>NW_022059994.1:707764-1061646 GCF_007399415.2 Gopherus evgoodei | reverse complement strand
AATGGCATAGCATTCCTTTTCACTGACTGACCAGTGACTTTCCCTTTCAGACAGTTTCTTGCTGAGAAATACGACAGGATGGAAGTTGTGATCTGTTGCTTCCTGCATGAGCACTGCTCCTATACCACGCTCAGATGCATCTGTGGTTACTAGGAATGGTTTGTCAAAATCCGGGGCCCTGAGTACAGGGTCAGACATGAGTGTTGCCTTAAGTTGGGTAAAGGCCTTTTGACACTCATCAGTCCACTTAACTGCATTTGGCTGGGTCTTTTTGGTCAGGTCGGTCAATGGGGCAGCGATTTGGCTGTAGTGTGGTACAAATCGCCTGTAGTATCCGGCCAAGCCTAAGAAGGATTGGACCTGTTTCTTTGACCTTGGGACAGGCCACTTTTGGATAGCATCCACCTTGGCCTGTAGGGGGTTTATGGTTCCTCGACCCACCTGGTGCCCCAGGTAAGTCACTCTGTTTTGGCCTATTTGACACTTTTTGGCCTTAACAGTTAGTCCTGCCTGCCTGATGCGCCCAAAGACCTTTTCCAGGTGGAGTAGGTGTTCGGGCCAGGAGTCTGAAAAAATGGCCACATCATCGAGGTAGGCAACTGCAAATTCTCCCAGTCCAGCTAGTAGACCATCTACCAGCCTCTGGAAGGTGGCGGGTGCATTTCGAAGGCCGAAAGGAAGGACATTGAATTCATACACCCCCGCATGGGTGACGAATGCTGACCTCTCCTTGGCAGGTTCATCTAGCGGTATTTGCCAGTACCCCTTGGTTAAGTCTATTGTAGAGATGAACTGGGCACGTCCCAACTTCTCCAATAGCTCATCGGTGCGTGGCATTGGATAGTTGTCCGGACGAGTTACAGCATTTAGCTTACGGTAGTCCACACAAAAGCGTATTTCCCCATCTGGTTTGGGTACCAGACCCACTGGAGATGCCCATGCACTGGTAGATGGGCGGATTATACCCATCTGTAGCATGTTCTGGATCTCCCGTTCTATAGCAGCTTGGGCATGAGGAGACACCCGGTAGGGTGGGGTTCTGATTGGGTGAGCATTACCTGTATCAATGGAGTGGTATGCCCGTTCAGTCCGTCCTGGGGTGGCTGAGAACAATGGGGCGAAGCTAGTGCACAGCTCCTTGATTTGTCGCCGCTGCAGACGTACCAGGGTGGTTGAGAGGTTCACCTCTTCCACGCCACCGTCTTTTTTCCCGTCGTAGTAGACACCGTCAGGCCACTCAGCCTTATCTCCCTGGACTGTAAACTGACAAACCTGTAAGTCTTTGGAATAGAAAGGCTTGAGAGAATTAACATGGTACACTTTAGGCTTTAGTGAGGAATTGGGAAATGCTATGAGGTAGTTTACAGTTCCCAGGCGCTCTTGGACCGTGAATGGCCCTTCCCATGATGCTTCCATCTTATGGGCCTGTTGCGCCTTCAAGACCATAACCTGGTCTCCTACCTTGAAAGAACGTTCTCTGGCATGTCTGTCATACCAGGCCTTTTGCTCTTCTTGAGCATCCTTTAGGTTCTCTCTAGCAAGGGCTAAAGAGTGTCGGAGGGTGCTTTGTAGGTTGCTTACAAAGTCCAGAATGTTAGTTCCTGGAGAAGGCGTAAACCCCTCCCATTGCTGCTTCACCAACTGTAATGGCCCCTTAACCTCGTGACCATACACAAGTTCAAACGGTGAAAACCCTAAACTGGGATGTGGTACAGCCCTGTAGGCAAACAGCAACTGCTGCAACACTAGGTCCCAATTATTGGAGAATTCGTTGATGAATTTTCGTATCATGGCCCCCAAAGTTCCATTGAACCTTTCCACCAGGCCATTGGTTTGATGGTGGTACGGGGTGGCAACCAAGTGATTCACCCCATGAGTTTCCCACAGTGTTTCCATGGTCCCTGCCAGGAAATTAGACCCTGAATCTGTAAGGATGTCGGAGGGCCAACCTACCCTGGCAAAGATGTCTGTTAGGGCCAGGCACACAGTGTTAGCCCTGGTGTTGCCTAGAGCTATTGCTTCTGGCCATCGGGTAGCAAAGTCCACTAAAGTTAGTACGTACTGCTTTCCTCTGGGCGTCTTTTTTGGGAAAGGGCCCAGAATATCCACAGCTACTCGCTGAAATGGGACCTCAATTATGGGGAGTGGCTGGAGAGGGGCCTTGACCTGGTCTTGAGGCTTTCCCACTCTTTGGCATACCTCACAAGACCGGACATACTTGGCAACATCCTTGCCCATCCCCTCCCAGTGGAAGGACTTCCCCAACCGGTCCTTGGTTCTGTTCACCCCAGCATGGCCACTGGGATGATCATGGGCTAAGCTTAAGAGCTTCCCCCGGTACTTAGTTGGAACCACCAACTGTTTTTGCGGCTGCCATTCTTCCCGGTGTCCACCAGAAAGAATTTCCTTGTATAAAAGTCCTTGGTCTATAACAAACCGGGATCGATTAGAAGAGCTGAGAGGCGGTGGGGTGCTCCGTGCCGCCGCCCACGCTTTCTGAAGGCTGTCATCTGCTTCCTGCTCAGCCTGGAACTGTTCCCTTGAGGCTGGGGTCACCAGTTCTTCCTCAGACTGTGGACTTGGGCTTGGTCCCTCTGGAAGCGATGTACGTGATGGGGTTGTTTCCGTTGCTGGTGAACCGCTCTCCGCTGGTGCACCTGAGGGTATTTCAGGCTCTGGCTGAGCCTTTTGGGTATGGCTGTCTTTTGCTTCTGCCAGTTCTGGCTTGCTGGCGCCCTCTGGCGTTGAGTTTGAAGATGTGGTTGCACTTGCTGGTGCTGGTTGCTGTTCCAGTTCCGGGCCTGGGACTGGAGATGCTGTGGCTGTTTCAGTGGTAGGCATGGAATCCGGGTCCACTACCTCTGTCTAGGTCTCTGGTAACACAGACGGGGCCTCTGTGGACGGCTCAGGAACAGGAATGGGTCTGGAAGCTTGCCTGGTTTGGCTACGTGTAACCATTCCCACTCTCTTGACCCGCCTCACCTGGTTGGCCAAGTCTTCCCCCAGTAGCATGGGTATAGGATAATTGTCATAGACTGCGAAAGTCCACATTCCTGACCAGCCTTTGTACTGGACAGGCAGTTGAGCTGTAGGCAAGTCTACAGCTTGTGACATGAAGGGGTAAATTGTAACTTTGGCCTTTGGGTTGATGAATTTGGGGTCAACGAAGGATTGGTGGATAGCTGACACTTGTGCCCCCGTGTCTCTCCACGCAGTAACCTTCTTTCCGCCCACTCTCAAATTTTCCCTTCGCTCCAAGGGTATTTGAGAGGCATCCGGGCCTGGGGATCTTTGGGATGATGGTGGTGTAATGAATTGCACTCGCATGGTGTTCTTGGGACAGTTGGCCTTGATATGTCCCAGTTCATTACACTTAAAGCATCTTCCATCTGATGGGTCACTGGGCCGAGGTGAGTTACTGGAGACTGGTGAGGTGGAAGAGTAGGGTGTTTGTGGCTTTACTTGGGTGGTATGTGGGGTCTTTGGCTGTCCTCGGTTGTAGGGTTTATGGTCTGTGTGCCCCCTGTGGTAATCGTTCCCCTTGACAGTAGCTTTCTTGCTTTCTGCCAGTTCCATCCATTTGGCTCCAATCTCCCCCGCCTCAGCGAGATCTTTGGGTTTTCCATCTTGTATGTACCGTGTGATGTCTTCAGGAACACCATCCAAGAACTGCTCCATTTGTATGAGGAGGTTCAGTTCTTCCAAGGTTTGAATGTTGTTTCCTGTTATCCAGGCCTCATAGTTTTTTGCAATGTAGTAGGCGTGTTTGGGAAATGACACCTCTGGTTTCCACTTTTGGGTTCTGAAGCGCCGACGGGCATGATCTGGGGTTATCCCCATTCTGTATCTGGCCTTGGTTTGAAAAAGTTTATAGTTATTCATTTGCTGCTTAGGCATTTCAGCTGCCACCTCTGCTAAAGGTCCACTGAGCTGTGGCCTTAATTCTACCATGTACTGGTCTTCGGGGATGCTGTACCCAAGACAGGCTCTTTCAAAATTTTCCAAGAAGGCCTCGGTGTCATCACCTGCCTTGTAGGTGGGAAATTTCCTGTGCTGTGGAGCAATAATGGGCGATGGGTTGTTAGGATTGGCTGGCACATGCAGCCCAGCTTTTGCCAAGTCCAGTTCATGTTTTCTCTGTTTTTCCTTCTCTTCATACTCTTTTTGTTGTTTTTCCATTTCTTTTTGTTGTTTTTCCATTTCTTTTTGTTGTTTTTCCATGTCTCGGCGGTGGGCCAACTCTTCTTCTGCTTGTTTCCTTCGGTAGGCCACCCCTTCTTCTTCTAGTTTTCTTTTGTGTGCTGCCTCTAAGGCTGCCTGTTCTCTTTGGTAGGCTGCCAGTTTGATGCTTTCTTCCTTTTAGCTCCAGTTGTCGCTGGTGTTCAGCTTCTTTGAATTGGTCTTCGGCCTCAATTTTTGCCTTGGTAGACATGGTTCCTGTTTTCTTGTGTTGGGGTGCCCTCCGGTGTTTCTCTTCTGAACTGCAGGCTCTCTGTTGCCTCCTGAAGTCTGCCTAGCAACAGTGCCTTTAGCTAATCTTCAATGTTAAGTAAACCTGAAAAACCACTTTATTTGCATTTATATAGTGTTGGTAATGACTCTCAATGGGAGTGCTATTGTGTGACAAAAGACTCGTGATAGCGCCTTAACGTCTTCTTGCTTAACATGAAGCCACAAACTGCCAGAGAGAGCAGAAAAAAAAAATTCTCTCTGGTTCCCTTTTAAAACCAAACTGTTTCTCTCTGCTAAAAAGCCCTTAGCAGAGAAAAGAAAAATATAATATTCCTACTGGCTTCTGGATTCTGTCTATATCCCACCACTGCTACACCATGTCATAACCTTAGTCCCAGATTTGGACCTTAGCGTCCAAAATATGGGGGTTAGCATGAAAACCTCCAAGCTTAGTTACCAGCTTGGACCTGGTACTTGCTGCCACCACCCAAAAAATTAGAGTGTTTTGGGGCACTCTGGTCCCCCTGAAAAACCTTCCCTGGGGACCCAAGACCCAAATCCCTTGAGTCTCACAACAAAGGGAAATAATCCTTTTTCCCTTCCCCCCTCCAGGTGCTCCTGGAGAGATACACAGACACAAGCTCTGTGAATCCAGAGTGACTCCCCCTCTCCGTTCCCAGTCCTGGAAACAAAAAGGACTTTCCTATTCCCCCAGAGGGAATGCAAAATCAGGCTAGCAAATTCAACACACACACAGATCTCCCCCCTGATTTCTTCCTCCCACCAATTCCCTGGTGAGTACAGACTCAATTTCCCTGAAGTAAAGAAAAACTCCAACAGGTCTTAAAAGAAAGCTTTATATTAAAAAAAAAGAAAAATACATACAAATGGTCTCTCTGTATTAAGGTGATACAACACAGGGTTGATTGCTTAAAAGAATTTTGAATAAACAGCCTTATTCAAAAAGAATACAAATCAAAGCACTCCAGCACTTATATTCATGCAAATACCAAAGAAAAGAAACCATATAACTTACTATCTGATCTCTTTGTCCTTACACTTAGAAACAGATGATTAGAAAACAGAACTACTTCTCCAAAGCTCAGAGAAAGCAGGCAGACAGAAAACAAAGACCTCAGACACAAAATTCCCTCCACCCAAAGTTGAAAAAATCCGGTTTCCTGATTGGTCCTCTGGTCAGGTGCTCCAGGTGAAAGAGACATTAACCCTTAGCTATCTGTTTATGACAGATGGTGATTTGCAGTGTGCATTACTTTGCATTATCAACAGTGAAATTCAGCTGCCATTTTGTTGCCCAGTCACCCATTTTTGTGAGATCCCTTTGTAACTTTTCACAGTCTGCTTTGACTCAACTATCTTGAGTAATTTTGTATCATCTGCAGACTTTGCCATCTCACTGTTTACCCCCTATCCCTGATCATTTAGGAATATGTTAAATAGCACTGGTCCCAGTATAGATCCTTGGGGGATCCTGGTATTTACCTTGCTCCATTGTGAAAACTGACCATTTATTCCTATCCTTTGTTTCCTCTATTTTAACCGGTTACCCGATTCATCAGATAAGGTTATCGCTTATCCCATGACTGTTTAGTTTCCTTAAGAGACTTTAGTGTGGGACCTTGTCAAAGGCTTTCTGAAAGTCTAAGTACACTATATCCAGTGGATCATCCTTGTTGACACCCTCAGGATTCTAATAGATCAGTGAGGCATGATTTCCCTTTACAAGAGCTGTGTTGATTCTTCCCCCAATAAATCATGTCTGACAATTTTGTTCTTTACTATAGTTTTAACCAATTTGCCTGGTACTGAAATTAGGCTTTGTCTGCAATACAGCCTGTGTCGCCAAAACGTATGTCGCTCAGGCCTGTGACTATTTCACCTCCCAGCAGGGCCAGCTCCATAGCTTTTGCCACCCCAAGCCCAAAAGAAAAAACAAAAAATGCCTCAATCGGGAACTGTGAGGCCACTGCTTCATTCTTTGGCAGCAATTCGGCGGTAGGTCCTTCCCTCCGTGACGGACTGAGGGACCCACCACTGAATTGCTGCCAAAGAGCCAGACGTGCCGCCCTTTTCCAGGGGCTGCCCCAAGCACCTGCTTGGTGGGCTAGTGTCTAGAGCTGGCCTTGCCTCCCTGAGTCACATAAGTGTTCATGTGCACAGTGCTATGTCAGCAGGAGAACTCCCACCACCTTAAGATTCTGCCGCTCGTGGAGGTGGGTTTATTACGCCGACGGGAGAGCTCTCTCCCATCGGCACAGAGCGTCTCCACCGCGTGCACTGCAGCAGCACAGACGTATCGGTACAGCTGTAGTGCTGTACTTATCGCACAAGCCTTTAGGCTTACTGGCCTGTAATTGACAGGATTACAATGGGAGATGCTGTTGAGAGGGGTGTGTCCTAAGCCGCGCCCCCCTCAGAGTTTGGTGCAGGAATGCGCCTGTCTCTGTGATCTTAGGCATCTAAGCTGTTTCTTGCACGATGGAGTTCTGCACTTGTCAGTCCGCACAAAATGGCCGGGGAGGAGGCAGCAGACCTTCTTCATAACAGTTAACCTGAGGGAAAGGTGCTCACGTGGCAGGAGACCCTAGTTCAAGTTCTCCCTCTGCCCGATGAGGAGAAGGGATTTGAACCGGAATCTCCCACGAGACAATTGTGACATTGCCAGAAGCACCATCTGAGGGGCAGGCAATGTATATAAATGCATCTATGAGGACAGATTCCTTAGCCCCCTGACTCTCCCAGACATTGTTTTTCTTGCCTCGGGAACAAATTCAAACCCGACTGAACACCCTGAAGCAGGAGAGAGAAAAACTTCTGGAGTGGAAACAGGATGGAGAGACCCAAAGCCAGGAATATTTGGTAGGTCCCCATTGTTATGGTCCAGGAGTTCCGTCAGGTCAGAGTTGGTATTTCTGTGTGGGAAGAGTGTCAAGCCTGGTCCATACACAGCACTGCCTGATTTAGCCATGGCTACATCTACACAGCACAGCTCTAGGGGAGCGACCTGCAGGGTATGTGTAGCTACACAGCACAGTGAAAAGCAGGCTGTGTCCATGCTGTGGTGTGTAGCTACATGGGTGAATGAAAGGCTCCAGCAGGGGGAGGCAGCAGACCTGCTGGAGCCTTTCCCCACTTCTGGAGCCGTTACCTGCAGTGGTTAGGCAGTAGGACACTACACTGCTAAAAATAGCAGTGTAGATGGGGGAAGCCCTGCTTGGGAGCATATAGAGCCATGTATGTAGGGCATATACCCATAGGGTTCAGGCATATCGTGACTCTACTTGCTTAAGCAATGCCTCACCGTCTCCACTGCTATTTATGCCCATGTTAGCAGGGGCATATAGTGTTCGTCCTCTACACACCATAACATTTATGTAGTACAGATGCACCTGAAATCACTTTTTAATGTAATGTCTTTATACTGGTGTAAACCCCTGACATGCAAACATTGTAAACTTAATTTAATTTGACCCTAGTGTGGTGTGTAGGGTTCGCCTTGTCCAGTTAAACTGAGCTAAAAGGTGCTAACTAGGTGCAAGGTCCAGTTTAGATCTAGGGTGACCAAATATCCCCATAAAATCAGGACTATCCCGATATTTAGGCGTTTGTCCCACATCCCAATGCAGTTTGTCCCGATATTTCGCACTGCGGTTTTGGGGGTTTTTTTTGCTCCGCTGGTGACCCCCCACATGTGTGCTGATATTTTCTTCCTCTCATCTGGTGACCCTACTTATATCAGGGTTAGCTATGATGTTGTAGATAACCTTAGGCACTTTGCCTCTTGTAAACACACCCTTACAGGGTGTGATCATGTTTGTCTTTGTTTATTATCCCTCTGGGCTGATTCCTCCACTTGCTTCCAGTTTCAATTCAAAGCGCTGATCTTATTCCCCACACATCAGTGGGTCCAAATCCAGCTAAAAACACTGATTTGAGGGGAGATTGTTTTCAAAGGCCCATATGGGTGATTAGGTGCCTAATTCACATTGACTGTCAGTAGGACTTAGGTTCCCAGTGGCTGTTTTCTATCTCTTGAAATCCGACCCTGAATCTCCATCTATAACCACCAGACACGACTGGTTTCCTCTGGGACAATGTAATATACAAATTGCGGGATGAAACATGTAAGACCTGGAGAATAAGCATTTTGCACAGTATATGTTGTACCTGGCGTTTTGTGTGAATAACCAGCAGAACTTTCCTTCAGACTTCTCCACAACTCTCTGCCAGTGTATTCCTGATATGGAGTCAGACCCCCCCCTTCCAACCTTTCTGCTATTGGAAAACTCTAGATGATCGGCAGAATATACTAAGCCACTCAGACCTGAAGACTCATCATTTTAGATATGTTGGGTGACATTTTCAAAAGTGCCTAAGTGATTTTGGAGCCTAAAGTTTACAGTTTTGCAAGTGGTTAAGGGCCAGATTCTCAAAGATATTTAGGCCCTTAAAATGCAGAGAGGCCTAGTGAGATTTTTCAAAAGCAACTAAGTAGCACCTAACATCCTCTGTAGTTAAGGGGACTTAGGCACCTAAGTAATACTGAAAATCCTTCTCAGGACTTTTATGTCTCTTGACACACCTAAATATCTTTTAAAAGCAGCTCCTTATACACTTCTTTTAAATGGGTTTCAACTCCTAAATGATTTTGCTGTTTCTGAAAATTTACCCTAAGTTCTATTTTCAAAAGTCACTTTCAAAGAAACGTAGGCTCCTAAGCACAAAAGTAACTTTGAAAATGGAAATTGGACTCCTAAGTCACCAAGGCACTTTGGAACATGTTATTCAATTAGGCCAGCTAAGAGACTATCCGAAAATCTTCTCTCTAGAAACTATCAGGCATTTTCTCCTGAAATCTCAAACGTATAATTGTAGTAGGTTGATATGAAAAGAGGCTTTAAGAACTGTTCCTGTCAGGGACATGGGGAGAGTCTGGGATGTCCAACTTTCTCATTTGTGAAAACCGGACGCTGAGCGCTGGAACCTACCCCGTCCCAGGCTCTGCCTCTTTCCCTCCAGGCCTCACCCCCCAATCCTCTTTCCCTCTCACTGTTGCCTGCTGCTTTCTCCACCTCCCTCCCCCTGCCAGCTGAGCTGGGCTCTAGGGGTGTGGTGGAGGTTACTGGGGTGGGGCGGGACGGGGCAGGGGAGGGGGAGCCATGCTTTGCGGGTAGAGGGGTGATTGGGGCAGGATGGGGGAGCTGCCCGCACTTCTCTCTCCCGTCCCCGAGCCATCCCTGAGTGCTCCTCGAGGCTCCCCTGGTGTTGGAAGCCAGTTACTCTGGGTAACCGGACTTCTAATATCCAGTCAGCAGTGCCGACCGGACACTGCAGGTTTCCCTTTTGATGGGACTTTCTGGTCGAAAACTGGTCATTTGGCAACTTTAGTCCGTGACCTGTCCTTTTCCTGTTTGTCCCTTCATTATAGGGAAAGATAGAAGCTGAGAGGCAGAAGATTGTGTCTGAATTTGAGCAACTGCGGCAATTCCTGGAGGAACAAGAGCGACTGCTGCTGGCCCAGCTGGAAGAGTTGGACAAGGAAATTGTGAAGATACAGGATGAAAATGTCACCAAACTATCTAAGGAGATTTCCCAACTCAGTGATTTGATCAGTGAGATAGAAGAGAAGGGTCAGCAGCCAACGAGTGAATTCCTGCAGGTGAGACAGAGACACCCAGATCCCTGCCCAGGCAAGGGAGAGATTCTGAGTGATTAGCTTTGGAGTTTATTAAGTTCTTGGAAAGGTCCCCCACCCCCAATGGAAACTGTCAGCGTGTCCTTTAGCAAAGCGAGGGAAAACAAAGTTTGACATGTCTCATATTTCCAGTGTGGAAACAGTTTTGCTGTTTTAAAGGCAGACGTCTCAGACCTTTTTGATACATCATACGTAAGCCCCTTTCCTTTTCAGTTTAAAGCAATTTTTACAAAAAATTCTTGGGTTTTACAAAAAAATAGTATTCATTTTTTTTCTGATTTTCATCCTACTTTTGTATCATTCAAATATATATAAAAAACTTGCTTTATTAGGAAAATACAATCCATTGCACGAGATCTCTGTATTACTTTAATACTTTACTCTGTGCGTGTATATGCAAAGCTGCCTGCTGAAGTAAGAACGTATTGTTCTAGAAGATACACACAATAACCAACAGGCATGCACAGAAGGTCTAAAGTATGTGTGCATCTGAACGTACTGATGAATCTCACCCACCACATACACATTTCAAACTGTTAGCGGACAATGGATTAAAGATTTGATGCACTAAAATGGGAAGAAAATGGAAATCTGTATCAGAATACATTTCAGAACACACAGAAGTATTCAAAAAGGTTATAGAAACAAAAACAGGAGCCAAGGATGAAGTTGAGTGTATGCGCTGCAAATGGGGTGGCCCAATTATCAAATGTGAATATTTATAGGCTAATAGTTCTAAGTCCACACCGGTAAACTGTTGGTTCAAATGACAAGTTTTATTTGGGGATTGGAGATCTATTATTTTCTTAAACTCAGAGGGCCATTGTGATTTGACATCTGTTTTAGTTCTGCAGCAAACCACAGTGATGAACGGAATTGAAAGCATTAATCTACTCAATACTTTTTTCCTCTCTTTCCATCCACCAAAATAAACCTGATATTTACCTAGAAAAACTAATAGTTATTTTGCGCTGATTTCCATCTGTTTTTGTTGTGGTGGTAATTTTTCCTAGGAATTTATCAGTGTGTAACTAGAATCAAAATGGAAAATGAAGGGCCCTAATGATCTGGAAGCAGTAAACGGCACAACTCCAGTGTCTAGGAAGTGGGAGATGAGGAAAGCAAAGTTCTTTGCAGGGCCTATTACGAAATGGGAATGAATCCAGTTTCCAGAATTGCTGACCAGAATTGCATAAATGGAGCTTTTAGCTTGAGAAAGGCAAATGCTCCGGACTCAGCAGTTGCATGTGGAAGTCCGGGATTCATGTGTCTGATGAGTCTGTTTGAGCAAGTGCCATTGCCACAGGCACAATAGAATTTAGAAGAGAAAACCCACAATCGTGGTGCGTGCTTAAGGGTCCCATTCTATTGAAGTCTGTGAATGGAATTTTAAAGGTGCAACTACACAGAACTGCATCTCGAGCTCAACTAGGGATGGCAAAGTGAGTCCTCTCCAGAGCAGGAGCGATGGCCAGCTTCTGGTTCGTGGGAATGAGCTTTTTTTTTCTTCTCCCCTCTCTCTCTTCTAGGACATCAGAAGCACCTGGAGCAGGTACGTAGCTCCTTCCCACTCCCCTTACGCTTCGTGATGTTGGAAAGGGATTGGATCCCCCGGGTCAGATTTTGTAGGGTATTTAGACACCTGACATGTAGCTAGGCACTCACCTGCTCTGGAAAATTCCACCAAGCAAGTTAGGCACCTCCCATTGCAATCAGTGGCAGTTGGGAGCCTAGCTTGGTTAGGTGCTTTTGAAAATCCCAGGAGGCACCTTTTAAAATCAGGCCTTAAGTGACTTGCCGAAGGTCATGCAGGGAGGCTGTGGCAGAGGAGGGTGTGGAACATAGGTTTCCAGAGTCCTACAGCAACCCCTTAACCACTGGAGCATCCTTTCCCATGAGATTATGCCCTTCTGTCTGAGGGGCAGCTTGTGGACCCCTTACTCTCTTTAACTCCCATTTGAGGATCTAGGCATTTCAGAACTGCAGAGAGGAGGGCAATTGACTCACCAGTGGGAGTTAGAGGCTCACAATGAGCCCACGAGAGAGCAGCCTCTGGTAGCTCATTCTCCCAAAAGACAGAAAAGATTTAGAATGGCTGGTTTTGTTCTGTCTTGTCTTGTTTTCCCCCTCTAGGTGTGAGAAGCTGAAGTTCGAGAAACCAGTGGCCGTGCCAGAGGACCTGAGAGAGAGAGTCGGCGTCTCTTCCCAAAGAAATATTTGTCTGCAGGAGGCTGTGAAGAAATTCAAAGGTAACTTAACATTTATCTGGGTTCATGCTACGGTGATGATACATCGAGATGCGCCTCTGACTGTGGAAGGAGATGGACTCTGGCCTATTAATTCTCAGCTTGTCCCAGCTAGACGTCTTTGTGGGTGGGATGGGGAGGGCTCAGGGCTGATGCCAGTTCTCCAGGCCTCCACTTGGATTGTCTCAGACCCAACTCATGGTGTCAAAATGGGTCACTCAGAATGTGAGACACACAGTCACCAGATGTTATAGAAAATGTTGAATGTAACCTCCATGCCTGGGATTTTCCAAGGGACCTATGGGATTTAGACACCCATATCTCTCTCTCTCTCTCTCTCTCTCTCTCTCTCTCTGACCGTCAGTAGGAGTTGGCCATCACATGGCCTCAGCCCTTTTGAAAATCCCAGTCAGTACCTCAAGTTCCTCCATCTTTCAAAAGGAGGAAATAATGACCAACCTACCTTGTTGTGCTAATTAGTGAATGCCGCCCAGTGCTTAGAGATCCTTAGAGGAAGGTGGGAGATGGAAAAGTGCAAGATGTGTATTTTGGACGATGTGAATTTACCCAAAAGAACCAGGCCCTAAGAAAAGGCAAGCTCCCTTATCATGTATAGCTCCATGATTAGGGTAGAGGAATAGGAGGTGGGAGACCACCAGTTCAAATCCCTTGTCCCCTGGAGAAGAAGAAGAAATTCCAACAGGGGTCCAATATGGCCTCTGTCTCCACTTTTGAATCTGATCCACTGCATATAAATAATTGAGCAGAGGGAAAGGCTTCTGGGTCTCCCACCTCCCAAGGGCGTGCTCTAACCACCGGGCTACAGAGATGTTCTTGTGATTTCTTTCTGCCTCTGGCCCAATTAATTATTGATTATCCCCAATGGAACCTCTCCCCCAGGAGAGCATGTGGGCACCCCACCTCAGAAAATCCTGCAGCCCAGAGATTAGGGCACTCCTTGAGAGGCGGTAGATCCCATTTCAGATCCCTGCTCCCTCTGTGGCACAGGGTTAACTTGAACCAGGGATCTCCCCAATGCCAGCTGAGTGCTCCAACCACTGGGGTAAAAGTTATGAGTAAGGTGGGTTTTCTCCACCCCTGCAGGCTTCTTGCCAAAAAAAATGGCACAGGTGCCGGAAACCAAGAGAGGGCTCACAGCTGAGAATCCCACACCGAGGGAGGCACCCAGACTCAGTCGCCGAACTCCCTGAGATAGCCAGGGCTTAGCACACACCCCCACCCCCTGCATTTTGGCCTTTCCCACTGGCTGGCGTAAGCAGGGAGTCGCCTATAATGCTGGCTTTCGTGAATCTCATTCCAAGGCGCATCTCTCTCCCTGTTCACGGTACAGGGAGCCTGACTCAGGCTTTATGAATCACAGTGGCTTTCTAGGTGCCTAACTGTTGGATGTTGTGATGCTGAGTATCACCTTGCCTAAGTTTCTTTGTGAATCCAGCCCCATTTTCATGAGGCTATTTGCCTGCAAGAAAGGGGGAAATCAGCTCTCCTCTGATCATTTTTTTCTCCAGAGACACTGCCCTACCAACTGAACTTTCTGATCTCAAAGGCAGAGAAAGAAGGTAAGTTTTCATGAGGTTATTATCCTCCAACAATTATTACTTAAAATCTCAGGATTCATTTTTTAGAAGAAGCTTCTGAATTCAAACAAGAGGTTTCCACCAATACAGAGTCATGGATCCCAAGGTTAGAAGGAATCATTATATCATAAGAACGGCCATACTGAGTCACACCAATTGTCTATCTAGCCCAGTATCCTGTCTTCCAACAGTGGCCAATGCCAGGTGCCCCAGAGGGAATGAACAGAACAGGGGATCATCCAGAGATCCATCCCGTCGCCCATTCCCATTTTGTGATGTATCAACGTGCACGTACTATTTACAATTGGAAAGTAGGGTACATTCAGGTCACATTTTGCTCTTCTCTCAGTAATTATAAGGACTAGAAATTTCCTTTTATTTTTATTTTTTATCTGAAAGACAAGCTTCGGTACTGGAAAACGTCATTAGCAGAGAGTGCAGCTTGACCATCAGTGCCTTGTACTTTTCCAGAAGATAAAAGCAACCCGTATTTCAACCTCAGCAAATTGGGAAATAAAGAGTTAAGGAAGCATCTCCCACCAGCTCCTGTGCTATCCTCCCCTCCTTCCCTAGTGTCAGGAGCATGGACTCATGTGCTGGGCTCCATCCATCCCCAGCTGGTGGAAGCTCCCTTGGGGGAGACCATGCTCAAGCCAGTACTGAACCAGGTAGAGAATCGGGACTGCAGCAGCATTCAAAGAAGCAAACAGAATTTTGGGAATCATTAGGAAAGGGACAGAAAATATCATTTTGCCTTTCTATAAATCCATGGTGCACCTACATCTTGAACACTGTGTGCAGATGTAGTTGCCCCATCTCAAAAAAGATATATTGGAAAAGGTTCAGAAAAGGGCAACCAAAACGATTAGGCGTATGGGACAGCTGCCATATGAGGAGAGATTAATAAGATTGGGACTTTTCAGCTTGGAAAAGAGATGACTAAGAGGGGATATGATAGAGGTCTATAAAACCATGACAGGTGTGGAGAAAGTAAATAAGGAAGTGTTATTTACTTCTTCTCATAACATAATTACTAGGAGTCAACAAATGAAATTAATAGGCAGCAGGTTTAAAGCAAACAAAAGGAAGTATTTCTTCACGCAACACACCGTCAACCTGTGGAACTCCTTGCCAGAGGATGTTGTGAAGGCCAAGACCATAACAGACTTCTTTTTTTAACTAACTAAATTTCTGGAGGACAGGTCCATGAATGGCTGTTAGCCAAGATAGGCAAGGATGGTGTCCCTTGCCTCTGTTTGCCAGAAGCTGGGAATGGGTGACAGGGGATGGATCACTTGATGATCACCTGTTCTCTTCATTCCCTCTGGGGCACCTAGTACTGGCCAGTGTCCGAACACAGGATACTAATAACCATTGATGGATAAATTCATGGAAGATAGGTCCATCAGTTCAAGGAGCATTGTCTCTCCCTGGGGGTTGGTGCTCCCTGTGGTACTGGGAACTGTACCTTTCAGTGGTTGGGCTTCCCAGACAAGAAGGAGGAGCATGGCAGAAGCTCTGTGATACAGAACCCTGGATAAAGAGGGTTTCATTCAAGCAGCGTGCTCCCAGCAGGATTACTGAACACCACAACCGTGTTGTGTCCCCCTCCTTGTCCCTTGAGCACCACTGGAGGCTGGGGAAGGAGTTCTCTTCTGATCTCATAGTCACCTATCTGTGTCCTTTCATGGCCCCCAGCAACAGCATCTGAATACCTGGCATCTTTTATGGCCATTTGACATAAAGGGAAGCTGGAATGCAGCAAGAGGAAGGGATATGCCTGAGGTCACAGAACAAGTCAGTAGCGGAGTGAGGAATAGAGCCCAGGAGTCCTGGCTTCTAACCTCTAGACCATGCTCCTTCCCCAAAATGAGTGTAGTGCACTGAATGGACTTTACACATCCCGGTGCTGTGGACAATTAGTGCCACCGAGAAGGCTAATTCCCAGTGCAATTGGACTTGCCATTGTCTTCTGAGAACCTCAGGCCGCAGACAGTGACGTGGACAGCTAAGCCTGTCCCAAGAGCAAACACTCCCTTTTCACCCACTGCATATAGGGAAACTGAGGCACATACAGGCTTCCTAAAAACAATTACCAAAAAATCCCAGTTTGTCACACCCCCCCCAAACAGTACCTCTTAGGTGCCTGGCGGGAACGACAGGGACTTTCCTGCTCAGCTTCAGCCAACAGGCAGCTCCCCAAGACTGACTATCAGGACCCACCCCAGCCAGCCCGGGGCTACTGGGGAGCGTGAGAAATGGTCCTAGTCTCCGCCAGGGCTGAGCTCTGCCTGGAAGGGTCTGTCTGCACTGCAGAGTGAAGCCTGGGGATCGGCACCCAGGTTAGCCTGGGCTGGGTGCAAGGAGCCATGCTGCTGAGCCTGACCTCCCTTAAACTGTGTTCTCACTGGTATGGCGAGTCTCTAGGACTTCTGGGAATGCATCCCATGGCTGATGGTGCCACCGTAAGATGAGCTATTCTGTGTTTCTTTCCCAGTGATTGTGGGGTACCTGGTCTGTCTTTCACAGGGGAATTGTGGGAAGGCACTGCAGGGCTATTTTCCCTCAGATCAGGCTGGCAGGGACAATGGGGGGCAGGGTTTTTACCTTCCTCTGCAGCATGTGGATGCAGTTGAAGTACCAGGATTATTTGGGGGTATCTCACTGAATCATTTCCCTGCATTGTGGGGCCTCAGGCACTGGTGCACCTTGGTGCCTCCTCTTCTCTGCCTGTGGCACATAAATAATCCCGTTTGCTATAGGCTGTCGTGCTTTGGGCTAATGTTGGGGGTTGGGTTGGGTTAGGTGGGCGCTGGGTGGGGTTGGTGGCCTGTGCTATACGGGGGTCAGGTTAGATGACCTGGTTCCCTTCTGGCCTCAGATTCTCTGACTCTCAGCACTGGAGTGGTTTAGCCTGCACAGAGGCGCCAACTTCCCCAGTTCCCAGGGGGCTGCTTTATCCTCGCTCTGCCCCAGGCCCTGTCCCAAGTCCCCTCCCCTCCCCCTGCCTCTTCCTGCCCTGCTCCATTCTGCCCCCTGCCCCCGCCTCTTCCTGCCTCCACTCCTCTCCCTCACCCCCAAAACCTCTGAACAACAGATCCGTGGCAGGAGGAAGGCACTGGCAGGGAGGGTGGGGCCCGTCAGCAGGTGGGGGCTGCTGTGGGGAGAGGGGGAGGAGCTAATCACAGGACCTGCTGGTGAGTTCAGAGAGTCAGTGCCTATGCTGGGTGGAAAGCACCCCTGAAATCAGATGAGGTGTTTATGCATCTCTACAGGAAGGGCATTCGAGTTAGCAGCTGACTAAGCGCCTGGGTTAACTCTGCAGTGAGGACAGACCTTAACACTCTCCTTCTGTCCCTCTCTCCCCTCTTGCAGTGCAGGCCGCTCCGGATCCAGACCTGGCAATTCCCTGTCCCGTCCTGTCCACAGATGAGAGTGTGATACAGAAATACCAAGACACAGGATATTTAGTGCCACAGAACAGGTTTTACCCTGCTCCCTGTGTGCTGGGCTATACGGGCTTCACCTCAGGGAGATGTTACTGGCAAGTGGAGGTGGGGAACAAAGATTTTTGGGTTTTGGGCATTGCCAAAGAGTCTGTGATACATGGGGGAGCGATAAGCTGTACACCAGAGGGGATCTGGGCTTTGCAGAGCACAGAGAATGAGTACTGGGCCCTCACCTCCCCTAAGACTGCTCTGGGCCTACATCATAGCCCCAGTAACATTGGGGTTTATCTGGATTACGAAGGGGAGAAAGTTACATTTTATGACATTACATCTTCTGGCAGAGAGCCAGTCTTTACTTTCACATCCTCTTTCACTGGGAAGATCATCCCCTTCTTTGGGAGCCGACGTGTCGAATATCAGAAACAATTTCTTGTTTATCCCTATGATGTATTCAATTAAAACCATGACAGAGGTGTGGGTATCACTCTCAATATGAGATATCTAAAAAAGAGCAAAGATGTGGGAAATAGATAAATTATGGCTATCACACATTGCCAGCCTTAAACATATGAAAATGATGTGTCAGGCTCCCCAAAATCATGTTTGTCTTAATCTTTTTTAATATTACGTTATTTTTCACTGCCTTCTGGTTTCTGACCTTTCTGGATGTTCTTGTTTCCAGTCTTCAGACTTTTCTACACAAACATGAAGGCTGGAAATGTATCTGTAATGTAATCTGCGCTCCCTCAAATCTATCCACTCCAGCAGCTGGGACTGTAAGAAAAACACCGAGTGATGCGAGACTGACAATAAATTGGTGATGAGAGAGGACAAGATTGAATTGCTCGGCATTATACTGGTGACAGGAATTTCTCAACCCTTTTCCATGCCTGTCTCTGTAACTCTGTGATCCTCCAGGCACACGCAGACTGGCCAACCAGGAGCCACTCCCAGGGTCACAGCAGAGCCTGCCTGTCTTAGGGCAGGTCTGCACTTAAAATGCTGCAGCGGCACTAACATACTGGTGCTGCTGTAATACTTCAGTGAAGACGCTGCTACGCCGACCGGGGAGCTTCTCCCATCAGTGTAATTAATCCTCCTCTGTAACAGGCGGTAGCTAGGGCAACGGGAGAAGCTCTCCTGTCAATGTACTGCTGTCTACACCGGGAGTTCTGTTAGTATGACTGTGTCACTCAGGGGTGTGGATTTTCACACCCCTGAGTGACAGTTATACCAAAGTAAGTTTACAGTGTAGACCTGACCTAAGTTCTGCCTCAATCAGGGTCATCCATCAAAGTCCTCTGCTCTTTACTTATGAATGTAACAAGCATAGTGATGTTCTGCACACCCACCCCCAAGTTCCCTACCTCAATGCTCCTATTTTGCTCTGTTCAGTTATTTGGGTGCTGTAGATTCAGATGAGAAAATTTGCAGAATAAAATTTATTTCTATCTTCTGGTCTTGGACTTCCTTCCATTTCGTTTCTTTTTGGTCTTCAAGATCATAACTTAAAACTGTGCCTCTGAATGCCAATAAATGGATATAATTAGATGTCATTTCCCCCCTATCCTTTACACAACTTTCCAGTTTACTGAACTGCAAAGAGAGCGGCTCAGATGCACAAAGGGACTTAAGCAACTAAGGCCTGGTCTATACTTCAGAGTTAGGTCAAAGTCAGGCAGCTTACACCGACCTAATAATGTCAGCATACTGCATACTACAGTGTGCCTTCCACCAGCATAACTCACCTGCTATGTCGACTGAATAGCTCCACCTCCAAGAGAGGTGCAGCACTTATGTCAACATAGGTCAACACAGTGGCAGTGTAGACGCTGCGGTGCCTACACCAGCTTAAGTGGCCTCCAGGAGGTGTCCCACAATGCCCCATTGTGACCCACTCTGATCACTGGTTTGAACTCCGCTGCCCAGCAGCCAGGTGCACAGGAACAAGCTCCTCCTGTTTAAAGACTGAGAAAGGAGCAGAGGAGGCAGGTACCAGCTATAAACCCCAAAGCAGAAGGAAACTCTCCCCTAATGCAGCCTCCACTCCCCGGCAAGAGAAGCGAGAGAAAGGTGTAGCATTGGGGAAGAGCGGCTTAACACCAGAGAGTAGGAGGTGGCATTGTGTGGAGAAGCCCCAGCCCCAGCCCAAAGAGAAGGGAGGAGCTGACAGCCTCACAGGGAAGGCGTCTCCCCAATCCAGGAAGCAGTGAGCAGCTCCAGTGGGAGAGCCCAGCCCTGCCCAGAGGAAAGGCAGGATGTTGGAGAAGAGCTATGGAGAAACCTTTTGCACCAGGGTAGAGCAGAGGGATGTCGCAGCCCTTAGGGCAGAGAGCTCTGTTTGGGTGATGCTCAGTGCCACAATTTCTATTCATCTGTTTGGGCATGAACGCAGCGCCAAAGTTGGTGTCAGGAGTGTTTGTGTGACTTCAGCCTGGGATCTCCTCCCTGTTTAATGTGTTTATTTATAGGGCTGTGTGTGTTGTGGTCGGTGTTGGTTTGGTCAGTAACTTTAGCTACAATCTCATGAAAATGTTTTCACTGGAATTTTCTCATGATTTAAAGACAATCTCCACCTGCAACTTTACCCTGTCTGTGTGCTCCGAGGGGTTCCCCTCTTGGTGTTTCCAGTGCAGACGGCAGAGTGTCTGGCGATGGAAAGGAGAAAAGAGACGAGATTTCAGACTTTCATATTTATAACAGCATCCCCACTCTGAACTCATAGACAGTCTTCATCATGACAGAGAAACAGACAGAATCCCAGAGACACACTCACATATTTAATATAAACTAATCTGAAACCTCCTTCCTCTCTCATTCAGGTATTTCTCAGCAATGGAACCAGCATCCTTGCTGCCTCACAACCATCCCAGGACACATAATCCATAAAACAGATTTACTTTCTCCTCATCAACCCCTCCCACCTTTCAGATTCCAGCTAGTTTGTCTCATTCACTCGCTGCCTTTTATCATAACCTGCATCCGGACCATACAAAGACTTTGACATCAAAGTAACTTTACCCACTTTGGTCCCTTTGCCACTAATTGGATGTTGAGAGTTTGCAAAATCCTGGCTCTAGTTGTGAGCTGTTGGGTCTGTTTACTCAGCGTCTCTACAGAGAGCAGCACGACGGACCCTCGTCCTCCATAGGCAGAAATATGAATAATAATAAAATCATTTTATCCATGTGGACATTGAGGCAGGGGGAAGGTTGGCTCCATGGGCCAGATTCACCCCAATACATTTATACGGACTCATAGACTTTAAGGTCAGAAGGGACTTCCCTGGTCATCTAGTCTGACCTCCTGCACAATGCAGGCCACAGAATCTCACCCACCCACTCCTGTAACAAACCCCTAATCTATGTCTGAGCTATTGAAGTCCTCAAATCATGGTTTAAAGACCTCAAGGTGCAGAGAATCTTCCAGCAAGTGACCTGTGCCCCACGCTGCAGAGAAAGGCAAAAAACCTCCAGGGCCTCTGCCAATCTGCTCTGGAGGAAAATTCCTTCCTGACTCCAAATATGGCAATCAGTTAAACCCTGAGCATGCGGGCAAGACTCACCAGCCAGCACCCAGGAAAGAATTCTTTGTAGCAACTCAGAACCCACCCCATCTAACATCCCATCACAGACCATTGGGCATATTTACCTACTAATAATCAAAGATGAATTAATTGCCAAAATTAGGCTATCCATCATACCATCTGACTGACTTGGCTTTGGCCTGGTGAGCAGTTTGCTTGACATAAGGGAAGTGTTGTGACCTTCATATCAAGTGATGTGTTCCTAAATTGCTATGTGGGACACAAAGGTATTTTGACCACACAATATGCTTAAGGAGAACAGACACCCAAAACGTACTGCCCAGCATTGGAAAGCAAAGTCCTAAAATCCCTATGTGGAGGAAAGAGTCAAAGTGAGCTACGCATAATTGGCGGTAATAAATCGATGAGAAAAGAGAATAACATGAAAATATCTTGGAGCGCAAAGTCCTGCCAATAATAAAGTTCATGCATGTGAATTGTATGAGTTATATAAGATATGAATATTAAATAACACTCAAAGGTGATTGGAAAAGAACTGATAAATATGTAATTTGGATGTGTATAATATGACAGACATTGTACGGGATAGTCAGACCTTCATAGGAGAAATCCCCCGTGAGCTGCCTATGCCCCAGAAGAAGGGAACTGGAAAACACTTCTTTCTATATGCGATGGCAAGCAGCAAATATCCCAGTGGCTGGTGATGGGGCAGTAGATGAGGAGGGCTCTGAGTTATAGAGAATTCTTTGCCAGGTGTCTGGCTGTTGGGTCTTGCCAAAATGCTCAGTGTCCAACTGACCAGCATATTTGGGGCTGGGAAGGAATTTTTCCAAACGTCAGATTGGCAGAGAGCCTGTGGGTTTTTCACTTCCCTCTGCACTATGAGGCATGGATAGTTAGCAGATATTAACCTAGAATAAATGGAACAAAAAGAGTCCAGTGGCACCTTATAGATTAGCAGACGTATTGGAGCATGAGCTATCGTGGGTGAATACCCACTTCATCGGATGCAAGTAGTGGAAATTTCCAGGGGCAGGTATATATATGCAAGCAAGAAGTAGGCTAGAGATAACGAGGTTAGTTCAATCAAGGAGGATGAGGCCTGATTGAACTAACCTGGTTATCTCTAGCCTGCTTCTTGCTTGCATATATATACCTGCCCCTGGAAATTTCCACTACATGAATCCGACGAAGTGGGTATTCACCCGCGAAAGCTCATGCTCCAAAACGTCTGTTAGTCTATAAGGTGCCACAGGACTCTTTGCTGCTTTTACAGATCCAGACTAACATGGCTACCCCTCTGATACTAGAATAAATGGTGCATTCTCTGTATCTTGAAGTTGTTAAACCCTGATCTGAGGACTTCAGTAACTCAGCCAAAAGTTAGGGGTCAATTGCAGGAGTGGGTGGGCGAAGTTCTGAGGCCTGCAACGAGCAGGAGGTCAAACTAGATGATCATGATGGTCCCTTCTGGCCTTAAAGTCTATGAGTGATTTCTTTCTTTAACAGTAATTGTAATTGCAAGGCATGCTTTTGATAGAAATAAAGGTTTGAATTAATCAACCTGAGTGTCTTGCACCCCAACTGTGTGGCATTCTCACCCAACAATTAAATAGACCCATCATCTAATTATGAACCAATTGACCAGACCCATTCTCTTCCCCGAGTCTCAGAGGCTCATCCCAATTTCCCCTCCTAGACCCCTTCTTGGTACCTTTGAACTTCCTCAGAGTCTCCATTACAGCAATAGACTTCTGGGATAAACCACTGAGTCTCACTTCCAGTTCAGGAGAAATCTCCACTGCCTGCTGGAACTTCCCCTTCTCACATCTACACAGAAACAATGTCACATGGTTTTATTTCATGTAGTGACTCATAAGTTCTGACTATTGAGTCGCTGCTCTAATGGGCCTGGAGTTACAATTCATCTACATCTCCCAGCCTCAGAGCAGGTGCAACACAGCCCAGGGCTGTGAAACATTCCCACTTAAGGTTCCATTAATATTCTTCAACTCTCGCCTGGAGAGTCCAGCTCTGGAGATAAAAGAGGAATTGAGTCTCCAGGGCGAATTCACTCTTTGGCCTCCATGCTCTGAGGGACATGAGGTTCCCATGCAAAGTGCTGTAGAAATCTGTCCTCTAGGAACTAGAGTGAGACACCAACTCCCCTCTCCCCAGTTCATTCCATACAGATATCAGGAGGGAAAGTTTGACCACTGCAGTCCTGGGCTGAATGGTGACCAGTGCCCCAGCAGTGACAGGCCCATATTCCATCCCCACAATTCTGAGGAGGCCAGTCCCCCAGGGATGTGACATTTCTAGAAAATACTTGAGGTCAGTCCTTCCCACTGAATGGAGAATTCCAGAGTCCTCTATAAAAGGGTGAGAACCTGAGGATGAAGCTGATCAGAGATACTTGTATCCAAAATATGACCTTTCCCCACACATTTGGCTGTATAGCCCTGCGGACATGCAGCTCTAACCAGCTCCAAGCTCTTTTCCAGGGTTGTGAAGTGTGAGGGGGAGTGAGAGAGAGCTACATACCTGCTCAAGGTGCTTCTGACATCCTAGTGGAGAGAGAGAAAAGAATCTCAGTCCCATCTGACACACACAGGGGATCCTAGGGAAGGGATTTAGCAAGTACAAGGAAAAGAGCCTCTGCCCTGACCCAGAGCCATGAATACGCTGAGCTAATGGGGCTTTTCGATCTCTAATATCTCTGTGTCTATAACTCTGTAAAGAAAAATAGTCACTCACATGTCAGGAATGCACACACCGAGTTACAGTGAGATCTCTGACTGCTGGATCCCACTGCTTATGATTCAGGAGCCCTCCCTTCCCTGTGTGGGGATCTGGAATGTTTCTCACTCAGTCTCACCTGCAAGAATTCACTCGCTGGCTTCTGACACTTCCCCTCCATCTCACTGATCCGCTCACTGAGATGGGAAATCTGCTCAGAGAGTTTACTGACATTTTCATTCTGTATCTTCACAATCTCCTCCTCCAGCTTGTCCAGCTGGGCCAGCAGGAGTCGCTCTTGTTCCTCCAGGAACTGCCGCAGTCGCTGAAATTCAGACACAATCTTCTGCCTCTTTGTTTCTGTCTGTTTCTAGAATAAACAAGGAAAGGGCTGGTCAGGAGCGTGGATGAAGCCTGAAGGCCTTTCATACAGTCCTACAAGACAGAGTTTATTTACAATCTCGACGACATCGGTGTAGGGACCAGGACATGAGCCGTCAGGCCTAGTGCTCAGAGCTGCAGTTGGAAGCCAAGAGCTACAGCCAAAGTCAGACCTGGAGTCAAAGTCAGGATCTCACCCAGGGCTGAGGACAGAGTTGAGATCAGGAGTCATGCCAAAGGCTGAGTCAGAATCCGTGTCAGGAGTCACACTGGGGGTCAGGACTGGAGTCGGAGTCAGTGAGCCACGTGAAGGGTCAAGCCGGAGTCAGATAACAGTACTGCAGATCAAACCTGAGCCAGGAACAAAGGCCGGGCCAAGCCAGAGTCAGGGACCAGTCCAGCAGCAGACCAGGAGTTCACTCAGTTGTTTTCACAACCTTCCATGACTCCTGCTGGTGTAACTCGTGTATCCGAACGTCTGCTCCAATCAGGAGCTTCGTAGGCAGATCCTCTGGTGGGCCAGAGTTCCACTAGCCCCTCCCCTGCTGGCTCTGGAGAGCTGCTGGATTGTGACCCTCTGGGACCCATGGACTGGGGTTCAAAATCTGTAATCTTTGACATCGTGGCACTGGACTCTACGTTCTCATCATGTGGGAGAAGATTTTCTTACAACTTCCCATTTGGCCCCCAATGTCTCTTAAAGGGATGTCTCCATGTCTGACGTGGTTCGGACACTGTGTCTGGTGGCCTCAGAAGGTACATCTACACAGCAGCGAGCCTCCAACACTCTGGCTCTTGCAGCTACCGCACCAACCACAGCTGTTTAGACATTGGGCCTCTGGCTGGAGCTACTGGGATATAATCAGTGCAGTTTGGGAGAAGTTTTGTGAATGCCACAAGGAATAGTAATGACCTCATTAATTAAAATGCATCTTAGATGCTGCTGAAGGTGCTGTTGTCTTTCTTCAGGGGAGAGAATATTTGTGATACATGCTTCTGTGTACACACACACACTTAGAGTATCCCATGATCATGGAGAAACACACACAAGGCCACATTCACCAAGGCCACAGAGAAATCTACCAGCAAACAACCCTTCCATCTCCATGTTCTAGCAGGTGAAGAACAACAGGCACCTACCAGATGCTCCTGGCTTCTCTTCTCTACAGCCTCTTTAAATCCCAGCAGCTTTTCTCTCTCTTCCCTCAGGGTCCGCAAATGGGCCTGGATTTTTTCCTGACAAACAGAAATGCTTTAATGGGTTTATTTTGAGGCTGACTGTCTGTTTGTAGGGGGTGTTTTTCCACCTAAAATACAAGATATGTCAGTCTTCTTAGATAGACTAGGTGAGGGAAGGTAACATCTTCTATTGGCCCAACTCCTGTTGGTGAGAGAGGCAAGCCTTTGAGCTTACACAGAGCTCAGCTCTGGGAAACATACTCTTTCCTAGGCCTGAGCTCTGTGTAAGCTTGAAAGCTTGTCGTTCAACCACAGAAGCTGGCCATGAGCAGATATTACTTCACCTACCTTGTCTTTCTAATATCCTGGGACCAACACAGTTACAACTATACTGTGTACAACAGTGGGTTCTTCTAGATATAGAACATCAGAGACACCAAGGAAATGAAACCTTATTTATGGAAACTGGGAGTGTTTTATATTCAGAGTTGAGTTATTATGTCCGCTTTCTCCATTGATTTAAACTGGCAGGAAACTGGTGTCACATGGTGGAGAATTTATAAAGCTGATTTTGAGTAGATTTAAGATACAATGATATCAATCCCAGAAGCCTCTGGGGCAGCCATATAGGCCAGGATGCTCAAAGGAATCCAACTCCATTGACTTTCAGCCCTGGACCCCTGGGGATGGGACGAGTTGGACAGCACTGATCCAAGGACTAGGGCAAATCCCATTAGATGTGTTGATTTGTGTTAGGAACAGCTGGGGTTTGCCCTAGTGCTGTCCTAACCCCTTTCCGGGGCAATGGCCTCTGGGTAGCTCTCCCACCGTCCCCAGCAAAGGTCCCAGAAAAAGTGGATTGTGGGAGACTTGCATAAGATGCATTATGAGACTAAAGGAACCACTCTCGTTGGTCCCTGCCCATGTACACAACAGAACAGGTCAGACTGACACCGGTCAGCTCCTGCCTGTGGTTGGTTTTGCTACAATCCAGTGAAATCCCAGTGGTACTTGGCATGAACCTGAGCTGTCTAGAGCCCTTTTGTGTGTGGACTCAAGGTGCTTGGGGTCCACACAGCATTTAGCCCAGTGATCTCCTCCAGTGCAGGCCGGCAGCATCTGGGTTTAACCCTTCATGGAGCAACACAGGAGTTCAGAATCCAGTGGGAAAACTCATCTTCCTGTTGGGCCTGGGGCTTTTATCAAGGAGTCTTTTCCTCCTACTGTCCACACTTCATCATTGCTCAGTGCTGCTGAGGGAGGCAGCGTATCCTAGTGGTTAGGACGCTGGACCAGGCCTTGGAAAAGCAGGATTTATACCCAGCTCTGCCATTGACCCACTAAGTGACTTTGGACTAGTCACTTCCCCTCACTCTGCCTTGGTTTCTCCTCCCATCCTTTGTCTCTCTTGTCCAGTTAGATTGCGAATGACTCAGGGCAGGGATTGTCCCTCACTGAGTTTTGTGCAGGGCCTCTCACAATTGAGGTCAGATCTCAACTGGGGTCTGTAGGAGCTGCTGGGATGCAAATAACCATAATAAACACTGTGATCCAATCAGTAATAACAGACACAGCTTGTAACTCCCCCTTCTCCAGCCTGAATGCAGCACTCTCACATAGACTGACTGGCAGCTCTTGTGAGTCAAACCTCACTGGTCATTTAACAACTTCCACTCTGTAGGAGGCTCCCAGAGTTCACTGGTGGAAGCTGGATTTGAAAAGATTCAGCTGCTCAGAGAAAACTTTCCCACATCAGACAATTTTTAAATCGTTCTGTTGCCTTTCTTGGCAGGCTGGAGTATCATTAATTTGTATAGCCTCTTTCACGCAATGAAGGCTACACACAGCTGAATGACACAGTTGCACCTGTCTCGGGCAACTTGTGATGCTAGTAAGCTGTAATTAAAAGCCTAAGTTATTACTCATTAGACTGGACAGCAACTCGGTACCTTGTACTCCTGGGCAGCTTCCTCTATGGGAACCACCGTGTGAGCGCGGTGAGCCCGGGATCTGTCACACACCACACAGATTGGGGTTTGATCCTCTTCGCAGAACAGTTTCAGAGTCTCCTGGTGTCTCTCACACACCCCATCCCCTCCTGTTCCCTTTGCTGCCTGTAAACTCAGCCGTTTGGCGATTTCTACAACATTTGCCAGCTGCCTGTTGGGCCTGAGGTTTCTCTGCTGCACAGTTTCTCTGCACTGAGGGCAGGAGGCAGCTGTATCGGATCCCTCCCAGCACTGGGTGATGCAGACTCGGCAGAAATTGTGCCCACACTCCAGAGTGACAGGTTCTGTGAAATACTCCAGACAGACGGGACATGTCGCTTCCTCCTGGAGACTTTCCACCGGGTTCTCTGCAGCCATGGCTCCCTCTGGGCAGTGTCACAGGGTAACAATGTACGTTTCAATTTTCTGAGTTCACACTATGCCCCACCTGCAGCAACACCTGGGTGTTTCCCTTCCTGGAACTGACTTGTGCTGTTGGTTAAGCAGGAATAAGCCCGTTGTGAATTTCAGCCCTGGAGGCTTTAGTGAAAAAAGTACCACTGGGGCTCTGGTCCTCCAGTCAGCTCTTTAGCTTGTGTGATGGGTCAGTGGGATTTGACTGGGGCATCCCTGTCCCCCTGTGATGCTGAGCCTGCAGAAGCAGGGAAAAGATCTTAATTTTTATCTAAAAAGATAAAGGAGAATGTTTTTTTTTATATTTATGTTCTTAGACCTTAGCTGGAGAACTCAGGCCAGAAAACAAACTGTTTCTTTTGTTTCTGAGTGATGAAGTTTCACTCTGGTCACGTTCTCAACCTTTTCTACTACGCCATGAGCCCGAAAGGCGTGATTTGATGTGGAAAAGAAACAGCTGCACTTCTGACTATTGAAGGTCCTTATCTGCCTTCCATCCCTGTAACATGTGTTTAGCCTCAAAACAGTGCTACGAGGTGGTGAAGTGCTGTGACCCCATTTCAAAGAGGAGAACACTCAGCGCAGAGCAGAGAAGTGGCTGCCTGAAGCCACACAGGAAGACTGTTACAGAGCAGGAAATTGAATCTGGGTCTTCCAAGTGAAGAGTTAAACCACCAGACCAGACTTTTTGTCTGCATTAGGAGCCTGGGAAAGGAGGTGTCACGGTGTATGCAAACCCCATCCCCTTTGGGG
This sequence comes from Gopherus evgoodei, assembly GCF_007399415.2. Lineage (NCBI taxonomy): Eukaryota > Metazoa > Chordata > Testudines > Testudinidae > Gopherus > Gopherus evgoodei. Next base: position 1,033,184 of record NW_022059994.1, on the reverse strand, counting down.
GCACGGCGCGGTTGTGATGCTACCCCTGTTATAATCTACCCAACTATCCCTAGGCTGAGAGCTGCATGACCCAGTGGCCGGGGAGTGACTGCCGGCCGGGATAGGGGGCCCTGAGCCCTCCCTGCTCCCCTGGGTCCTGGCCCAAGGCCCAGTCAGCAGTGAGTACGGTCACCCCCCAGTCAGCTGGGGTTCTACCACAACACGCTGACCTTCCTCTGGTGGGAGATACCACTCACACCACCTCCCTGGGACACTTCCTACCGTGTCCCCTGAAGCCAGGGTCTGTACGTCATTGGGGTCTCCAAGATCTTCAGTGAGGGTAGTTCCCTAGGCTTCCGAGTCCACTCCTGGGCAGGATCCTCCGCCACATGTCCTCCCTCCTGGGTGGTCAGCCTCGAATGAGCTGGGCTGCTCCCTTTTATACTGGGGCACCTCTTGGCACATAAGCAGCATGGTCTGAGGGGTGCGACTTCCACCATCCATAGTGTTGGGTTAACTCTTTCTTGCCTAGCGTGGGCTATGCACACCCCATCACAGGAGGATAAAGACAATGATACACGCAGGGAAAATACATCAGTAAAGTTTGTCTAATAAACCTCTGACTGACCCTCCCACAATCACTGGGCCAGCCCTGTGCAGAGTCGAGTGATCACAGTGGACAGGAATCGAGTACATGGTGAGATTGAAAACAGATTATTTTCTCAGGCCTGATCTACAATGCTCAGCCTGCCTTTGAATGCAGTCACCTTCTTTGTTCAGGGCCCAGCTGACCACAGCCCTTCCCCTCTCCTGGTCTGTTTGTGTTCCCTAGAGAAACTTCTCCACCTGTGACCCCTGCTTCTAATCAGACCCCTTGGGAGGAAGAGATGAGAAACAGAGAAACAAACATCTCTCCCTCACCCACAATCTCTGCCAGTCCCTGCTCCTGATCTGGTGGGGAAATACACTAAAAAAGAGTCTGTTTGGATTCTGAGCTGGTGAACGAGCTTCCTCCCCAGCAGCTTCCACAGCTGGTTGGCTCAAGTTTAATAAGCCAAATCGCACCTATATGGGAAGTGCCTGAAAGTCCATATGCGGTTGCTCAGGGGCCGGGTTGGAATGTGCCGGGATCTCGGCCTGGTCCATAGTGGGGCAGGTCTCCTTGTCACACACAAACGTAACCAGCAACTTCTCTGCTGATTGGCCCCTTTCTCATCAGTCTCAGGGGAGAAACCGAGGGCTCAATGGAGTGGGGAGCTCCTCTCTCCCCCAGGCAGGGTTGTATAATTTTTGGTGATGCTCAGAACAGGTCCAGTTCCCCCCCACCCCACCTGCCTAAGGTTCTGGAAGGGAGTTTGGGTGTGGGAGGGGTGGAGGCTCTGGGAGGGAGTTTGGGTACTAGGTGCGGGCCCTGGGCTGGGGATTGGGGTGCAGAAGGGGGTGCATGAGGAGGATTGGGGTACTGGGTGTGGGAAGGGGGTTTGGGGTCCTGAGTGCAGGCTCTGGGAGGGGGGGTGGGGTGCTGAGTGCGGGCTCTGGACTGGGGCAGGTGATTGGGGTGCGGGAGGGGGTTTGGGGTGCTGGGTTCTGGGTGTGGGCTCTGGAAGGGAGTTTGGGTGCTGGGTTTGGGCTCTGGGCTGGGACAGAGAGATGGGGTGTGGGCGGGGTGTGGGGCTGGGCCATGAATGAGGAGTTTGGGGTGCAGCAGGCAGGCTGCCCCAGGGCTGAGGGCCAGAGAGGACTCCCCGCAGCCCTCTCCCTGCCAGCAGCAGTGAGTTCTAGGGGAGCGGTCCCCCTCATCTTGCCTCCTGGCACTACACTCACCCAAGCCCTCCCTCCCCAGACTGCTGCTCAGAAGGTCCAGCCTGGATAAGCCCCCCACCTGGAGTCAACTTGAAGTTACCTGCTCAGGGGGTGGGGCTGCCATGCACCTCCTCCTTCCACAGGTGTAGCAGCCACCTCAGCCTGGCCCTGGCGCTGCTCCTTCGTAGCCAGCAGCAGAGGTGGCCAGCCAGGGAGCGCAGCGTGGAGCTGCAGGGGGCAACCGCCCACTACCCGGGGCAGGCACAGATGCTCAGGGGAGGTGCGCAGGGATGGCAGGCAGGGCCGGGGGAAGAGACCAGGGCCGTCCTTAGGCATAGGCAACATAGGCAGCTGCGTAAGGCACCTGAAAATTTGGGGCACCACTGGGTCTTAGTGTCCAGCCTCTTGTTTTCCTATCCCTGTTCTGACCCTTCCTGCAGGCTCCCACAGATGGCTGCTCTAGCCTGGTGAGTCTTCCTTGGGAGGGAATCTAGTATTTAAAAGTGAAAAAACCTCCAGCCTGCCAGACCTATTAGCACAACATTGAAACTGTTAAAGAGACATTCAAGGGGTAATAAAGCCATTTAACAGGCATTTGCCAACCCCAAGGTATATACTGACAGGTTTCAGAGTGGTAGTCCTGTTAGTCTGTATCAGCAAAAACAAGGACGAGTCCTTGTGTCACCTCAAAGACTAACAAATTATTTGGGCATAAGCTTTTGTGGACTAGAACTCATTTCATCAGATGTCCACGAAAGCTTATGCCCAAATAAATTTTTATACTGTCAGTTTCTGACTTTACTGACAAAAACAGTTGTGCTCTACAGGACCTTAGTTTAAAATTTGCTTTAAAAATATTTCATTAGTGAGCTGGTGAAGATTATAAAATCAGATTTCTAAAAAATGCTTGCATAGAGTTTTAGATGCACAATCATCTTTAGCCTTAAATGTGTGGATCTTCACACATAGGTTTTTAAATAAATCCTTCAAAAGACCTCCCTTATCTAAAATACACATTTTAATTACTATAGTTAAATAAAAAAGTGCTTCCAAGTCTTCCTGTCCTATCTGTCCATCCCTTCACCACCTCTCCCCCACTCCCACTGAAGAGAGCCCTTAAAGGGACAACAGTCCTTCCCTTCCAGATAGCTGGACAGAGAGTTCCCTTTCTTTACTTCTGACTATCCAACAAACTAGTTTTAAAAGAACCCTCCAGCAAAATCAGTACCTTAGTAAGACAAAATCCTTGTTATACCTAAAATCTTTGGAAACATATTTTTTTAAAGTTGGTGAAATTTCATAACCATGTCTCTTGTTATGGAGATCACACAAAGTAAATTACTGTTCCCTTTTTCTAAAAGCAATGAACATTGTTATGAACACACTAAACCTCTCTGATTAATTTAAAAGAATGTCTTTGTTTCAGTGAGTTAAATATGTAGTAATCTGGAATGCTGGCTTAAGATTTGAGTACATTTAAAATATAAATTCAACTTAGAAATACTGATGAAGAAAATGTAAAACAGAGAAGAGCTGCATCATGTCTTCCATTATATATAATGTTGTATTCAGCAGGACAGCTGACTCACCCTTACTATGAAGTTTTTGCAAATAAATCTCTGACAAACTTCAGGGCATATCAAAAAACCTGTGATGGACATTTTTTATTCCCAAATTTTAGTGCTTTTAATTAGGTACTTTCTTCATGTCCATTCTGCATGAGGGAGAGTGCATAGAAGTCTCTGCGGGGAACTGAGACTCTCTGCCACCACGAGGCAGGCCGGGCATCTCATTATCCTTTGTTGTCAAGTCCCTCCTCCCCCTCCCACACCAGGCTGTGAGCTTGGGCTGCCATCCGGCATAGGGGCACCAGTTTAATAATGCTGCGTAGGGCCCCATAAATCCTAAGGACGGCCCTGGAGGAGACCTAGCCCTGAACAATGGTGAAGCCACCCCGTCCCCAGCCCTGAATTTGCTGGAGCCCAGGCACCACGGGCCCATATATACCTCTACCCTGATATAACGCAACCCGATATAACACAAATTTGGATATAACACGGTAAAGCAGTGCTACGCAGGGGGTGGGGGCAGGGCTGCAGGCTCCAGCGGATCAAAGCAAGTTTGATATAACGTGGTTTCACCTATAACATGGTGAGATTTTTTGGCTCCTGAGGACAGCGTTATATCGGGGTAGAGGCTATTTTCCTACCAGAAAGGGAGAAATCACATCTTTTCTGTTCTTTTCTTTCTCCAGAGACCCTGCCCTATCAACTGAGCTTTCTGATCTCAAAGGCAGAGAAAGAGGGTAAGTTTCCATGAGGATATTTTCCTGCAACAATTATCAATTAAAATCTCAGGATTAATTTTTTATAAGCTTCTGAATTGAAACAAGAGAGATGTTTACCAATACAGAGTCATGGGCTCCAAGGCTAGAAGGGATCATATATCTTAACATAAGAACGGCCATACCGGGTCAGAACAAAGGTTCATCTAGGCCAATATCCCGCCTTCCGACAGTGGTCATTGCCAGGTGCCCCAGAGGGAATGAACAGACCAGGTAATCAAGTGATCCATTCTTATTAGCCAGGATGGGCAGAGATGGTGTCCCTAGCCTCTGTTTGCCAGAAGCTGCGAATGGGTGACAGGGGATGGATCACTTGATCTTTACCTGTTAGGTTTACTCCCTCTGGGGCATGTGGCATTGGCCACTGTCGGAAGACAGGATACTGGGCTGGATGGACCTTTGTTCTGACCCAGTCTGGCCGTTCTTATATTTTTATTCTCTGTCGCCCATTCCCAGCTTCTGACACCATCCCTGTCCATCCTGGCTAATAGCCATTGCTAGATAAATTCATGGAGGATAGGTCCATCTGTTACAGAACCATGGTCTCTCCCTGGCAGTCAGACATGCTCCCTGTGGTACAAGAGGGTTTCATTCAAGCACCATGCTCACAACTGTGTCATGTTTTCCCCCTCCTTTTCCCATGAGCACTGCTGGAGGCTGAGGAAGGGATTCTCGTCTGCTCCCATAGCTAGCTACCTACCTATGTCCTTGTACGGTCGCCCAGCAACAGCATCTGAATGCCCAGCATCTTTTTTGCCCATTGGATAAAAAGGGAAGCTAAAGCACGGAAATAGTCAGAGACATGCCTGAGGTGACACAGCAAGTCAGTAGCAGAGCGAGGAATAGAGTCCTGGCTTCTAACCTCTACCATGTTCCCTCCCTCAAATCATTGTCGTGTGTTGGATGGACTTTATGCATCCAACTTGTGCAGACGTTTAGTGCCACCGAGAAGTCTAATTCCCATTGTCCCAGAGAGCCTGGTGTCTCTCCAGCAGTGCAGCCCACTCCATTCTCCAACCCCGGAGCACCCACGGAGTCGGTGCCTATGCTGGTTTGAAAGCACCACTGAACTCAGGCCACATATTTTTGTATCTGGACGGGAAGGGCATCAGGGTTAGCAGCTGTGTAAGAGCCTGCATTAGCCCTGCAGTGTGGACAGATCTTAACACGCTCCTCCTGTCTCTCTTTCTCCTCTTGCAGTGCAGGCCACTCCGGATCCAGACCTGGCAAATCCTTGTTCCCTCCTGTCCAGAGAAGAGAGTGTGATCTACAAATACAAACATACAGAATTTTTGGAGCACAGGTTTCACTCTGCTGCCTGTGTGCTGGGCTCTAAGAGCTTCACCTCAGGGAAATGTTACTGGGAAGTGGAGGTGGGGAACAAACGTCTTTGGGTTTTGGGCATTGCCAAAGAGTCTGTGATACATGAGGGAGCGATAAGCTGTACACCAGAGGAGGGGATCTGGGCTTTGCAAAGTACAGAGAATCAGTACTGGGCCCTAACCTCCCCTAAGACTGCTCTGGGCCTACCTCTTAGCCCCCAAAGCAGGAAGAGAGCCGATCTTTACTTTCACATCCTCTTTCACTGGGAAGATCATCCCCTTCTTTGGGAGCCGGCGTGTCGAATATCTGAATCTACACAGAAGTGATCCCTGGAATGCATACCATTAAGACCTGCAGCAGAGAAATCACTCAATATGAGATATTTAAGGTAGAGCAAAGAGATGGGAAATGTATAAATTACAGCTATCACACTTTGCCATTCTAATCACAGACTTGCCAGCCCCAAGCATTCTAAAACTGTGCGTCTCCCAAAATCAGGAGAGTGACTTAAAAAATCTTCTTTAATATTGAGCTATTTTTCTCTGCTTTCTGGTTTCCGGATGTACTTTGCTTCCTGTTTTCATGCTTTTCTGTGCAAATGTGAACGCTAGAAACTATCTGTAATATAACCTGAGTTTCCTTTGCAATCTATCCCCTCCAACAACTGGGACTTAAAGAAAAACACCAAGTGCTGCGAGACTCACAATAAAATGGTGAGGGGAACAAGACTGACTTGCTCAGCATTATGCAAGCTGAATGGAGTTTCTCAACCCTCTTACATGCCTGTCTCTGTAACTCTGGGATCGTCCAGACACACACGAACTGGCCAAGCAGCAGACACGCAGGAGCCACTCCCAGGGCCACAGCGCAGCCTGCCTGTCTTAGGGCAGGTCTGCACTTAAAATGCTGCAGTGGCACAGATGCAGCGGGGCAGCTGCACAGCTGTACCACTTAAGTAAAGATGCCGCTATGCCAATGGGAGAGCTTCTCCCATCAGTGTAGTTAATCCACCTCTGTAAGAGGTGGTAGCTATGGCAAGGGGAGAAGGTGTCCCGTCAACTTACCGCTGTCTACACCGGGAGTTCAGTCGGTACGACTGCGTCATTGAGAGGTGTGGATTTTTCACACCCCTGAGCGACATAGTTATACCAAAGTAAGTTTACATTATAGACCTGGCCTAAGTTCTGACTCAATCAGGGTCATCCATCAAAGTCCTCTGCTCTTTACTTACGAATGTAACAAGCATAATGATGTTCTGCACACCCACCCCCCAGTTCCCGAGCTCAATGCTCCTCTTTTGCTCTGTTTAGTTATTTGGATGCTGTAGATTCAGCTGAGCAAATAAAGTTTATTTCTATCTTCTGGTCTTGGACTTTGTCCCAGGGCTATTGGATCCATACGGCTCTGCCCTGACAGGCTAGACAGACCCACAAGCAAATGCTTGAGGAAAAGCAGCTGGGTAACCTCTAAGCAAAAGCTCTAAAGTCAAAGCTTGAGGACTGAGTAAATAAAATAAAATCATCAAGTGATGCTTTCCCAGGCACTGCTACACTCCTCTTTAAAGAAATCTTAGCAACCTACAGCTACCAGGGAAGAGAGAAATTTGTAATAAAGTAACCAGCTCATATCATCAACTGTAGTATTATGAGCTGGCACCTTACTGCGCCATTGTGTTGCAGCAGCATTTTGTTCCTAAACCAAGTTATCCCTTTTTCTTTAAATTAGCATTCACAGTGTGAGTGACTAGAAACCTGATACACCACCCAAGGGCACAGGGTAGGGTCAGGGGTACAAAGCTGGAGTAATTTGGTCAAGGGGGAGCCCCTCCCAACACAAGCTGTTTTTAAAACACAGTGAGCTAGGCATGGAATACCAGCAGAACCCTGTCCATGGTTGTTAGAGGGGGACTCGCCCAATGCACCCTGGAAACTGTACTGGGCTGGGAGGTAGAAGAACACAAATTAACCTGTTCTGCTGCGGCTGACCCCTGTAAATATGTTTGTGTATTTCTCAATCACATGTAAGCAGAGTCAGGATGAGCGCTACCCTGACATCTGGTGGTGAATTGTAGGGAGTGTGGAAAGAATTTAAAGAATTTCAAAGAGTGTGGAAAGATTTGCATTGGCATCCACCCCCCACTTAGCATAAGCCCACAGCAGACTGGGATGGTTATTTTAACAGATCTGGGATCACCAATTTCTTTGTTATTGGAGCAGGAGGGGAAAAAAAGTTTGTCACCCTGATTGTGTGAATAGGGAGCTGTGGGACTGCTTTGTGACAGAGATGACTCAACCTCAGTTGGGTGGTACTTGCTAAACAAGGGATATGGGTTCCAATTCCCCATGAATGGAGAGAGATTGGGGGAGTGGTGTGTGTAGCTGATGGGATGGGTACCTTTTGAGGGCCTGGGACACTAATTGCACATTCTCCTCTCTCCACCGTTAAAGAGTAGAGCTAGTTTTGGTTCCATTAGGAATCCATCTGGAGACTGCTGAGCTGAATTCATGTTGAGTCAATGGTGTATCAACACCAGGGCTCCCATACTAAAAGGTGAAATCACTGAAGGGGCTGAGATCACTGAGTGCTGTGTTAACCTGTGGGGGAGCCTGAAGATCTATTGTTAAGCTGCTGGCAGAGTGGAGCAGTTTGTAGCGTGTTGGAGCAGCCCATGGAACAGTGAGCAGAGTGAAGTGGTTTGCAGGGACAGCTGGGGGAGCGGCACAGCTGGTGTGGTGGAGTGGGTCATGGTGAAGGCTGCAGCAGAACTTCATGGAGAGGTGGAGCAGTTGGCCCTGGCCCACATAAGGTGCCCCTTAACACCTTGTGTGGACTCCCCCACCCCTTTCCACCCAGGCTGCGGGGGGTAGAACTCTGCAGATAAACTCTTGAATTCTGGGGTGGCACTGACCAGAGACTTTTGGGTTGTTGGACTTTGGGGTAATTGGACTTAAGACCCTAAAGGGGAAAGGACAAATGTACTTGGAGGTGGGTTTTGTTTATGGATTGTGTTATAATCCTGTTTGTGGTGTTTCTCCAATGGGATGCCACATTGTTTCCTTCCTTTATTAAACGGATTTTGCTACACTCAGACTCCATGCTTGCGAGAGGGGAAGTATTGCCTCCTAGAGGCGCCCAGGAGGGTGTGGTATGTAAGTGTCCCAGGTCACTGGGTGGGGGCTTGAGCCGGTTATGCATGGTGTTATTAAAACGGAACCCCTGGATACTGAACCCAGCCCTTGTTGCTACCAACTCAGAGGGGCAGAAGGGTTACACACAGAACCCCTCGGCCTTTTGAAAGGAACCTACCCAATCAATTAGCCACACCTGCTGGAATGTTAGGCTTGGTGCATGGCCGAGCCACACAACACTGATATAAGGGTGAGTTGATTCAAGCTTGGAGCATGGCACAGACACCCAGCCCTGAGACTGGTTTGACAGCTGAGACCAGGTAGGTTCAGTGCATGGAACAAGGACAGCCCTGAGACTGGGTGCAGGGGAGGTAGCTGAGAAGAGGTCAGCTCTGTGCGTGTCACAGGCACACAGCCCTGTGAGCAGGCTGGGAGAGCTGACAGCCAGCCAGCTGAGTGTGCACACAGCTGGGGCATGACACAGAGGTAGCACTGACTGGGGCAGGGAAGATGCAAACATGTCTAGTACACAGCAGTGTGGTGGCGGGGGCGAGAGCTGGCACGCTCCATGCATGGTGCACACACAGTGCTGACAAAAGGAGAATCAGGTGAGATTGGGGCACCTGATGAGAATGGGCAGGCTCTGTGCGTGACACGGACGGTGCCTTGGTTTCCCCATCTAAACTAGCTAGGCTCTTCTAGGGGACACCCAACCTACCTTTGGCCTACTTGGAGTTCAGTAAATAAGTTTGTCTTGTACGGGGCTCTGGTAGGGGTTCCACAATTGTCCCCCATGGAGGGCAGATGCTGTGAGGTGTGTCAGAAAGGAGGACACCACAGGGTTGTGCTTGGTGAGATGAATTTTGGCTGATCTTCGTGTGGCCTTGATTCACAGCGGCTAGACAGAGAAATGACATTGTGTTGGAACATTGTATCCTGCTGCAGAGCCGGCCTTTTAACCAGCCACATCCTCAGCAGAACTCCAGTCTCTGTGCTTTTCCCCCCACAGTTACATTCCCTGTTCTGGTCCCAGGCAGCTGCCTCACCCTCAGTCTGTGCCCAGATCACCCTCCTGCTGCCAGGATAGACAAGGGGCCTTGGAAACTCTATATAACCCTTTACCCTGAACGGGGCAGGGGACCCCACTGCCAGCTCCCTCACACGCTGTCCTGGGCCACTGGTCCTCTGCCCTGACCTGGGATGAATCTCTCTCAAGGGCAGAGAGAAGCTTCCTCTGCACTGTCCATTGAACTCCTGGCCTCTCTGCTCAGCCTCACATGGAGGGGGATGACCAGTGCAGACTTTGCTGGTTACATCGGTGTGTGATGGAGACGCCTACACCCCGGGAACCCGGCTGAGATCCCAGTGCATTTCACACAGCTTCCTGAGCAGCTTCTCAATGGACTTTCAGCCACTGCTCCCCTGGACAGGATGTGGGTTATTAATCTGAAACAGACCAGCCAGAGAGAAGCATCGTTACTTGACCCCAACCCCAAGGCTTTGATGCTTACATTGTTCGTGAAAGCCAAGGAATTGCGACAGATGTATCAGGAGGTGAGGGAGGCAAGCAGTCACTGTGACGCGGCACCGCAGACATGCCGCTTTTACCAGGAGGTGCATGCTATCCTCTGCAGCGAACACCCCGCCCCCAAGGGCTCCCAAGGAGACATCAGAGGAGTTGGAGTCATGGGCTGAGGAGGATGAGAATGGGAGACAGGCGAGCAGGGATCCATTGTTGGATTCAGGGCTTAAATTGAGCTGGAGCTGTCAGGAGTGGAGTTCTAGTTAATATTTTCAGTCCCCCTAGAGTTTTTATAGCATGTTGGAGGGGGGCACGGGAGGTTCCAGGAAATAATCTATAGGAATTTAAAACCTGATCAGATTAAACTCTGTGGCCTAATCTAGAATGCAACGAGACTAAGAAAGAAATACCACAATCTTCATTCTGGGGTTTACATACATTAGCCCTGAGATTTAACGCTGTAGAACACTTTTCCCAATCACAAAGGTACTTTATTTGTGTCCAAATTTAAAATAGAAATGTAACACTCATAGCAAAAGGCAACAGGAATGCCCCCCATCTGTCATATTGTGCTGCCCCTAGACCAGAGCATGAGGAAAGATAGAGAGGTCGGGCAACAACTGGGCTAGGTGAATCCCTATCATCACAACTTGCTACACCTGGTCCAGGAGATGGGGAAAGGTGGAGGATGGGAAAAAGGGGACAGGTAGCAAATTGTGCAAACAGCAGTTTGTAATGTTACACTGGCCAGGAGTCGGGTGGCAGGTAGCCCTCGTGACAAGGGTGATGGTGGATTTGAGGGGGAGTTGCCTAGGATGCACTGGTGAGTTAATTCAGCCCAACAAATAACCAGAGGAACCTAGGATTACCCAGAAAGTGTGTGGCAGATCCAGGTCTCTCAGGCTAGCACCCTACCCACCGGACCCGCCTTTTCACTCTACAGGGATACTTCGAACAAGTAGCTGTATACGGGCTTTCAAAGCTAGAACAGATTTAAATCCCCTAGCATCAGGGCATGAGCCAGTGACTAACTGAGGGGGTGGAGGTGTGAGGAGTACAGATTTATTAAGGGGGGATTAGTCGGCTTTGGCTTGGCCCGGTTGGTATCCACCACCCCAGGTCCCCCAGTGCTGATGGAAATAAATGATCGATGCATAGATCATATTTCCCTCAAAAGCCAGCAGGTTCCAGGTCTGGTACCTGTCCCTGGAGGACTCTGGGACAGTTCTAGAGACCAACCTTAGGTGGGGCTTGGATTCTCCTCTGGCCCCTTGACATCTGGGGAACAAACAGCCAAGCTGCCCACTTTCCATGGTACATACTTAACCAGCTCAATAACCGAAATGTTAATCACCTGGCTGAGTACAGTAACTAGTGATTTAAACCACCCCAAATAAATTAAAAGCACCTTCTTTGTGCTACATAACACTTCAGGAAGGCGGCGGATCTGTGTAGCCAGCAGTACCACCGTAATAGGGCATCCTTAACCTTAAATACTAAGTGATATATTTTGGTTCCAGCCAAAGAGCTGATAGAGGTCGGGTCTAATCACATCCTAATTGAAGTGAATATTGTCATTAGAGCGGTCCGTTCCATGAAGGCCTCCTTCCCAAATGATGGCTGATTAGGTAATCTCCTACACCACACAATAAGTTCCAATAAGGCTGGTTGTCGTATGAGCGCTCAGTGCAAATGTAGGTGAAAACAACAGGATTTCTCAAGGTTCAGTGTACAGATCCTAACCCCTGAAATCCCTGCACAAGAGATGGCAAGGTGGTTTGACATAGGGACCTGAGCAACTACTCAATAGGCACTATGCTCGTGAGCTCACATGCACCGGCACCAACTTTGTCATTTCCAGCTGGATGCTCACCCCTTCCCACCTCCGCCACACCCTTGCCCCATTCCGCCTCCTCCCCTGAGCACATGCCACCCTCTCTCTGCCCTCTCCCTCCTGCGCACTGTGGAACAGCTGATTGCGGCAGGCACTGGGAAGGAGGTGGAGGAGCTGATCCAGCCCTAGAGGGAGCACCCACAGAGTCAGCATCTAGCTCACATGTATTAAGGTCAATGGACTTGCAGGCTACCTAGCGGTGATTCACTTGTAGGTGTCAGATCTTGGAAGCCCCATGTTGCTCACCCCTACCTCTCAGTGGCCAGCTGGGGGGTGTGAATGAAGCACAGGGCAGTTTGTGTGGCACAGCCACAGGTCAGCAGCCAGTGCAAACCAGCCTAACAAGTGAAGGCCAAAAAGCTAGAACAAAGATTTCTTCCTTTCCTTTGTTTTTTGCAGATGATGACCCAGCTGGGCCCCCAACTTGGAACCTCAGAGCTCCTGTGGCCAATCAGAACAGGGCACTCTCCTTCTAAGGCAGGGGTCCCCATGGCGCCCACAGGGTCATCTAAATGCACCCGCTTCCTGGCCGGCAGTGGAGCATCCACCGAAATGCTGCAGAATTTCTGCAGTGTTTTGGCGGCGACACCTCTCGATGACATCACTTGTTGGCTGCAAGTGATGTCATCGAGATGCGGTGCTGCTGAAACGCTGCAGAAATTCGGCGGCGATGCCTCTCAATAACGTCACTTGCCGTCAACAAGTGAAGTCATCAAGAGGCGGCGCAGCCGAAATTCCGCAGAAATTCGGTGGCATTTCGGCGGGTGCTCCACCGCCACCATGGTCCTTTGTCTGGTGCCCACCAGACGAAAAGGTTGGGGACCACTGTTCTAAGGTCACTGGCATCACCCAATGGGGTCTCATTAGAACATATTTATACAAATGAAAGCAGCAAAGAATCCTGTGGCACCTTATAGACTAACAGACATTTTGGAGCATGAGCTTTCGTGGGTGAATACCCACTTCCTCAGATGACACACATCTGAGGAAGTGGGTATTCAACCACGAAAGTTCATGCTCCAAAACGTCTGTTAGTCTATAAGGTGCCACAGGATTCTTTGCTGCTTTTACAGATTGAGGTCTTGGCTACACTCACACTTTACAGCGCTGCAACTGGAGTGTGAAAAAACACCCTGCTGAGCGCTGCAAGATACAGCACTGTAAAGCGTCAGTGTAATCAGGGCAGCAGCGCTGGGAGCGCGGCTCCCAGCGCTGCACACTACACCCGTAAGGGATGTGGTTTACATGCAGCGCTGGGAGAGCTCTCTCCCAGCGCTGCCGCTCTGACTACACTCACACTTCAAAGCGCTGCTTTGAAATTCCAAATGTAGCCATACCCCCAGACTAACACAGCTACCCCTCTGATTCTATAGAAATGAAGGAGCTCCTCGTTCCTGTAATTTCAGGTTGCAATACCCTTGCATCAAAAAATACATGCAGTCCGCAGGTCTGTAGGTATCTGAGACATTACAGGTCATGGGTCAGCCCCTAGGAACTCATTGCCACATGGAGTTTTTGAGGCCAGTAATTTAGCAAGATTCAAAAAAGGGATTGGATATTTGACATGAATAACTAGAAACCCCCGAGTTATAATAGTTAAATTAATGCAAATAATTTTTTTGGAAGGAATAAATTGGTCAAGGCTTAAAATGATCCCTAACTATTAGGGATTAGTAAGGCTCTTATGTAGTGTTTTCCCTCACTAGATCTCAAAGTGCTTTACAAAGGAGGTCCAGAAAGGGTCTTGGCCTTAAACCTCAATCTGAGTCTGTGTTTATTCAGTGATATAAAAGAAAGCTGCCAAGCCTGCACCCAGCAAGCCTCTGTTGGCTTCTGTGTATACGTAATTGCCTATTCATCTCTTTAAGTAGCATCTTGCTTGTTTGGGGACTTTTCTGGAGGGTGGGGGTGTGTGGCTTCTGGTGTGTTGTGTCTGTGTTGATGGGTTATTTGTTTGTTTGTTTTTAGAATTTCCCGCCGGAGAGCGTGATTGGCTCCCAACTGGGTATCTGCTTTACAAGGCGGCTTCCTGGGTCTGGCAGGAAACGAAACGTATCCTGTTACACGGGCTGCAGGGAGCCATGGCTGCAGCAGGGAATCCTCTGAAAAGCCTCCGAGATGAAGCTACTTGCTCCATCTGTCTGAGTTTTTTCACGGATCCAGTGACTATAGACTGCGGGCACAATTTCTGCCGAGCCTGCATCGCCCAGTGCTGGGAGAGACCAGACACAGACATCTCCTGCCCTCAGTGCAGAGAGACCTTTCCCCAGAGGACCCTGAGGCCGAACAGACAACTGGGGAACTTGGCAGAAATAGCCAAGCAGCTGAGTGTCCCAGCAGCAGCAGCAGCAGCAGCAGCAGGAGGTTTGTGCAACGCGCACCAGGAGCCTTTCAAACTCTTCTGTAACCAGGACCAGGTTCTCATCTGTGTGATCTGCAGGGAGTCCCAGGCTCACCGCGCTCACATGGTGCTCCCCATAGAGGAGGCTGCCCGGGAGCACAAGGTTAGGCCACGGCTGGGCACGGGGCTGGGAGTGGGAGTGGGAGAGGGGCCGGGGGGAGCCCAGGCCACAGCAGATGTGGCTTCAGTGGCGCTGGAACAGTTCTTGGAGTGGGGTGGGGTGCTGAGCTACACCCCTCTTACCCCTGTCACCGCCCCCCAGAGCTGGGGCCCGGAGCAGGGACGTGGACAGCGGTAAGGCGGCCGTTCGGCTCCCCGGCGGAGCCCCCACCCCGCTCCACCGCCGAGGGAAAAAGAGGGAGGAGAGGCACTGAAGGGGCAGTGACCTGACGAAGCTCACAAAACAGCTCAGTGGCAGAACCAGGAATTAAACCCTGGCCTCCCAATACCCATCCTAATGCTCTAGCCACTAGACCACACAGCCTCTCACCGCGCCTGTCAGGCGGGGCTTTACACTCACAGTATAAACCGCTCAGCACGGCTGAGTTTTGACAGTATATTAACCATGTCATACTAATGGTGGTGTTAATAAGGCAGTGCACTGATATGGGTCAGTGCTGAAGAGAGATTGTTCATTTTGCAGTTATCACGTCACAGTACATAAACCGGATTAGTGTTTTTGTGCACACTACTATAGTAGCACTATCTACATTTTTTGTATTACTTTTGATACTGTCAGGATGGAAACTCCAGTATAAGATTGCTTATTTCAGCAGTACTCAAATGTGCCCTAGAATTTTAAACTCTGGTCTTTTCAGTGGTGTTGGCATTGCCATTGGCATGTAGGGAAGTACTGTTAGTATTTCTGCTTCACTTTGATAAGTACTTCTCAGCACAACATTTTTAGAATACTAATGTTCAAACTGGGTACCCCTCTGTTCCAAAATGTAACCGTGATGCCATTATCAAAATCTGAACTATTGAAGTCAGATGGCTTATTAGAAGTGCTGTAAGTTCTTTGGGGGCAGGGACTGTCTTTTAGTTTTGTTTGTACAGCACCTGGCATTTTGGGGACCTGGCCCATGCGTGAGGCTTCTAGATGTTATGATAATACAATTAATAAATAATGAATAATAATCTCCTACCTCTCAAGAGGCAATTGTGACAGCCTGAGAGGGACATGCTGACCCTCTCAAACGTTATTTTTCTTGCCTCAGGATCAAATTCAAACCCGACTGAACATCCTGAAGCAAGAGAGAGAAGAACTTCTGGAGTGGAAACAGGATGGAGAGACACAAAGCCAGGAATATCTGGTAGGTCCCCATTGTTATGGTCCAGCAGTTCCATCAGTCAGAATTGGTATCTCTGTGTGGGGAGAGTGTCAGCCCTGGTCTATACACGGCACTGCCTGATTTAGCTATGGCTACATCTACGCGGCACAGCTCTGGGGGCGACCTGCAGGGTATGTGTAACTACACAGCACAGTGAAAAGGAGGCTGTGTCCACACTGTGGTGTGGTGGGTGAATGAAAAGACTCCAGCAGGGGGAGGCAGTAGATCTGCCGGAGCCTTGTCCCGCTTCTGGAGCCTTTCCCTTTGGTGGGGAAAGGCTCTAGTGGCGTGGAGGGGGCAGCGGGACACTACACTGCTCTTTTTAGCAGTGTAAATGGGGAAGGCCCTCCTTGGGGGCGTATAGAGCCATGTCCGTAAGGTTTATACCCAGAGGGTTCTGGCATATCGTGACTCTACTTGCTTAAGCCATGCCTCGCCATCTACACTGCTATCTATGCCCAAGTTAGCAGGGGAATATAGTGCACGTCCTCTACACACCACCATAACATTTGTGTAGTACAGCTGTACCTCAAATCACTTTTTCATGTAATGTCTTTATACTGGTGTAAACCCCTGCATGCAAACATTGTAAACCTAATTTAATTTGACCCTAGTGTGGTGTGGAGAGTTCACCTTGTCCAGTTAAACTGAGATAAAAGGTGCTAACCAGGAGCAAGGTTGAAGTTGATTCAGGGTTAGCTGTAATGTATTGGATAACTCCCAGAAAACCTCAAGCGCTTTGCCTCTTGTAGACAGCACCCTTACAGGGTGTGATCATGTTTGTTTTTGTTTATCATCCCTCTGGGCTGATTCCTCCACTTGCTTCCAGTTTCAACTCTTAAGCACTGATCTTATTCCTCACACGTCAGTGGGTCCAAATCCAGCTACAAACAGTGATTTGAGGGGAGATAGTTTTCAAAGACACGTATGAGTGATTAGGTGCCTAATTCACATTGACTGTCAATGGGACATACGTACCCAGTGGCTGTTTTGTATCACTGAAATCCTCCCCCTGAATCTCCATCTATAACCACCAGACACGACTGGTTTCCTCTGGGACAATGTAATGTACAAAATGCCGGATGAAACATGTAAGAGCTGGAGAAAAAGCAAGGATTTTGCACAGTATATGTTGTACCTGGCATTTTGTGTGGATAGCCAGCAGAACTTTCCTTCAGTCTTCTCCACAGCTCTCTGCCAGTGTATTCCTGATATGGAGTCAGACCCCACCTTCCAACCTTTCTGCTGTGGGAAGACTAGATGATCAGCAGAATATACTAAGCCACTCAGACCTGAAGACTCATCATTTTAGAGATATTGGGTAACATTTTCAAAAGTGCCTAAGTGATTATGGAGCCTAGAGTTTACAGTTTTGCAAGTGGTTAAGGACCAGATTCTCAAAGATATTTAGGCCCTTAAAATGCAGAGAGGCCTAGTGAGATTTTTCAAAAGCAACTAAGTAGCACCTAACATCCTCTGTAGTTAAGGGGACTTAGGCACCTAAGTAATACTGAAAATCCTCCCAGGACTTTTATGTCTCTTTAGACACCTAAATATCTTTAAAAGCAGCTCCTTACACACTTCTTTTAATTGTGTTTCAGCTCGTAAATGATTTTGCTGTTTCTGAAAATTTACCCTAAGTTCTATTTTCAAAAGTCACTTTCAAAGAAACGTAGGCTCCTAAGCACAAAAGTAACTTTGAAAGTGGGAACTGGACTCGTAAGTCACCAAGGCACTTTGGAACATGTTATTCATTCAGGCCAACTGAGAGACTATCCGAAAATCTTCTCTCTAGAAACTGTCAGGCATTTTCTCCTGAAATCTCAAACGTATGTTTGTAGTAGGTTGATATGAAAAGAGACTTTAAGAACTGTTCCTGTCAGGGACATGGGGAGAGTCTGGGATGTCCAACTTTCTCATCTGTGAAAACCGGATGCTGAGCGCTGGACCCTACCCCGTCCCAGGCTCTGCCTCTTTCCCTCACCCCCCAATCCTCTTTCCCCCTCACTGTCGCTTGCTGCTCTCTCCACCTCCCTCCTCTGCCATCTGAGCTGGGCTCTAGGGGTGTGGTGGAGGTTACTGGGGTGGGGCGGGGCGGGGCAGGGGAGGGAAAGCCATGCTTTGCAGGTAGAGGGGTGATTGGGGCAGGATGGGGGAGCTGCCCGCACTTCTCTCCCTGCTCTCCGAGCCATCCCTGAGTGCTCCTCCAGGCTCCCCTGGTGTTGGAAGCCAGTTACTCTGGGTAACCGGACTTCTAATATCCAGTCAGCTGTGCCGACCGGACACTGCAGGTTTCCCTTTTGACTGGACTTTCTGGTCAAAAACTGGACATCTGGCAACCCTAGTCCCTGACCTGTCCTTTTCCTGTTTGTCCCTTCATTACAGGGAAAGATAGAAGCTGAGAGGCAGAAGATTGTGTCTGAATTTGAGCAACTGCGGCAATTCCTGGAGGAACAAGAGCGACTGCTGCTGGCCCAGCTGGAAGAGTTGGACAAGGAAATTGTGAAGATACAGGATGAAAATGTCACCAAACTATCTAAGGAGATTTCCCAACTCAGTGATTTGATCAGTGAGATAGAAGAGAAGTGTCAGCAGCCAACGAGTGAATTCCTGCAGGTGAGACAGTTAGAGACACCCAGATCCCTGCCCAGGCAAGGGAGAGATTCTGAGTGATTAGCTTTGGAGTTTATTAAGTTCTTGGAAAGGTCCCCCACCCCAAAGGAAACTGTCAGCGTGTCCTTTAGCAAAGCGAGGGAAAACAAAGTTTGACATGTCTCATATTTCCAGTGTGGAAACAGTTTTGCTGTTTTAAAGCAGACGTCTCAGACCTTTTTGATACATCATACATAAGCCCCTCTCCTTTTCAGTTTAAAGCAATTTTTACCAAAAATTCCTGGGTTTTACAAAAAAGTAGTATTCATTGTTTTTCTGATTTTCATCCTACTTTTGTATCATTCAAATGTATATAAAAAACTTGTTTTATTAGGAAAATACAATCCATTGCATGAGATCTCTGTATTACGATAATACATTACTCTGTGTGTATATGCAAAGCTGCCTGCTGAAGTAAGAACGTATTGTTCTAGAAGATACATACAATAACCAACAGTCATGTACACAAGTTCTGAAGTGCGTCTGCATCTGAACGTACTGATGAAGCTCACCCACCACATACACATTTCAAACTGTTAGCGGACAATGGGTTAAATATTAGATGCACTAAAATGGGAAGAAAATGGAAATCTGTATCAGAATACATTTCAGAACACACAGAAGTATTCAAAAAGGTTATAGAAACAAAAACAGGAGCCAAGGATGAAGTTGAGTGTGTGCGCTGCAAATGGGGTGGCCCAATTATCAAATGTGAATATTTATAGGCTAATAGTTCTAAGTCTACACCGGTAAACTGTTGGTTCTAATGACAAGTTTTATTTGGGGATTAGAGATGTATTGTTTTCTTAAACTCAGGGGGGCATTGTGTTTTGAGCTCTGTTTTAGTTCTGCAGCAAACCACAGTGATGAACGGAATTCAAAGCATTAATCTACTGAATACTTTTTCCCCATCTTTCCATCCACCAAAATAAACCTGATATTTACCTAGAAAAACTAATAGTTATTTTGCGCTGATTTCCATCTGTTTTTGTTGTGGTGGTAATTTTTCCTAGGAATTTATCAGTGTGTAACTAGAATCAAAATGGAAAATGAAGGGCCCTAATGATCTGGAAGCAGTAAACGGCACAACTCCAGTGTCTAGGAAGTGGGAGATGAGGAAAGCAAAGTTCTTTGCAGGGCCTATTACGAAATGGGAATGAATCCAGTTTCCAGAATTGCTGACCAGAATTGCATAAATGGAGCTTTTAGCTTGAGAAAGGCAAATGCTCCGGACTCAGCAGTTGCATGTGGAAGTCCGGGATTCATGTGTCTGATGAGTCAGTTTGAGCAAGTGCAATTGGCACAGGCACAATAGAATTTAGAAGAGAAAACCCACAATCGTGGTGCGTGCTTAAGGGTCCCATTCTATTGAAGTCTGTGAATGGAATTTTAAAGGTGCAACTACACAGAACTGCATCTCGAGCTCAACTAGGGATGGCAAAGTGAGTCCTCTCCAGAGCAGGAGCGATGGCCAGCTTCTGGTTCGTGGGAATGAGCTTTTGTTTTCTTCTCCCCTCTCTCTCTTCTAGGACATCAGAAGCACCTGGAGCAGGTACGTAGCTCCTTCCCACTCCCCTTACGCTTCGTGATGTTGGAAAGGGATTGGATCCCCCGGGTCAGATTTTGTAGGGTATTTAGACACCTGACATGTAGCTAGGCACTCACCTGCTCTGGAAAATTCCACCAAGCAAGTTAGGCACCTCCCATTGCAATCAGTGGCAGTTGGGAGCCTAGCTTGGTTAGGTGCTTTTGAAAATCCCAGGAGGCACCTTTTAAAATCAGGCCTTAAGTGACTTGCCGAAGGTCATGCAGGGAGGCTGTGGCAGAGGAGGGTGTGGAACATAGGTTTCCAGAGTCCTACAGCAACCCCTTAACCACTGGAGCATCCTTTCCCATGAGATTATGCCCTTCTGTCTGAGGGGCAGCTTGTGGACCCCTTACTCTCTTTAACTCCCATTTGAGGATCTAGGCATTTCAAAACTGCAGAGAGGAGGGCAATTGACTCACCAGTGGGAGTTAGAGGCTCACAATGAGCCCACGAGAGAGCAGCCTCTGGTAGCTCATTCTCCCAAAAGACAGAAAAGATTTAGAATGGCTGGTTTTGTTCTGTCTTGTCTTGTTTTCCCCCTCTAGGTGTGAGAAGCTGAAGTTCGAGAAACCAGTGGCCGTGCCAGAGGACCTGAGAGAGAGAGTCGGCGTCTCTTCCCAAAGAAATGTTTGTCTGCAGGAGGCTGTGAAGAAATTCAAAGGTAACTTAACATTTATCTGGGTTCGTGCTACGGTGATGATACATCGAGATACGCCTCTGACTGTGGAAGGAGATTGACTCTGGCCTATTAGTTCTCAGCTCGTCCCAGCTAGACATCTTTGTGGGTGGGATGCGGAGGGCTCAGGGCTGATGCCAGTTCTCCAGTCCTCCACTTGGATTGTCTCAGACCCAACTCATGGTGTCAAAATGGGTCACTCAGAATTTGAGACACACAGTCACCAGATGTTATAGAAAATGTTGAATGTAACCTCCATGCCTGGGATTTTCCAAGGGACCTACGGGATTTAGACACCCATCTCTCTTTCTCTCTCTCTCTCTCTCTCTCTGACTGTCAATAGGAGTTGGCCATTACATGGCCTCAGCTTTTCTGAAAATCCCAGTCTGTACCTCAAGTTCCTCCATCTGTCAAAAGGAGGAAATAGTGGCCAACCTACCTTGTTGTGCTAATTAGTGAATGCCGCCCAGTGCTTAGGGAACCTTGGAGGAAGGTGGGAGATGGAAAAGAGCAAGATGTGTATTTTGGATGGTGATTTCACTTTAGTTTGGTCTTGCTGGAAATGTCTCCCCATTCGAATCTGCCTCTCAGGCTATGGTCTTTTCCTTTGGGCTGTCTCAGAATTACAGCATCGTTTCATGCAGTGTTGCTGTAGCCCTGTCAGTCCCAGGATATTAGACAAGATGGGGGAGGTAACAGCTTTTATTGGACCAACTCCTGTTGGTGACAGACAAACTTTTGAGCTACACAGACCTGAAGAAAAGCTCTGAGTAAGCTCCAAAACTTGTCTCTCTCAAGCACAGTTACATTAATTAACAGTAGGAATGTCACCAGAGTTAATACAACATGAAATCACCTCTCCAGTCCTTCCTTTCTCTAGAGACCCTGCCCTCTGAACTGACTTCTGAGCCCAAAGGCAGAGAGAAAGGGTGAGGGCTTGGGGGTCTACCTGCCATTTTAGGCATCTGAATCCCAGAATAAGACCACACTGGGATTCACAAAGCCCCCTGCTGAGCTGCCTAAAATCACTCATCACCTCTATTTTTGCGGTAAATGTTCCCTAGGCATCTGTGTTTCTGCTTCTGTGCATGCGCACTGCAATTCTAGTCTAGCGGTCCAGACACATAAGCGCCAGAGAGCTACATGAACTGGGGAAAGACAGGCGTTCCTCCTCCTAGCTCACCTACAGGGCCTAATCTGAGATGCCTGCTCCGAGCACACTTACTGGCTCAGGTCCTATATGTGAATTTACCCAAAAGAACCAGGCCCTAGGGAAAGGCGAGTACCCTTATCATGTATAGCTCCGTGATTAGGGTTAAGAGATGGGATGTGGGAGACCACCAGTTCAAATCCCTTGTTCCTTGGCGAAGAAGTAATTCCAACAGGGGTCCAATGTGGCCTCTGTCTCCACTTTTGAATCTGATCCACTGCATATAAATAATTGAGCAGAGGGAAAGGCTTCTGGGTCTCCCACCTCCCAAGGGCGTGCTCTAACCACCGGGCTACAGAGATGTTCTTGTGATTTCTTTCTGCCTCTGGCCCAATTAATTATTGATTATCCCCAATGGAACCTCTCCCCCTGGAGAGCATGTGGGCACCCTGCATCAGAAAATCCTGCAGCCCAGAGGTTAGGGCATTCCTTGAGAGGCGGTAGATCCCATTTCAGATCCCTGCTCCCTCTGTGGCATGGGGTAAACTTGAACCAGGAGTCTCCCCAAGGCCAGCTGAGTGCTCCAACCACTGGGGTAAAAGTTATGAGCAAGGTGGGTTTTCTTCACCCATGCAGGCTTCTTGCCAAAAAAAATGGCACAGGTACCGGAAACCAAGAGAGGGCTCGCAGCTGAGAATCCCACACAGAGGGAGGCACCTACGGTGCTGCCAAGACTCAGTCGCCGAACTCCCTGAGATGGCCAGGGCTTAACACCCCCCACGCACCGCCATCCCCAGCACTTTGGCATTTCCCACTGGCTGGCGTAAGCAGGGAGTCGCCTAGCATGCTGGCTTTTGTGAATCTCATTCCAAGGCGCATCTCTCTCCCTGTTCACGGTACAGGGAGCCTGACTCAGGCTTTGTGAATCACAATGGCGTTCTAGGTGCCTAAAAGTTGGATGTTGTGATGCTGAGTGTCACCTTGCCTAAGTTTCTTTGTGAATCCAGCCCCGTTTTCATGAGGCTATTTCCCTGCAAGAAAGGGGGAAATCAGCTCTCCTTTGATCTTTTCTTTTTCCAGAGACACTGCCCTATCAACTGAACTTTCTGATCTCAAAGGCAGAGAAAGAGGGTAAGTTTTCATGAGGTTATTATCCTCCAACAATTATTACTTAAAATCTCAGGATTTATTTTTTAGAAGAAGCTTCTGAATTCAAACAAGAGGTTTCCACCAATACAGAGTCATGGATCCCAAGGTTAGAAGGAATCATTATATCATAAGAACGGCCATATTGGGTCCCACCAATTGTCCATCTAGCCTACTATCCTGTCTTCCAACAGTGGCCAATGCCTGGTGCCCCAGAGGGAATGAACAGAACAGGGGATCAACCAGAGATCCATCCCGTCGCCCATTCCCATTTTGTGATGTATCAACGTGCACATACTATTTACAATTGGAAAGTAGGGTACATTCAGGTCACATTTTGCTCTTCTCTCAGTAATTATAAGGACTTGAAATTTCCTTTTATTTTTATTTTTTATCTGAAAGACAAGCTTCGCTGCTGGAAAACGTCATTAGCACAGAGTGCAGGTTGACCATCAGTGCCTTGTAGTTTTCCAGAAGATGAAAGCAACCTGTATTTCAACCTCAGAAAACTGGGAAATAAAGAGTTAAGGAAGCATCTCCCACCAGCTCCTGTGCTATCCTCCCCTAGTGTCAGGAGCATGGACTCTTGTGCTGGGCTCCATCCATCCCCAGCTGGTGGAAGCTCCCTTGGAGGAGACTATGCTCAAGCCAGTACTGAACCAGGCAGAGAATCGGGACTGCAGCAGCCTTCAAAAAAGCAAACAGAATTTTGGGAATCATTAGGAAAGGGACAGAAAATATCATGTTGCCTTTCTATAAATCCATGGTGCACCTACATCTTGAATACTGTGTGCAGATGTAGTTGCCCCATCTCAAAAAAGATATATTGGAAAAGGTTCAGAAAAGGTCAACCAAAACAATTAGGGGTGTGGGACAGCTGCCATATGAGGAGAGATTAATAAGATTGGGACCTTTCAGCTTGGATTAGAGATGACTAAGAGGGGATATGACAGAGGTCTATAAAATCATGACAGATGTGGAGAAAGTAAATAAGGAAGTGTTATTTACTTCTTCTCATAACATAATTACTAGGAGTCAAAAAATGAAATTAATAGGCATCAGATTTAAAGCAAACAAAAGGAAGTATTTCTTCACGCAACACACAGTCAACCTGTGGAACTCCTTGCCAGAGGATGTTGTGAAGGCCAAGACCATAACAGACTTCTTTTTTTAACTAACTAAATTTCTGGAGGACAGGTCCATGAATGGCTGTTAGCCAAGATAGGCAAGGATGGTGTCCCTTGCCTCTGTTTGCCAGAAGCTGGGAATGGGTGATAGGGGATGGATCACTTGATGATCACCTGTTCTCTTCATTCCCTCTGGGGCACCTAGTACTGGCGAGCGTCGGAAGACAGGATACTAATAACCATTGGTGGATAAATTCATGGAAGATAGGTCCATCAGTTCAAGGAGCATTGTCTCTCCCTGGGGGTTGGTGCTCCCTGTGGTACTGGGAACTGTACCTTTCAGTGGTTGGGCTTCCCAGACAGGAAGGAGGAGCATGGCAGAAGCTCTGTGATACAGAACCCTGGATAAAGAGGGTTTCATTCAAGCAGCGTGCTCCCAGCAGGATTACTGAACACCACAACCGTGTTGTGTCCCCCTCCTTGTCCCTTGAGCACCAGTGGAGGCTGGGGAAGGAGTTCTCTTCTGATCTCATAGTCACCTATCTGTGTCCTTTCATGGCCCCCAGCAACAGCATCTGAATACCTGGCATCTTTTATGGCCATTTGACATAAAGGGAAGCTGGAATGCAGTTAGAGGAAGGGACATGCCTGAGGTCACAGAACAAGTCAGTAGCGGAGTGAGGAATAGAGCCCAGGAGTCCTGGCTTCTAACCTCTAGACCATGCTCCCTCCCCAAAATGAGTGAAGTGCACTGAATGGACTTTACACATCCCGGTGCTGTGGACAATTAGTGCCACCGAAAAGGCTAATTCCCGGTGCAATAGGACTTGCCATTGTCTTCTGAGGACCTCAGGCTGCAGACAGTGACGTGGACGGCTTAGCCTGTCCCAAGAGCAAACACTCCCTTTTCACCCAATGCATATAGGGAAACTGAGGCACATACAGGCTTCCTAAAAACAATTACCAAAAAATCCCAGTTTGTCACCCTCCCGCCCCAAACAGTACCTCTTAGATGCCTGGCGGGAACAACAGGGACTTTCCTGCTCAGCTTCAGCCAACAGGCAGCTCCCCAAGACTGACTGTCAGGGCCCACCCCAGCCAGCCCGGGGCTACTGGGGAGCGTGAGAAATGGTCCTAGTCTGCGCCAGGGTTGAGCTCTGCCTGGAAGGGTCTGTCTGCACTGCAGAGTGAAGCCTGGGGATCGGCACTCAGGTTAGCCTGGGCTGGGTGCAAGGAGCCATGCTGCTGAGCCTGACCCTCCCTTAAACTGTGTTCTCACTGGTATGGCGAGTCTCTAGGACTTCTGGGAACGCATCCCATGGCTGATGGTGCCACCGTAAGCTGAGCTATTCTGTGTTTCTTTCCCAGTGATTCGTGGGGTACCCGGTCTGTCTTTCACAGGGGAATTGTGGGAAGGCATTGGAGGGCTATTTTCCCTCAGATCAGGCTGGCAGTGACAATGGGGGCAGGGTTTTCACCTTCCTCTGCAGCTTGTGGATGCAGGTGAAGTACCAGGATTATTTGGGGGTATCTCACTGAATCATTTCTCTGCATTGTGGGGCCTCGGGCACTGGTGCACCTTTGTGCCTCCCCTTCTCAGCCTGTGGCACATATATAGTCCCGTTTGCTATAGGCTGTCGTGCTTTGGGCTAATGTTGGGGGTTGGGTTAGGTGGGCGCTGGGTGGGGTTGGTGGCCTGTGCTGTACGGGGGTCAGATTAGATGACCTGGTTCCCTTCTGGCCTCAGATTCTCTGACTCTCAGCACTGGAGTGGTTTAGCCTGCACAGAGGCGCCGACTTCCCCAGTTCCCAGGGGGGTTCTTGATCCTCGCTCTGCCCCAGGCCCTGCCCCCAAGCCCCCACCCCTGCCCCTACCCCATCTCTTCCTGCCCTGTTCCATTCTGCCCCCTCCCCCGCCTCTTCCTGACCCTGCTCCTCTCCCTCACCCTCAGAACCTCCTGCCCACCTCTGAACAACAGATCCGTGGCAAGAGGAAGGCACCTGGAGGGAGGGGGAGGAGCTGATTGGGGCCCGTCAGCAGGTGGGGGCTGCTATGGGGAGAAGGGGAGGAGCTAATCACAGGACCTGCTGGTGAGTTCAGAGAGTCACTGCCTATGCTGGGTGGAAAGCACCCCTGAACTCAGATGAGGTGTTTATGCATCTCTACAGGAAGGGCATTAGAGTTAGCAGCTGACTAAGTGCCTGGGTTAACTCTGCAGTGAGGACAGACCTTAACACTCTTCTCCCGTGTGTGTGTGTCTCTCTCCCCTCTTGCAGTGCAGGCCACTCCGGATCCAGATCTGGCAAATCCTTGTTCCATCATGTCCACAGATGAGAGTGTGATACAGAAATACCAAAACACAGGATATTTAGTGCCACAGAACAGGTTTTACCCTGCTGCCTGTGTGCTAGGCTATAAGGGCTTCACCTCGGGGAGATGTTACTGGCAAGTGGAGGTGGGAAACAAAGATTTTTGGGTTTTGGGCATTGCCAAAGAGTCTGTGATACATGGGGGAGCGATAAGCTGTACACCAGAGGAAGGGATCTGGGCTTTGCAGAATACAAAATATCAGTACTGCGCCCTCACCTCCCCTAAGACTGCTCTGGGCCTACATCATAGCCCCAGTAACATTGGGGTTTATCTGGATTACGAAGGGGAGAAAGTTACATTTTATGACATTACATCTTCTGGCAGAGAGCCAGTCTTTACTTTCACATCCTCTTTCACTGGGAAGATCGTCCCCTTCTTTGGGAGCCGGCGTGTACAATATCAGAACCAATTTGGTTTTTATCCCTAGGAGCTATACGATTAAAATCATGACAGAGGTGTGGGTATCACTCTCAATATGAGGTATCTAAAGTAGAGCAAAGATGTGGGAAATAGATAAATTATGGCTATCACACATTGCCAGCCTTAAACATATGAAAATGATGTGTCAGGCTCCCCAAAATCATGTTTGTCTTAATCTTTTTTAATATTACGTTATTTTTCACTGCCTTCTGGTTTCTGACCTTTCTGGATGTTCTTGTTTCCAGTCTTCAGACTTTTCTACACAAACATGAAGGCTGGAAATGTATCTGTAATATAATCTGAGCTCCCTCAAATCTATCCACTCCAGCAGCTGGGACTGTAAGAAAAACACTGAGTGTTGCAAGACTTGCAATAAATTGGTGATGAGAGAGGACAAGATTGAATTGCTCGGCATTATACTAGTGACAGGAATTTCTCAACCCTTTTCCATGCCTTTCTCTGTAACTCTGTGATCCTCCAGGCACACGCAGACTGGCCAACCAGGATCCACTCCCAGGGTCACAGCAGAGCCTGCCTGTCTTAGGGCAGGTCTGCACTTAAAATGCTGCAGCGGCACTAACATACTGGTGCTGCTGTAATACTTCAGTGAAGACGCTGCTACGCCGACCGGGGAGCTTCTCCCATCAGTGTAATTAATCCACCTCTGTAAGACGCAGTAGCTATGGCAAGGGGAGAAGCTCTCCCGTCAATGTACCGCTGTCTACACCGGGAGTTCTGTTAGTATGACTGTGTCACTCAGGGGTGTGGATTTTCACACCCCTGAGTGACAGTTATACCAAAGTAAGTTTACAGTGTAGACCTGACCTAAGTTCTGCCTCAATCAGGGTCATCCATCAAAGTCCTCTGCTCTTTACTTATGAATGTAACAAGCATAGTGATGTTCTGCACACCCACCCCCAAGCTCCCTACCTCAATGCTCCTATTTTGCTCTGTTTAGTTATTTGGGTGCTGTAGATTCAGATTAGAAAATTTACAGAATAAAGTTTATTTCTATCTTCTGGTCTTGGACTTCCTTCTCTTTCGTTTCTTTTTGGTCTCCAAGATCATAACTTAAAACTGTGCCTCTGAAAGCCAATAAACGGATTTAATTAGATGTCATTTCCCCTCTATCCTTTACACAACTTTCTAGTTTACTGAACTGCAAAGAGAGCGGCTCAGATGCACAAAGGGACTTAAGCAACTAAGGCCTGGTCTATACTTCAGAGTTAGGTCAAAGTCAGGCAGCTTACACCGACCTAATAATGTCAGCATACTGCATACTACAGTGTTCCTCCTACCAACATAACTCACCTGCTACGTCGACTGAATAGCTCCACCTCCAAGAGAGGTGCAGCACTTATGTCAACATAGGTCAACACAGTGGCAGTGTAGACGCTGCAGTGCCTACACCAGTTTAAGTGGCCTCCAGGAGGTGTCCCACAGTGCCCCATTGTGACCCACTCTGATCACTGGTTTGAACTCCGCTGCCCAATAGCCAGGTGCACAGGAAAGCCCCTCCTGTTTAAAGACTGGGAATTTTGAAATTCCATTTCCTGCTTGCTCTGCATGGAGAGCTCCCTTAGCAACTGCCCAGCTGCACAGGCCGGCTACAGGCTCCCAACGCTCTGCTGCCTGCACTGCACAGGAGGTGGTGGATCTCCTGGGTCTGGGGAGATGAGGCTGTGCAGGCCCGGCTCCGATCCAGCTGTAGAAATGTGGGTGTCTATGAGCAGATTCCTCGGAGCTTGGGGGAGAAGGGGTACAAGAAGGTCCTGCAGCACTGCCTGGTAAAAGCCACGGAACTGTGCCAGGCATACCAGGAGGCGAGAGAGGCCAACAGTCGCTCTGATGTGGCTCCACAGACATGCTGTTTTTACAAGGAGCTGCACATTATCCTCTGCAGTGATGCCGTGCCACCCCTGAGCCCCATGGATACTGGAGGAGTTGGAGTTATGGGCCACTGCAGGGAACCCTGAGGATGAGAATGGGGAACAGGTGAGCAGGGGATCAATTGTCAGATTCAGGGCTTAAATTCAGCTGGAGCGTCTGGAGTGGAGCGCTGGTAAATATTTTCAAGCCCCCTGGAGTTTTTATAGCATATTGGAGGAGGGCATGGCGGGGCTCTGGGGAATGCTCTATAAAAATTTAAACCCTGATCAGATTAAACTCTGTGGCCCAATCTATAGTGGAACAAGGCTAGCACTAAATAACACCACCTTCATTCTGGGGTTTACATACAGTAGCCCTCAGCTTTAATGCTGTAGAACACTTTTCCCAATCACAAAGGTACTTCATTTGTGTTCAAATTTAAAATAGAAATGTCACACTCCTAGCAAAAGGTGACAGGAATGCCTCAGTCTGTCATAATATGCTGCCCCTGGCCCAGAGCATGAGAAAAGGTAGAGGTAGCACCACTGGGATAGAGGAACCCCTATCATCACAATTTGTTAACCTGGGACCAGGAGATGGGGTAAGGTGACAGGTAGCAAATTGTGATGGGAATGCTGCCTCTGGACTACAGGATGGGGCAAGGCAGAGGCAGCACATTGTTTCATGGCAGTGAAAGACAGACTAGAGATGTCAGTAACTACAAGTAGCAAATTGTGCAGGCAGCAGTTTGTAGTGTTACACTGGCCAGGAGAGGGGCGGTGGGAAGCCTTCAGAGCAGACGGGATGGTGGACTTTCGGGGGGGTTGCCTAGAGTACAGTGCTGGGTTAATTCAGCCTAACAAATAACCAGAGGAACCTAGGGTCACCCTGGAAGCGCTTGGCAGAACCAAGTCTCGTGGGCTAGCACCCTAACCCGCCCTTTCACTCAACAGGGATACTCAGAACAAGCTGTACACAAGGGAGTCAAAGATAGAACAGATTTAAATGCCCCAGCATCAAGGTACAAGCCAGTGACTAACTGAGGGGGTTGGAGGTGTGAGGAGTATGGATTTATTAAGGGGGGACTGGTCGGCCTTTGGCTTGACCTGGGCTGGTATCCACCACCCCACCCCACTGCCAGCTTCTGGATCCCCTGTTGCTGATGGAAAGCAGGTTCCAGTTCTGGTGCCTGGCCCTGGAGGATGCTGGGTCATCTAGGGACCAGCATTCAGTGCGGCTCAGAGTCTGCTTCGGCGGTCTGGGGAAGAAACAGCCGAACCACCCACCTTTCCGTGGTACATATTTTATCAGCTTAATTACTGAGCAAAAATGTCAAAAAACCTCACATAAAAATGAAACAAACATTAATGAACCTGAGTACAGCAACAGGATAATTTAAACCATCCCAAATAAATTAAATGGCACCTTCAAAGCACTACATAACACTCTGGGAAGGCGGCGAATTCATGGAGCTAGCAGTTCCGCAGTCCTAGGGCATCCTTCACCTCAAACACCAAACATTTCGGTCCCAGCCAAAGAGTTGATAGAGGGAGGGTCAGACGAGTCTCTGGTTGAAGTGAAAATTGCCGTCAAGAGCTGTAGGTTCCATGAAGGCAGCCTGCCCAAATTATGGCTGATTAGGTAACAGCCAATCTCATCCCCATGTCACAATGTCATGTTCCAATAAGGCTGGTTGCACTGAACGGTCACACGACAAACGTAGGTGAAAACAACAGGATTTCTCAAGGTTAAACGCCTGAAATACCTGCATGCATGACAGCAAGGCTGTTTGACGTAGGGTTGTTTGAGGTACCCCAGGAACTACTCTATAGGCGCTATGCTCGTGAGCTCACATGCACAGGCGCCAACTTTGTCATTTCCTGGGGGGTGCTCAACCCCCGCTCCGCCCCTTCCCACCTTCATCACACCCCTGCCCCATTCTGACTCCTCCCCTGAGCTCGCCCTGCCCTCTCTCTGCCCCCTCCCCCCAGCGCCTCCTGCACACCACTAAACAGCTGATTGTGGCAGGCGGGAGGCACTGGGAGGGAGATGGAGGAGCTGATCCAGCCCCAGAACACCCACGGAGTCAGCACCTAGCTCACATGCGTTAAGGTCGATGGACTTGCAGGCTCGCTAGCGGTGATTCGCTTGTAGTGTCTGATCTTGGATGCCCCACGTTGCTGATTCCTACCTCTCAGTGGCCAGCTGGGGGGTGAATGAAGCACAGGGCACTTCGTGTGGCACGGCCAGAGGCCAGCAGCTAGAGCAAAAAAGCCTAACAAGCCAGAACAAAGGTTTCTTCTTTTCCTTTGGCTTTTGCAGATGATGACCCAGTTGGCCCCTCCTCCTTGGAACCTCAGGGCTCCCGTGGCCAATCAGAATGGTGCACTCTCCTTCTAAGGTCACTGGCATCACTCAAGGGGATCTAATTAGGACATATTTATGCAAATGAAGGAGCTCCTCACTCCAGTAATTTCAGGTTGCAATACCCTTGCATCCAAAAATACACATGGGGCTGCAGGCCTGTAGGTATCTGAGGCACTGGAGGTTGTGGGTCAGTCCCCAGAAATCACTTCTTAAAAACGCAAAGCCAGCAAAAGTTGGAACTGGAAAAGAAATAGGGAAAAACCCATTCCACAACCCCTCAGCCACAGCCAGAGAGGGATTGATCCTCATCTTTCCACAGGTCCTGCTCCACAGAGAGATGCTAACAAACCACACTCTGATATCTGGAGACTCAGCGGTTCAGTTTGGAGCAGATTTTTGTGTGTCAAAAAAGCAGGTGGCATCTCAGACTGGAGCTCGATTAAAGCAAAGAGTCTTCTTCCTACAAACCACAATTTTTGCATTCAGTTTTTTCAAGCAGGCCCATTTGCCTCACAGATGAAGGTAGCATCCCATAATTCCTCACTGGATGGGCAGGGTCACTCTAGACCTAGCTCCGGGCTCCCATGCTCTGTGTATCTGTTTCTGATGAAAAGTTGGAGGCAGAATCTTCTCCGATTTTTGCTGCTGTACGGAGAGAGAAGAAACTTGTAAGGAGACCCCAGCTAGGGAAGGAGAATGGGAATTCAGCTCCGGGTTTCCCCCTGTCATGCCCCCGATGGACCCCAAACTACACTCTGCACAGAAACCCCCTATCCTGACAATGGGCAGGCCTGCAGGAGAGAGCACAACAACCCTACACACCATCTCCCAGGGCTACGGGTGCAGGCCTGCACTCCCGTCCCCAGATTCACGCTAAGGGGCGCCCAGTGCGTGCTGAGACGCTGGCCCAGCTTTGCTCTCAGGGTGACCTTTGGTTGCTGTTTCGGCTCTTTGGGGTTCCCTGGGTTTTGAGCAAAGGCAGTGCGTCTTACAGATTCCCAGGGAGCCAGGGAAGGGTGATGGCTGGGGATGGCATCACAGATTTCCACAGGCCCAGGACTTGTCAGGCCCAGAGTAATCAGCAGTTGGCGCTCATCTCCAGTCACTGCTCCGCCACCCCTATAATGCACTGGGGCATCTGGGCTCAGGTCACCGAAGGGAGTATCCGCTGGGCCATCCTCTTGGGGCAGCCACAGTTTTTTGCCTTGAATCTCTCTCCAAGGGCCTCTGCAGAGACCTGGCTTCCAGAGGAGAGGAAAGTCTGAGCCAGGAGGTGGACAGGAATGGGGCACAAAGGCCAGGCACTCTGCCAGGCACTGCCAGCCCTGCACATCACACAGCAGCTCGGCCTTTCACTTGTAATGTCATCAGCCTGTGGAACTCACTGTCACTGGATACCACCATGGCCAGAACATCAGATTCTCTGACAGATTGGCCATTTCTGTGGGTCACACAAATACCCAGACTAGAACAGTTCACACTGATGATGGGCAGGGATATTGACCCTTCTGCTACAGGGTCTCACCCCATGTTTGAAATTCCTAGAGGGCTGTGCCTTCCCCCTCCCTCCCACTCCTGGATAAGGCAGGCTACTCCCTACCTGTTCTGACACCGCACTGTGCCCCGGAAGGGAGTGGAGGATGCACACAGGGCTCCGTGCATTGCCCTGCCCCAAGCACTGGCTGCGCATTCCCACTGGCTGGCTCCCGGCCAATGGGGGGGTGCCTGCGGGCGAGAGCCTCGCGGCTCTGCTTATGTTCATCCACATAGGAGCTGGACCTGCTGCTGGCTGCTTCTGGGGTGCATCAGGGTCCAAGGTGCCAGAACAGTTGAGACGCCTGCCTCTGCAGCGCAGCTGCACCACTGATCGGGAACCACTGGAAGTAAACCTGAGGCGCTCCCCAACCCCACCCCAGCCCTAAGCCCCCCAAACCCAGAGTCCTCTCCTGCACCCCAAACCCCTCATCCCCAGTCCCACTCCAGAGCCTGAATCCCCAGCCCAGAGCCCCCTTCCATACCCTAGACCCTTCATTCTCGGTCCCACCCTGCAACCCTCACTCCCTCTGCCCCAGTCCTGAGCCCCTCCCACACCCCAAACCCCTCATCCCCAGCACCTTTGGGTTGCAGGCATCCGCAATTTTCTTCAGCTGGGTCGCCAGATAGAAGTTTGCAAACCACCGACCTAGAGCAATGTGTGCAATACTGGTCACACCATTTGAAAAAGGCGATTGCAGTATTAGAGAGGGTTCAGAGAAGGGCAACGAGAATGTTGAGGGGCCTGGAAAAACTCTTTTGGTAAGAAAGATTCAAAAGAACGGGACTGTTTACCTTGGAAAGGAGATGACTAAGAGGGGAGAGGCTAAAGGGGTATAAAATAATGAATGGGCCAGAGAAGACTGGGATCATCTTTTTTGCCTGTCTCATACCACAAGAAGAAGAAGACAGTCAATGAAATGGAAAGGGATCAAATTCAAAACCAATAAGAAACACTTTTACACAAAACCCGTAATTAAACCATGCAACTCATTGCCACATGGAGTTTTTGAGGCCAGTAATTTAGCAAGATGCAAAAAAGGGATTGGATATTTGATATGAATAACTGGAAACCCCAGTTATAATAGTTAAGTTAATGCAAATAATTTTTTTGGAAGGAACACTTTGGTCAAGGTTTACAATGATCTCTAACTATTAGGGCTTACTAAGGCTCTTATATAGCGTTTTCCCTCACTAGATCTCAAAGTGCTTTACAAAGGAGGCCCAGAAAGGGTCTTGGCCTTAAACCTGAATCTGAGCCTGGGTTTATTCTGTGATGTAGAAAGAAAGCTGCCAAGCCTGCTCCCAGCAAGCCTCTGTTGGCTTCTTTATGTATATATCAGAGGGTAGCCGTGTTAGTCTGGATCTGTAAAAGCAGCAAAGAATCCTGTGGCACCTTATAGACTAACAGACGTTTTGGAGCATGAGCTTTCGTGGGTGAATACCCACTTCCTCAGATGCATGTAATGGAAATATCCAGGGGCAGGTATATATATATGTGTGCTAGCAAGCAAGCTAGAGATAACGAGGTCAGTTCAATCAGGGAGGATGAGGCCCTGTTCTAGCAGTTGAGGTGTGAAAACCAAGAGAGGAGAAACTGGTTCTGTAATTGGCAAGCCATTCACAGTCTTTGTTCAATCCTGAGCTGATGGTGTCAAATTTGCAGATGAACTGAAGCTCAGCAGTTTCTCTTTGAAGTCTGGTCCTGAAGTTTTTTTGCTGCAGGATGGCCACCTTAAGGTCTGCTATAGTGTGGCCAGGGAGGTTGAAGTGCTCTCCTACAGGTTTTTGTATATTGCCATTCCTAACGTCTGATTTGTGTCCATTTATCCTTTTCTGTAGAGACTGTCCAGTTTGGCCGATGTACATAGCAGAGGGGCATTGCTGGCATATGATGGCGTATATTACATTGGTGGATGTGCAGGTGAATGAACCAGTGATGGTGTGGCTGATCTGGTTAGGTCCTGTGATGGTGTCGCTGGTGTAGATATGTGGGCAGAGTTGGCATCGAGGTTTGTTGCATGGATTGGTTCCTGAGCTAGAGTTATTATGGTGTGGTGTGCAGTTACTGGTGAGAATATGTTTCAGGTTGGCAGGTTGTCTGTGGGCAAGGATTGGCCTGCCACCCAAGGCCTGTGAAAGTGTGGGATCATTGTCCAGGATGGGTTGTAGATCCTTGATGATGCGTTGGAGGGGTTTTAGCTGGGGGCTGTATGTGATGGCCAGTGGAGTCCTGTTGGTTTCTCTCTTGGGTTTGTCTTGCAGTAGGAGGCTTCTGGGTACACGTCTGGCTCTGTTGATCTGTTTCCTTATTTCCTCATGCGGGTATTGTAGTTTTGAGAATGCTTGGTGGAGATTTTGTAGGTGTTGGTCTCTGTCTGAGGGGTTAGAGCAGATGCGGTTGTACCTCAGTGCTTGGCTGTAGACAATGGATCGTGTGATGTGCCCGGGATGGAAGCTGGAGGCATGAAGGTAGGCATAGCGGTCGGTGGGTTTTCGATATAGGGTGGTGTTAATGTGACCATCACTTATTTGCACCGTGGTGTCAAGAAAGTGGACCTCCCGTGTAGATTGGTCCAGGCTGAGGTTGATGGTGGGGTGGAAGCTGTTGAAATCATGGTGGAATTTTTCCAGAGTCTCCTTCCCATGGGTCCAGATGATGAAGATGTCATCAATGTAGCGTAGATAGAGAAGGGGTGTGAGTGGACGAGAGCTGAGGAAGCGTTGTTCCAGGTCGGCCATGAAGATATTGGCATATTGTGGGGCCATGCGGGTGCCCATAGCAGTGCCACTGATCTGGAGATATATATTGTCATCAAATTTGAAATAGTTGTGTGTAAGTATAAAGGCACAGAGCTCAGCAGCCAGTTGTGCTGTGGCATCATCAGGGATGGTGTTCTTGACAAATACAGACAGACATCATCTTCCTTTCCAAATGCAAACGGATGGACATCATCCAAATGGACTAAAGGTAAAAAATCCACTGCTATCTACATACTACACGGACCACAGTGAGAGATTATGTCATACTCTATCTAAAAAACTGAGGAACCACCTGATCAGCATCCTATACAGCAAACAGGAAAACATCAAAAAAGAGCTCTCCAACCTGGAGACTCTCATTAATAACCAAACTTCTATACAAACGGACTTCACTAGAATAAGACAGGAGATCTACATTACTCACTTCACCTCTCTTCAAAGGAAAAAGGACTGTAAGCTGTCTAAACTCCTACCTGCCACATGGGGCCACAACAGTGGTACCCCTAACCCACCCAGCAATATCGTCAATCTATCCAACTACACACTCAGCCCAGAAGAAAAGTCTGTCCTATCTCGGGGACTCTCTTTCTGCCCTGCCACCCCCACCAACATGATACAGTTCTGTGGTGATCTGGAAGCCTACTTTCGCCGTCTCCGACTCAAAGAATACTTCCAGGACAACACTGAACAGTGCACTGATACACGGGTGCCCTCCCACCAACAGCACAAGAAAAAGAACTCCACATGGACTCCTCCTGAGGGTCGAAATGACAGCCTGGACCTATACATTGAATGCTTCCGCCGGCATGCACAGGCAGAAATCGTGGAACAACAACATCGCTTGCCTCACAACCTAAGCCGTGCAGAACGCAATGCCATCCACAGCCTCAGAAACCACCCTGACATTATCATCAAAGAGGCTGATAAAGGAGGTGCTGTTGTCATCATGAACAGGTCTGACTATCAAAAGGAGGCAGCCAGACAACTCTCCAATACCAAATTCTACAGGCCACTTCCCTCAGATCCCACTGAGGAATACACTAAGAAACTACAGCATCTACTCAGGACACTCCCTACACTAACACCAGAAGAAATCAACATACCCCTAGAGCCCCGACCAGGGTTATTCTATCTACTACCCAAGATCCACAAACCCGGAAATCCTGGACGCCCCATCATCTCGGGCATTGGCACTCTCACTGAAGGACTGTCTGGATATATGGACTCTCTACTCAGACCCTATGCCACCAGCACTCCCAGCTATCTCCGCGACACCACTGATTTCCTGAGGAAACTACAATGCATTGGTGACCTCCCAGAAAACACCATCCTAGCCACCATGGATGTAGAGGCTCTCTACACAAACATCCCACACACAGATGGAATACAAGCTGTCAAGAACACCATCCCTGATGATGCCACAGCACAACTGGCTGCTGAGCTCTGTGCCTTTATACTTACACACAACTATTTCAAATTTGATGACAATATATATCTCCAGATCAGTGGCACTGCTATGGGCACCCGCATGGCCCCACAATATGCCAATATCTTCATGGCCGACCTGGAACAACGCTTCCTCAGCTCTCGTCCACTCACACCCCTTCTCTATCTACGCTACATTGATGACATCTTCATCATCTGGACCCATGGGAAGGAGACTCTGGAAAAATTCCACCATGATTTCAACAGCTTCCACCCCACCATCAACCTCAGCCTGGACCAATCTACACGGGAGGTCCACTTTCTTGACACCACGGTGCAAATAAGTGATGGTCACATTAACACCACCCTATATCGAAAACCCACCGACCGCTATGCCTACCTTCATGCCTCCAGCTTCCATCCCGGGCACATCACACGATCCATTGTCTACAGCCAAGCACTGAGGTACAACCGCATCTGCTCTAACCCCTCAGACAGAGACCAACACCTACAAAATCTCCACCAAGCATTCTCAAAACTACAATACCCGCATGAGGAAATAAGGAAACAGATCAACAGAGCCAGACGTGTACCCAGAAGCCTCCTACTGCAAGACAAACCCAAGAGAGAAACCAACAGGACTCCACTGGCCATCACATACAGCCCCCAGCTAAAACCCCTCCAACGCATCATCAAGGATCTACAACCCATCCTGGACAATGATCCCACACTTTCACAGGCCTTGGGTGGCAGGCCAATCCTTGCCCACAGACAACCTGCCAACCTGAAACATATTCTCACCAGTAACTGCACACCACACCATAATAACTCTAGCTCAGGAACCAATCCATGCAACAAACCTCGATGCCAACTCTGCCCACATATCTACACCAGCGACACCATCACAGGACCTAACCAGATCAGCCACACCATCACTGGTTCATTCACCTGCACATCCACCAATGTAATATACGCCATCATATGCCAGCAATGCCCCTCTGCTATGTACATCGGCCAAACTGGACAGTCTCTACGGAAAAGGATAAATGGACACAAATCAGACGTTAGGAATGGCAATATACAAAAACCTGTAGGAGAGCACTTCAACCTCCCTGGCCACACTATAGCAGACCTTAAGGTGGCCATCCTGCAGCAAAAAAACTTCAGGACCAGACTTCAAAGAGAAACTGCTGAGCTTCAGTTCATCTGCAAATTTGACACCATCAGCTCAGGATTGAACAAAGACTGTGAATGGCTTGCCAATTACAGAACCAGTTTCTCCTCTCTTGGTTTTCACACCTCAACTGCTAGAACAGGGCCTCATCCTCCCTGATTGAACTGACCTCGTTATCTCTAGCTTGCTTGCTAGCACACATATATATATACCTGCCCCTGGATATTTCCATTACATGCATCTGAGGAAGTGGGTATTCACCCACGAAAGCTCATGCTCCAAAACGTCTGTTAGTCTATAAGGTGCCACAGGATTCTTTGCTGCTTTTATGTATATAATTGCCTATTCATCTCTTTAAGTAGCATGTTGCTTGCTTGGGGGCTTTTCTGTGGGGGGGGGGGGCTTCTGGTGTGTTGTGTCTGTGTTGATGGGCTGTTTGTTTTTAGAATTTCCCGCCGCAGAGCGTGATAGGCTCCCGGTTGGTCAATCTGCTTTGCAAGGCGGCTTGCTGGATCTGGCAGGAAACGAAACTTCTCCTGTTACGCGGGCTGCAGGGAGCCATGGCTGCTGCAGGGAATCCTCTGAAAAGCCTCCGAGATGAAGCTACTTGCTCCATCTGTCTGTTTTTTCACGGATCCAGTGACTATAGACTGCGGGCACAATTTCTGCCGAGCCTGCATCGCCCAGTGCTGGGAGAGACCAGACACAGACATCTCCTGCCCTCAGTGCAGAGAGACCTTTCCCCAGAGGACCCTGAGGCCGAACAGACAACTGGGGAACGTGGCAGAAATAGCCAAGCAGCTGAGTGTCCCAGCAGCAGCCGCAGCAGCAGGAGGTTTGTGCAACGCGCACCAGGAGCCTTTCAAACTCTTCTGTAACCAGGACCAGGTTCTCATCTGTGTGATCTGCAGGGAGTCCCAGGATCACCGCGCTCACAGGGTGCTCCCCATAGAGGAGGCTGCCCGGGAGCACAAGGTTAGGCCACGGCTGGGCACGGGGCTGGGAGTGGGAGCGGGACCGGGAGGAGCCCAGGCCACCGCAGATGTGGCTTCAGTGGCGCTGGAACAGTTTATGGAGTGGGGTGGGGGTGCTGCGCTACACCCCTCTTACTCCTGTCCGCGCCCCCTCACCGCCCCCCAGAGCTGGGGCCCGGATCAGGGACGTGCACAGGGATAAGGCGGCCGATCGGACCCCCGGAGGAGCCCCCCACCCCACCCGCGGACGATCGGGCCCCCGGCGGAGCCCCCCCTCCACCGCCCAGCGGAAAAGAGGGAGGAGAGGCACTGAAGGGGGAGTGACCTGACGAAGCTCACAAAACAGCTCAGTGGCAGAACCAGGAATTAAACCCTGGCCTCCCAATACCCATCCTAATGCTCTAGCCACTAGACCACACAGCCTCTCACCGCGCCTGTCAGGCAGGGCTTTACACTCACATTATAAACCGCTCAGCACGACAGAGCCAGTGCTTGGCAGTGCCCAGCTGGAGCATTTCATATCTGATGACCGCTGGCGGCTGCCTGGAAGCAGCAGTAACATTGTCAGCAGCGTTCACAGTGGGTTCATTTCCTGTTACTGTCTGAAGCATAAGATGCACTCAAAGATTTCTGCTTAAAAAATGATGGTTAATCTGCTTAACTTTTTCCTCAAGGAAAAAACAGGGTGATGAATTCTTGTTTTCCCTGGCTTGCTGAATGCTTCAGGAGCAGCAAAATGACCAGCCGAGTGGGGAGTTGTGGGAGACAGAGCCCTGCGTGGCCCTGCCCACTCATTTCCCCCAGACCCCTCCTGATTCCCACCAGCCTGCTGCATCTCTTCCAGGAACCTGGGGCTGGCATTGGCACTGCCTGGTGCTCCTGGGGCTGGGGACGCTGAGGCCTGTGCTGCCTGGTGCTCTGGGTCGGAGGGAACAGCTGTCACGGGGTGGGGGATGGCGGCTCAGGTGGGGATGGGGCCTTTGGCAGAAGGGGCTGAACTGGCATCCCCGAGCCAGTGATTCACGTCCTGCCCACACATACTTCAGAGTTTTGCTTTGGGTTTATGCGTCCAATTGGACCACAAACTCGATGCAGTGGACTGGAACCTTAAAATGCCTGTTGGACAGAGCAATTCACTCGGGGCAGAATCCGCTGTGCTGTCTGCACTGTAGCTTTCAGGACAAAATGGACTGTATTAGTGCCACAGTAAGATTAAACGAAGAAAAAGGCTGATCCCCAGGACTGTGTTGAGTCTCAGTACCGGAGCACCTCGGAAGTGCTCCTTGTCCCCATGCCAAACAATGGAACACAATATTTATGAACCTTGTGAGTGTGTTGGGTTTTTAACCAGGAGTCTCTTTCTCCCAAGTGTTCATTAGGCCCCAGAGTTTAATATAAACTTTAAAAAAAAAGGTGTTTTAAACACTCTTACCAAAACTCCCTTCCCTGTAAGTGGCTTGGCTCCCTGTCGTTGCATGGGAGCAGAACACCCTATCCTGTACTGCTGGAAAATGGATATGACTTCAACCCATTGCCCTGCAGGACTTGGCAGTCAGAGGTTTAGGGATCTCTAGAGCATGGGGTTGCATCCCTGACCATCTTGGCTAATAGCTATTGATGGACCTGTCCTCCATGAACTCATCTAATTCTTTTTTGAACCCAGTTATACTTTTGGCCTTCACAACATCCCTGGCAATGTGTTCCATGGATTGATCGTGTGTTGTGTGAAGAAGTACTTTTTTGCTTGTTTTTAAACCTGCTACCTGATCATTTCCCCTGGTTCCTGTTCTGTGAAGGGGTAAATAAACTTCCCTATTCATTCTCTACACCATCCATGATTTTATAGACCTTTATCACATCCCCCACCCCAACTCCAGTTACCTCTTTTCCAAGCTGAACACTCCATCTTTTTAATCTCTCCTCATATGGAGGCTGTTCCATACCCCTAATGATTTTTATTTCTTTCGCTGGACGTTTTCCTATTCAAATATATCTTGTTTGAAATGAGACCAACAGAACTGCATGACGTATTCAAGATGTACCATGGATTTATATAGTGGCATTATGATACTATCTGTCTTATTATCCATCGCTTTCCTATTGGTTCTTAAAATTCTGTTAGCTTTTATGAACAGATGTTTTCATAGATGACTCCAAAATCTCTTTCATGAGTGGTAAGAGCTCCTTTAGACCATAGCATTTTATATCTATAGTTGAGATGGTGATTTGCAGTGTGCATTACTTTGCATTATCAACAGTGAAATTCAGCTGCTATTCTGTTGCCCAATCACCCATTTTTGTGAGATCCCTTTGTAACTTTTCACAGTCTGCTTTGACTCAACTATCTTGAGTAATTTTGTATCATCTGCAGACTTTGCCATCTCACTGTTTACCCCCTATCCCTGATCATTTAGGAATATGTTAAATAGCACTGGTCCCAGTATAGATCCTTGGGGGATCCTGGTATTTACCTTGCTCCATTGTGAAAACTGACCATTTATTCCTATCCTTTGTTTCCTATATTTTAACCGGTTACCGATCCATCAGATAAGGTTATCGCTTATCCCATGACTGTTTAGTTTCCTTAAGAGACTTTAGTGTGGGACCTTGTCAAAGGCTTTCTGAAAGTCTAAGTACACTATATCCAGTGGATCATCCTTGTTGACACCCTCAGGATTCTAATAGATCAGTGAGGCATGATTTCCCTTTACAAGAGCTGTGTTGATTCTTCCCCCAATAAATCATGTTTGACAATTTTGTTCTTTACTATAGTTTTAACCAGTTTGCCTGGTACTGAATTTAGGCTTTGTCTGCAATACAGCCTGTGTCGCCAAAACGTATGTCGCTCAGGCCTGTGACTATTTCACCTCCCTGCAGGGCCAGCTCCATAGCTTTTGCCACCCCAAGCCCAAAAGAAAAAACAAAAAATGCCTCAATCGGGAACTGTAAGGCCACTGCTTCATTCTTCGTCAGCAATTCGGCGGTAGGTCCTTCCCTCCGTGACGGACTGAGGACCCACCACTGAATTGCTGCCAAAGAGCCAGACATGCCGCCCTCGTCCAGGGGCTGCCCCAAATACCTGCTTGGTGGGCTAGTGTCTGGAGCCGGCCTTGCCTTCCTGAGTGACATAAGTGTTCATGTGCACAGTGCTATGTCAGCAGGAGAACTTCTCCCACCCCCCTAAGCTTCTGCCGCTCGTGGAGGTGGGTTTATTATGCCGATGGGAGAGCTCTCTCCCATCAGCATAGAGTGTCTCCACCGCATGTGCTGCAGCAGCACAGACATATCGGTACAGCTGTAGTGCTGTACTTATCGGACAAGCCTTTAGGCTTACTGGCCTGTAATTGACGATGGAGTTCTGCACTTGTCAGTCCACACAAAATGGCCGGGGAGGAGGCAGCAGACCTTCTTCATAACAGTTAACCTTGGGGAAAGGTGCTCACGTGGCAGGAGACCCTAGTTCAAGTTCTCCCTCTGCCCGATGAGGAGAAGGGATTTGAACCGGAATATCCAACGAGACAATTGTGACATTGCCAGAAGCACCATCTGAGGGACAGGCAATGTATATAAATGAATCTGTGAGGACAGATTCCTCAGCCCTCTGATCCTCCCAGACAT
Organism: Gopherus evgoodei; assembly: GCF_007399415.2. Taxonomy (NCBI): domain Eukaryota; kingdom Metazoa; phylum Chordata; order Testudines; family Testudinidae; genus Gopherus; species Gopherus evgoodei. Next base: position 990,606 of record NW_022059994.1, on the reverse strand, counting down.
TGTTTTTCTTGCCTCAGGAACAAATTCGAACCCGACTGAACACCCTGAAGCAGGAGAGAGAAAAACTTCTGGAGTGGAAACAGGATGGAGAGATGCAAAGCCAGGAATATCTGGTAGGTGCCCATTGTTATGATCCAACAGTTCCGTCAGTCAGAGTTGGTATCTCTCTGTGTGGGAAGAGTGTCAAGCCTTGTCCATACACAGCACTGCGTGATTTAGCCATGGCTACTGTCACGGAGTCACCGGGCGATGCTCTGGAACTGCTCCCCACCAAGCCAGTCAGGACTTTGGGGAGCCTCCTCTCCCTTGGAGCAGACTTGTTCAGGGCAAGAAGCTCACACAGCTTCACCTCCTGGGTCTCTCCTTGGAGCATTCAGCATCCTCTGCCCCTCCGTGCGCTTCCCACAGCGAGTCCATCCCAGCGGGGTCCTGGGGAAGCCACCGGGTTCTGCACCCCCACTTTGCAGTCAGACGTGACTCTCAGCCAGCCAGTAACACAGAGGTTTATTTGATGACAGGAACAGGGTCTAAAACAGAGCTTGTAGATACAGCGAACCGGACCCCTCGGCTGGGTCCATTCTGGGGGGCAGTGAGCCAGACTCCCAGGTCTGTCCTCCACCCTTGACCCCAGCCAGCTCCAGACTAACAACCCCTCCCAGCCCCTCCTCTCTCCTCAGCCCCTTTCCCGGGCCAGGAGGTCACCTGATCCCTTTGTCTCCAACACCTTCAGCTGGCACCTTTGCAGAGGAGGGGCCCAGGCCATCAGTTGCCAGGAGACAGAGTGTCAGGCATTTAGGTGCACTGGCCCTTTGCTCTGCCAGATACTTAAGAACTGCCATGGGGACACTGAGGCACCAACACAGTATTCAGAGAAAACATTAAGAACATTCCCAGTTCGTCACATCTCTCCCCCCTTCGAGACCGAACTGAGCGAGGTCACTCCAGCCAGTGACCTGGGGAAGTTCGAACCCACCAAGGTTCCCATGGATGCCCCAGCATCTCTCCCATCCCTTGGTGTGAGTTATACCAGGACAGTCCAGTCTCATGCCCTCCCTTAGGTCGGGTGTGCTTGATGGCACTTGCAGGCCGCATGTGGGAAGGTTTATACAGCCCACACCATTTGCCACCCCAGTACCCCTGGGCTTCAAGCTGGGACTGGGTCTTTTCCCAGCCCTCTGGTCTGTGATTCGGGCTCCCTTGGTTAAGAGTCCCCATCTTGGCCTTTGCCAGCTCTGGGCTTAGGCAGCCGCTTCCCACTTTGTGGCCCAGACACAACACCTCTGCCGTCCCCCCTTGCACTTTCCAGCTTTTACCGTCAGTCCCACCTCCTTGAGGCAGCCCAGCCCTCTCTTCACCTGGGACACCTGTTCCTCCCAGGTCTGGCTAAAGATGCACATGTTATCAGTGTCTGCCAGGGCCAAGTTCTCCATCTCCCTCTGCTTGTCTAGAGTCTCCCCAGGCCTAGGCATGGGGTGGGCATCGGACACTGTGATGGCTTTAAGCTTCTGATAGCCCCCATAAAACCAGATCTTCCTGTCTCCCTTGGGGATCAGCCCCATGGGTGAGGCCCATGGGCTGTAAAACGGCTGGATCCCATCTAAAGCCAGCATGTTCCTGACCTCTCTCTCCAGGATCTGGGTTGCTTTCCCAAATGACTCTGAATGGGGAACGCCTGATGGGGAGATTGGCTCCCACCTCAGGGAAGAGATCCCCCCGGGGGTCTTCCCCCTTCTCCATCCAATCCTCCCTCTTCAGGTCCAGGGGTCCCCTCACTCTCCTCCCATCCAGCAGCTCAAATGGGAAGAGCCCTGTGGATTCCTGGAGCACCACCAGCTGCCTCCCGATTCCCCCCAGTTCTACTTCCCCTTGGGGAGCCCATTTCCGGTACAGGAATCCCTTCTCCTGCAGGACTCTGTCCCTGCAGCCTTCCCCAAGGAGGTTTGCAGCGCTGTGGCCAGGAAGTTCCCTCAGCTTCTCCAAGGAGGGATCCCTCTGCAGCTCGGTCTGGGATTCAGCGGCTGGGGCAGGGAGTGGGACCTGCTCCCTCTCGCTGGCTGGGCCTGGGGTCACAGCCCCCCTGAGCCCTGTCCCTGGTAGCTCCCTCCCTGCTGTGTAATCACTTCCCAGCAGCACGTCTGGACCAGGCAAACCTGTTTGGCAGCTGACCTGCCCTGCCTGGGTGTCCCCCCACTCAGCTGGGATCTCAGCTCCCCTTGTGCTCAGCGCTGCCCTTGCTGTCCCAGTGGGGACAGGTAGCGAGCTCTCTGCTCTGGTCACAGCATCATAGCCAGTGTGAGCCCCCTCTCCGGTGTGCAGGGACTCGGGGAGCATCTCTCCCTCCCACTCAGCCCCAGGAGGCTGGTTATAGGTAGGCAGGTATCCTGAGCCCAGCAGCCCCTCCCCCCTGCCAGCCAGGTTATTTGCATTTTCACTGACCATTTCCATCCTAGCCAATTGGTTTCCTGGATTTGAATTCAAACCCTCGGCCGTTACAGGAGCGGGGCCTGGATCCTGTCCCATGGGGAGACAGTCACCCCCCAACAGGGCCTCCCAGCCGATATCCTGGAGAACCCCAACTACCAGCCAGCCCGACCCCTCCTGGGTCTGCACAGGGATCTGGGCCATAGGCAGGGCGAGGGGCTTCACCCCAGGGAACTTCACCCAGGTTCCACAGTCCCTCAGCATCTGGGGCTGTACCACCACAGTTCTCTCTGTCCCAGGGTCTCGCCCCTGCAGGCATGTTTCCCCACTGACCCCTGGGCAGCCCCCTATGTTTCTCTGCTCCACCATCACCAGTCCATGCTGCTGCTGCTTCTCCTGCAGCTTTTCCTCGGGCTCTTCCTTTCTCTCATGGTCCTCTCGCTCTCTCGGGCTCTGCTCCCATCCCATCCGTCTCCAGTCTCCTGATGGGGAACCCAATCGTGAAGACCCTCGTCTGATTGGAGACCAGACTCCCGGGGATGCCTGGCTGATGCTCCAGCTGCTCTCAGGTCCTCTTGTAGCCCCATCTGGGCCAGGAATCTGCTCCTCAGAGCGGTGCTTCTCCTTCAGCTGCACGATTAACTGTGCCTTGGTGAATTTCCCCATGCGTAACCCTCTCTTTGTGCACAGGATCACAATGTCCTTCTCAAGGAGATGGTGATAGGCCATCATTTCATCGTTCCCAAGTGGCTCTGGACTCACAGGCCTGTGTGCTCTTGGCTCCCCCATGGTTTCCAGGAAGAACCCCGGGTGTGCCAGCCCTTCTTGTGATCACCACCTCTTTGCCAGGGTCGAGCTGCAGACTCCTCCGCCCCTGGGACTGCTCCTGCAATCCCCAGGGGAACCCTGCTACTGCAAAGATCCTTCTCTCTTCCAGGGTCGAGCGGCAAGCTCCTCCGCCCCTGAGACTGCTCGCTGCAGTCCTCAGGGGGACCCCGTTACTCCAACAGTCCTTCTCGCTGGTCACACACTCCCAGAGGTTAACTGCCCCCTGAAACCATCCCTCTCTGAGCCTTCAGCACGCCTGGTCCTCATTATCCCTCCTTTGTTTTACCGCTCCCCAGTCACTCACTGCAAGCAGCGCCATTCACGGGGTGCAGTACATCCCACCGCTGCCACCAGTTGTCACGGAGTCACCGGGCGATGCTCTGGAACTGCTCCCCACCAAGCCAGTCAGGACTTTGGGGAGCCTCCTCTCCCTTGGAGCAGACTTGTTCAGGGCAAGAAGCTCACACAGCTTCACCTCCTGGGTCTCTCCTTGGAGCATTCAGCATCCTCTGCCTCTCCGTGCGCTTCCAACAGCGAGTCCACCCCAGCGGGGTCCTGGGGAAGCCACCGGGTTCTGCACCCCCACTTTGCAGTCAGACGTGACTCTCAGCCAGCCAGTAAAACAGAGGTTTATTTGATGACAGGAACAGGGTATAAAACAGAGCTTGTAGATACAGCGAACCGGACCCCTCGGCTGGGTCCATTCTGGGGGGCAGTGAACCAGACCCCCCAGGTCTGCACTTCACTCGACCCCAGCCAGCTCCAGACTAACAACCCCTCCCTCAGCCCCTCCTCTCTGCTCAGCCCCTTTCCCGGGCCAGGAGGTCACCTGATCCCTTTGTCTCCAACACCTTCAGCTGGCACCTTTGCAGAGGAGGGGCCCAGGCCATCAGTTGCCAGGAGACAGAGTGTCAGGCATTTAGGTGCACTGGCCCTTTGCTCTGCCAGATACTTAAGAACTGCCATGGGGACACTGAGGCACCAACACAGTATTCAGAGAAAACATTAAGAACATTCCCAGTTCGTCACAGCTACATCTACACAGCACAGCTCTAGGGGAGCGACCTGCAGGGTATGTGTAGCTACACAGCACAGTGAAAAGCAGGCTGTGTCCATGCTGTGGTGTGTAGCTACATGGGTGAATGAAAGGCTCCAGCAGGGGGAGGCAGCAGAACTGCTGGAGCCTTTCCCCACTTCTGGAGCCATTACCTGCAGTGGGCAGGCAGTAGGACACCACACTGCTAAAAATAGCAGTGTAGATGGGGGAAGCCCTGCTTGGGAGCATATAGAGCCATGTATGTAGGGCATATACCCATAGGGTTCAGGCATATTGTGACTCTACTTGCTTAAGCAATGCCTCACCATTTCCACTGCTATTTATGCCCATGTTAGCAGGGTCATATAGTGTTCGTTCTCTACACACCACCATAACATTTATGCAGTACAGATGTACCTGAAATCTCTTTTTGATGTAATGTCTTTGTAATGATGTAAACCCCTGACATGCAAACATTGTAAACTTAATTTAATTTGACCCTAGTGTGGTGTATAAGGTTCACCTTGTCCAGTTAAACTGAGCTAAAAGGTGCTAAGTAGGCACAAGGTCCAGTTTAGATCTAGGGAGACCAGACATCCCCATAAAATCGGGACTGTCCTTATATTTAGGCGTTTGTCCCACATCCCAATGCAGTTTGTCCCGATATTTCGCACTGCGGTTTTTTGGGGGTTTTTTGCTCCGCTGGTGACCCCCCACATGCGTCCTGATATTTTCTTCCTCTCATCTGGTGACCCTACTTATATCAGGGTTAGCTATGATGTTGTAGATAACCTCAGGCACTATGCCTCTTGTAAACACACCCTTACAGGGTGTGATCATGTTTGTCTTTGTTTATCGTCCCTCTGGTCTGATTCCTCCACTTGCTTGCAGTTTCAATTCAAAGCCCTGATCTTATTCCCCACACATCAGTGGGTCCAAATCCAGCTAAAAACACTGATTTGAGGGGAGATTGTTTTCAAAGGCATGTATGGTGAATAGGTGCCTAATTCACATTGACTATCAATAGGACTTAGGTTCCCAGTGGCTGTTTTGTATCTCTTGAAATCCGACCCTGAATCTCCATCTATAACCACCAGACACGACTGCTTTCCTCTAAGACAATGTAATATACAAAATGCGGGATGAAACATGTAAGAGCTGGAGAAAAAGCATTTTGCACAGTATATGTTGTACCTGGCGTTTTGTGTGAATAACCAGCAGAACTTTCCTTCAGTCTTCTCCACAACTCTCTGCCAGAGTATTCCTGATATGGAGTCAGACCCCCCCCTCCAACCTTTCTGCTGTGGGAAGACTCTAGATGATCAGCAGAATATACTAAGCCACCCTGACCTGAAGACGCATCATTTTAGAGATGTTGGGTGACATTTTCAAAAGTGCCTAAGTGATTTTGGAGCCTAAAGTTTATAGTTTTGCAAGTGGTTAAGGGCCAGATTCTCAAAGATATTTAGGACCTTAAAATGCAGAGAGGCCTAGTGAGATTTTTCAAAAGCAACTGAGTAGCACCTAACATCCTCTGTAGTTAAGGGGACTTAGGCACCTAAGTAATACTGAAAATCCCTCTCAGGACTTTTATGTCTCTTTAGACACCTTAATATCTTTTAAAAGCTGCTTCTTATACACTTGTTTTAAATGGGTTTCAACTTCTAAATGATTTTGCTGTTTCTGAAAATTTACCCTAAGTTCTATTTTCAAAAGTCACTTTCAAAGAAACGTAGGCTCCTAAAAAAATGTAACTTTGAAAATGGAAATTGGACTCCTAAGTCACCAAGGCACTTTGGAACATGTTATTCATTCAGGTCAGCTAAGAGACTATCCGAAAATCTTCTCTCTAGAAACTATCAGGCATTTTCTCCTGAAATCTCAAACGTATGTTTGTAGTAGGTTGATGTGAAAAGAGGCTTTAAGAACTGTTCCTGTCAGGGACATGGGGAGAGTCTGGGATGTCCAACTTTCTCATCTGTGAAAACCGGATGCTGAGCGCTGGAACCTGCCCCGTCCCAGGCTCTGCCTCTTTCCCTCCAGGCCTCACCCCCCAATCCTCTTTCCCCCTCACTGTCGCTTGCTGCTCTCTCCACCTCCCTCCTCTGCCAGCTGAGCTGGGCTCTAGGGGTGTGGTGGAGGTTACTGGGGTGGGGTGGGGAAGGGCAGGGGAGGGAGAACCATGCTTTGCAGGAGTGGGGTGACTGAAGCAGGATGGGGGAGCTGCCCGCGCTTCTCTCCCCTGTCCCCGAGCCATCCCTGAGTGCTCCTCCAGGCTCCCCTGGTGTTGGAAGCCAGTTACTCTGGGTAACCGGATTTCTAATATCCAGTCAGCAGTGCCGACCGGATACTGCAGGTTTCCCTTTTGATGGGACTTTCTGATCAAAAACTGTTCATCTGGCAACTCTAGTCCCTGACCTGTCCTTTTCCTGTTTGTCCCTTCCTTATAGGGAAAGATAGAAGCTGAGAGGCAGAAGATTGTGTCTGAATTTGAGCAACTGCGACAATTCCTGGAGGAACAAGAGCGACTGCTGCTGGCCCAGCTGGAAGAGTTGGACAAGGAAATTGTGAAGATACAGGATGAAAATGTCACCAAAGTGTCTGAGGAGATTGCCCATCTCAGTGACTTGATCAGTGAGATAGAAGAGAAGTATCAGCAGCCAACAAGCCAATTCCTGCAGGTGAGACAGTTAGAGACACCCAGATCCCTGCCCAGGCAAGGGAGAGATTCTGAGTGATTAGCTTTGGAGTTTATTAAGTTGTTGGAAAGGTCTCCCTCCCCAATGGAGACTGTCAACATTTCCTTTAGCAAAGCGAGGGAAAACAACATTTGACATTTCTAATATTTCCGACGTGGAAACAGTTTTGCTGTTTTAAAGCAGACGTCTCAGACCTTTTTGATACATCATACATAAGCCCCTCTCCTTTTCAGTTTAAAGCAATTTTTACAAAAAATTCCTGGGTTTTACAAAAAAGTAGTATTCATTTTTTTTCTGATTTTAGTCCTACTTTTGTATCAATCAAATATATATAAAAAACTTGTTTTATTAGGAAAATACAATCCATTGCATGAGATCTCTGTATTAAGATAATACATTACTCTGTGTGTATATGCAAAGCTGCCTGCTGAAGTAAGAACGTATTGTTCTAGAAGATACACACAATAACCAACAGGCATGCACACAAGTTCTGGAGTGCATGTGCATCTGAATGTACTGATGAAGCTCACCCACCACATACACATTTCAAACTGTTAGCAGACAATGGGTTAAAGCTTTGATGCACTAAAATGGGAAGAAAATGGAAATCTGTATCAGAATACATTTCAGAACACACAGAAGTATTCAAAAAGGTTATAGAAACAAAAACAGGAGCCAAGGATGAAGTTGAGTGTGTGCGCTGCAAAATGGGGTGGCCCAATTATCAAATGTGACTATTTATAGGCTAATAGTTCTAAGTCTACACCGGTAAACTGTTGGTTCAAATGACAAGTTTTATTTGGGGATTAGAGATGTATTGTTTTCTTAAACTCAGAGGGGCATTTTGTTTTGAGCTCTGTTTTAGTTCTGCAGCAAACCACAGTGATGAACGGAATTCAAAGCATTAATCTACTGAATACTTTTTTCCCATCTTTCCATCCACCAAAATAAACCCGATATTTACCTAGAAAAACTAATAGTTATTTTGCGCTGATTTCCATCTGTTTTTGTTGTGGTGGTAATTTTTCCTAGGAATTTATCAGTGTGTAACTAGAATCAAAATGGAAAATGAAGGGCCCTAATGATCTGGAAGCAGTAAACGGCACAACTCCAGTGTCTAGGAAGTGGGAGATGAGGAAAGCAAAGTTCTTTGCGGGGCCTATTACGAAATGGGAATGAATCCAGTTTCCAGAATTGCTGACCAGAACTGCATAAATGGAGCTTTTAGCTTGAGAAAGGCAAATGCTCCGGACTCAGCAGTTGCATGTGGAAGTCCGGGATTCATGTGTCTGATGAGTCTGTTTGAGCAAGTGCCATTGCCACAGGCACAATAGAATTTAGAAGGAGAAAACCCACAATCGTTGTGCGTGCTTAAGGGTCCCATTCTATTGAAGTCTGTGAATGGAATTTTAAAGGTGCAACTACACAGAACTGCATCTCGAGCTCAACTAGGGATGGCAAAGTGAGTCCTCTCCAGAGCAGGAGCGATGGCCAGCTTCTGGTTCGTGGGAATGAGCTTTTTTTTTCTTCTCCCCTCTCTCTCTTCTAGGACATCAGAAGCACCTGGAGCAGGTACGTAGCTCCTTCCCACTCCCCCTTCCGCTTCGTGATGTTGGAAAGGGATTGGATCCCCCGGGTCAGATTTTGTAGGGTATTTAGACACCTGACATGTAGCTAGGCACTCACCTGCTCTGGAAAATTCCACCAAGCAAGTTAGGCACCTCCCATTGCAATCAGTGGCAGTTGGGAGCCTAGCTTGGTTAGGTGCTTTTGAAAATCCCAGGAGGCACCTTTTAAAATCAGGCCTTAAGTGACTTGCCGAAGGTCATGCAGGGAGGCTGTGGCAGAAAAGGGAGTGAAACATAGGTTTCCAGAGTCCTACAGCAACCCCTTAACCACTGGAGCATCCTTTCCCATGAGATTATGCCCTTCTGTCTGAGGGGCAGCTTGTGGACCCCTTACTCTCTTTAACTCCCATTTGAGGATCTAGGCATTTCAAAACTGCAGAGAGGAGGGCAATTGACTCACCAGTGGGAGTTAGAGGCTCACAATGAGCCCACGAGAGAGCAGCCTCTGGTAGCTCATTCTCCCAAAAGACAGAAAAGATTTAGAATGGCTGGTTTTCTTCTGTCTTGTCTTATTTTCCCCCTCTAGGTGTGAGAAGCTGAAGTTGGAGAAACCAGTGGCCGTGCCAGAGGACTTGAGAGAGAGAGTCGGCGTCTCTTCCCAAAGAAATGTTTGTCTGCAGGAGGCTCTGAAGAAATTCAAAGGTAACTTAACATTTATCTGGGTTCATGCTACGGTGATGATACATCGAGATACGCCTCTGACTGTGGAAGGAGATTGACTCTGGCCTATTAGTTCTCAGCTTGTCCCAGCTAGACATCATTGTGGGTGGGATGCGGAGGGCTCAGGGCTGATGCCAGTTCTCCAGGCCTCCACTTGGATTGTCTCAGACCCAACTCATGGTGTCAAAATGGGTCACTCAGAATTTGAGACACACAGTCACCAGATATTATAGAAAATGTTGAATGTAACCTCCATGCCTCGGATTTTCCAAGGGACCTACGGGATTTAGACACCCATCTCTCTCTCTCTCTCTCTCTCTGACCGTCAATAGGAGTTGGCCATTACATGGCCTCAGCTTTTCTGAAAATCCCAGTCTGTACCTCAAGTTCCTCCATCTGTCAAAAGGAGGAAATAGTGGCCAGCCTACCTTGTTGTGCTAATTAGTGAATGCCGCCCAGTGCTTAGGGAATCTTGGAGGAAGGTGAGAGATGGAAAAGAGCAAGATGTGTATTTTAGATGGTGATTTCACTTTAGTTTGGTCTTGCTGGAAATGTCTCCCCATTCGAATCTGGCTCTCAGTCTATGGTCTTTTCCTTTGGGCTGTCTCAGAATTACAGCATCGTTTTATGCAGTGTTGCTGTAGCCCTGTCAGTCCCAGGATATTAGACAAGATGGGGGAGGTAACAGCTTTTATTGGACTAACTCCTGTTGGTGACAGACAAACTTTTGAGCTACACAGACCTGAAGAAAAGCTCTGAGTAAGCTCCAAAACTTGTCTCTCTCAAGCACAGTTACATTAATTAACAGGAGGAATGTCACCAGAGTTAATATAACATGAAATCACCTCTCCAGTCCTTCCTTTCTCTAGAGACCCTGCCCTCTGAACTGACTTCTGAGCCCAAAGGCAGAGAGAGAGGGTGAGGGCTAGATTCACAAAAGGACTTGGGGGTCTACCTGCCATTTTAGGCACCTGAATCCCAGAATAAGACCACACTGGGATTCACAAAGCCCCCTGCTGAGCTGCCTAAAATCACTCATCACCTCTATTTTTGCAGTAAATGTTCCCTAGGCATCTGTGTTTCTGCTTCTGTGCATGCGCACTGCAATTCTAGTCTAGCGGTCCAGACACATAAGCCCCAGAGAGCTACATGAACTGGGGAAAGACAGGCGTTCCTCCTCCTAAATCACCTACAGGGCCCAATCTGAGATGCCTGCTCCGAGCACACTTACTTGCTCAGATCCTATATGTGAATTTACCCAAAAGAACCAGGCCCTAGGGAAAGGCGAGTACCCTTATCATGTATAGCTCTGTGATTAGGGTTAAGAGATGGGATGTGGGAGACCACCAGTTCAAATCCCTTGTTCTTTGGCGAAGAAAAAGTTCCAACAGGGGTCCAATGTGGCCTCTGTCTCCACTTTTGAATCTGATCCACTGCATATAAATAATTGAGCAGAGGGAAAGGCTTCTGGGTCTCCCACCTCCCAAGGGCGTGCTCTAACCACCGGGCTACAGAGATGTTCTTGTGATTTCTTTCTGCCTCTGGCCCAATTAATTATTGATTATCCCCAATGGAACCTCTCCCCCTGGAGAGCATGTTTGCAGCCTGCATCAGAAAATCCTGCAGCATAGAGGTTAGGGCATTCCTTGAGAGGCGGTAGATCCCATTTCAGATCCTTGCTCCCTCTGTGGCATGGGGTAAACTTGAACCAGAGGTCTCCCCAAGGCCAGCTGAGTGCTCCAACCACTGGGGTAAAAGTTATGAGCAAGGTGGGTTTTCTTCACCCATGCAGGCTTCTTGCCAAAAAAAGTGGCACAGGTACCGGAAACCAAGAGAGGGTTCGCAGCTGAGAATCCCACACAGAGGGAGGCACCTACGGTGCTGCCAAGACTCAGTTGCCGAACTCCCTGAGATGGCCAGGGCTTAACACCCCCCACGCACCGCCATCCCCAGCACTTTGGCATTTCCCACTGGCTGACGTAAGCAGGGAGTTGCCTAGCATGCTGGCTTTTGTGAATCTCATTCCAAGGCGCATCTCTCTCCCTGTTCACGGTACAGGGAGCCTGACTCAGGCTTTGTGAATCACAATGGCGTTCTAGGTGCCTAAAAGTTGGATGTTGTGATGCTGAGTGTCACCTTGCCTAAGTTTCTTTGTGAATCCAGCCCCGTTTTCATGAGGCTGTTTGCCTGCAAGAAAGGGGGAAATCAGCTCTCCTTTGATCTTTTCTTTCTCCAGAGACACTGCCCTATCAACTGAACTTTCTGATCTCAAAGGCAGAGAAAGAAGGTAAGTTTTCATGACGTTATTATCCTCCAACAATTATTACTTAAAATCTCAGGATTCATTTTTTAGAAGAAGCTTCTGAATTCAAACAAGAGGTTTCCACCAATACAGAGTCATGGATCCCAAGGTTAGAAGGAATCATTATATCATAAGAACGGCCATATTGGGTCCCACCAATTGTCCATCTAGCCTACTATCCTGTCTTCCAACAGTGGCCAATGCCTGGTGCCCCAGAGGGAATGAACAGAACAGGGGATCATCCAGAGATCCATCCCGTCGCCCATTCCCATTTTGTGATGTATCAACGTGCACATACTATTTACAATTGGAAAGTAGGGTATATTCAGGTCACATTTTGCTCTTCTCTCAGTAATTATAAGGACTAGAAATTTCCTTTTATTTTTATTTTTTATCTGAAAGACAAGCTTCGCTGCTGGAAAACGTCATTAGCACAGAATGCAGGTTGACCATCAGTGCCTTGTACTTTTCCAGAAGATGAAAGCAACCTGTATTTCAACCTCAGAAAACTGGGAAATAAAGAGTTAAGGAAGCATCTCCCACCAGCTCCTGTGCTATCCTCCCCTAGTGTCAGGAGCATGGACTAATCTGCTGGGCTCCATCTATCCCCAGCTGGTGGAAGCTCCCTTGGGGGAGACCATGCTCAAGCCAGTACTGAACCAGGCAGAGAATCCGGACTGCAGCAGCATTCAAAAAAGCAAACAGAATTTTGGGAATCATTAGGAAAGGGACAGAAAATATCATGTTGCCTTTCTATAAATCCATGGTGCACCTACATCTTGAATACTGTGTGCAGATGTAGTTGCCCCATCTCAAAAAAGATATATTGGAAAAGGTTCAGAAAAGGGCAACCAAAACAATTAGGGGTGTGGGACAGCTGCCATATGAGGAGAGATTAATAAGATTGGGACCTTTCAGCTTGGAAAAGAGATGACTAAGAGGGGATATGACAGAGGTCTATAAAATCATGACAGGTGTGGAGAAAGTAAATAAGGAAGTGTTATTTACTTCTTCTCATAACATAATTACTAGGAGTCAACAAATGAAATTAATAGGCATCAGATTTAAAGCAAACAAAAGGAAGTATTTCTTCACGCAACACACAGTCAACCTGTGGAACTCCTTGCCAGAGGATGTTGTGAAGGCCAAGACCATAACAGACTTCTTTTTTTAACTAACTAAATTTCTGGAGGACAGGTCCATGAATGGCTGTTAGCCAAGATAGGCAAGGATGGTGTCCCTTGCCTCTGTTTGCCAGAAGCTGGGAATGGGTGACAGGGGATGGATTACTTGATGATCACCTGTTCTCTTCATTCCCTCTGGGGCACCTAGTACTGGCCAGCGTCGGAAGACAGGATACTAATAACCATTGGTGGATAAATTCATGGAAGATAGGTCCATCAGTTCAAGGAGCATTGTCTCTCCCTGGGGGTTGGTGCTCCCTGTGGTACTGGGAACTGTACCTTTCAGTGGTTGGGCTTCCCAGACAGGAAGGAGGAGCATGGCAGAAGCTCTGTGATACAGAACCCTGGATAAAGAGGGTTTCATTCAAGCAGCGTGCTCCCAGCAGGATTACTGAACACCACAACCGTGTTGTGTCCCCCTCCTTGTCCCTTGAGCACCACTGAAGGCTGGGGAAGGGGTTCTCTTCTGATCTCATAGTCACCTATCTGTGTCCTTTCATGGCCCCCAGCAACAGCATCTGAATACCTGGCATCTTTTATGGCCATTTGACATAAAGGGAAGCTGGAATGCAGCAAGAGGAAGGGATATGCCTGAGGTCACAGAACAAGTCAGTAGCGGAGTGAGGAATAGCGCCCAGGAGTCCTGGCTTCTAACCTCTAGACCATGCTCCCTCCCCAAAATGAGTGTAGTGCACTGAATGGACTTTACACATCCCGGTGCTGTGGAGAATTAGTGCCACCGAAAAGGCTAATTCCCAGTGCAATTGGACTTGCCATTGTCTTCTGAGGACCTCAGACCGCAGACAGTGACGTGGACGGCTTAGCCTGTCCCGAGAGCAAACACTCCCTTTTCACCCACTGCATATAGGGAAACTGAGGCACATACAGGCTTCCTAAAAATAATTACAAAAAAATCCCAGTTTGTCACCCTCCCGCCCCAAACAGTACCTCTTAGATGCCTGGTGGGAACAACAGGGACTTTCCTGCTCAGCTTCAGCCAACAGGCAGCTCCCCAAGACTGACTGTCAGGGCCCACCCCAGCCAGCCCGGGGCTACTGAGGAGCATGAGAAATGGTCCTAGTCTGTGCCAGGGTTGAGCTCTGCCTGGAAGGGTCTGTCTGCACTGCAGAGTGAAGCCTGGGGATCGGCACCCAGGTTAGCCTGGGCTGGGTGCAAGGAGCCATGCTGCTGAGCCTGACCTCCCTTAAACTGTGTTCTCACTGGTGCTGGCTAGTCTCTAGGACTTCTGGGAACGCATCCCATGGCTGATGTTGCCACCGTAAGCTGAGCTATTCTGTGTTTCTTTCCCGGTGATTCGTGGGGTACCCGGTCTGTCTTTCACAGGGGAATTGTGGGAAGGCACTGGAGGGCTATTTTCCCTCAGATCAGGCTGGCAGTGACAATGGGGGGCAGGGTTTTCACCTTCCTCTGCAGCTTGTGGATGCAGGTGAAGTACCAGGATTATTTGGGGGTATCTCACTGAATCATTTCTCTGCATTGTGGGGCCTCGGGCACTGGTGCACCTTTGTGCCTCCTCTTCTCAGCCTGTGGCACATATATTGTCCCGTTTGCTATAGGCTGTCGTGCTTTGGGCTAATGTTGGGGGTTGGGTTAGGTGGGCGCTGGGTGGGGTTGGTGGCCTGTGCTATACGGGGGTCAGATTAGATGACCTGGTTCCCTTCTGGCCTCAGATTCTCTGACTCTCAGCACTGGAGTGGTTTAGCCTGCACAGAGGCGCCGACTTCCCCAGTTCCCAGGGGGGTTCTTGATCCTCGCTCTGCCCCAGGCCCTGCCCCCAAGCCACCACCCCTACCCCTACCCCATCTCTTCCTGCCCTGTTCCATTTTGCCCCCTCCCCCACCTCTTCCTGACCCTGCTCCTCTCCCTCACCCTCAGAACCTCCTGCCCACCTCTGAACAACAGATCCGTGGCAAGAGGAAGGCACCTGGAGGGAGGGGGAGGAGCTGATTGGGGCCCGTCAGCAGGTGGGGGCTGCTGTGGGGAGAAGGAGAGGAGCTAGTCACAGGACCAGCTGATGAGTTCAGAGAGTCAGTGCCTATGCTGGGTGGAAAGCACCCCTGAACTCAGATGAGGTGTTTATGCATCTCTACAGGAAGGGCATTCGAGTTAGCAGCTGACTAAGCGCCTGGGTTAACTCTGCAGTGAGGACAGACCTTAACACTCTCCTTCTGTCCCTCTCTCCCCTCTTGCAGTGCAGGCCGCTCCGGATCCAGACCTGGCAATTCCCTTTCCCGTCCTGTCCAGAGATGAGAGTGTGATACAGAAATACCTAGACACAGGATATTTAGTGCCACAGAACAGGTTTTACCCTGCTGCCTGTGTGCTGGGCTATAAGGGCTTCACCTCGGGGAGATGTTACTGGCAAGTGGAGGTGGGGAACAAAGATTTTTGGGTTTTGGGCATTGCCAAAGAGTCTGTGATACATGGGGGAGCGATAAGCTATACACCAGAGGACGGGATCTGGGCTTTGCAGAATACAAAATATCAGTACTGCGCCCTCACCTCCCCTAAGACTGCTCTGGGCCTACATCATAGCCCCAGTAACATTGGGGTTTATCTGGATTACGAAGGGGAGAAAGTTACATTTTATGACATTACATCTTCTGGCAGAGAGCCAGTCTTTACTTTCACATCCTCTTTCACTGGGAAGATCGTCCCCTTCTTTGGGAGCCGGTGTGTACAATATCAGAACCAAGTTGTTTCTATACGATTAAAACCATGACAGAGGTGTGGGTATCACTCTCAATATGAGATATCTAAAAAAGAGCAAAGATGTGGGAAATAGATAAATTATAGCTATCACACATTGCCAGCCTTAAACATATGAAAATGATGTGTCAGGCTCCCCAAAATCATGTTTCTCTTAATCTTTTTTAATATTACGTTATTTTTCACTGCCTTCTGGTTTCTGACCTTTCTGGATGTTCTTGTTTCCAGTCTTCAGACTTTTCTACACAAACATGAAGGCTGGAAATGTATCTTTAATGTAATCTGAGCTCCCTCAAATCTATCCACTCCAGCAGCTGGGACTGTAAGAAAAACACCGAGTGTTGCAAGACTTGCAATAAATTGGTGATGAGAGAGGACAAGATTGAATTGCTCGGCATTATACTGGTGACAGGAATTTCTCAACCCTTTTCCATGCCTGTCTCTGTAACTCTGTGATCCTCCAGGCACACGCAGACTGGCCAACCAGGAGCCACTCCCAGGGTCACAGCAGAGCCTGCCTGTCTTAGGGCAGGTCTGCACTTAAAATGCTGCAGCGGCACTAACATACTGGTGCCACTGTAATACTTCAGTGAAGACGCTGCTACGCCGACCGGGGAGCTTCTCCCATCAGTGTAGTTAATCCACCTCTGTAACAGGCAGTAGCTATGGCAAGGGGAGAAGCTCTCCTGTCAATGTACTGCTGTCTACACCGGGAGTTCTGTTAGTATGACTGTGTCACTCAGGGGTGTGGATTTTCACACCCCTGAGTGACAGTTATACCAAAGTAAGTTTACAGTGTAGACCTGACCTAAGTTCTGACTCAATCAGGGTCATCCATCAAAGTCCTCTGCTCTTTACTTATGAATGTAACAAACATAGTGATGTTCTGCACACCCACCCCAAGCTCCCTACCTCAATGCTCCTATTTTGTTCTGTTCAGTTATTTGGGTGCTGTAGATTCAGATGAGAAAATTTGCAGAATAAAGTTTATTTCTATCTTCTGGTCTTGGACTTCCTTCCCTTTCGTTTCTTTTTGGTCTTCAAGATCATAACTTAAAACTGTGCCTCTGAACGCCAATAAATGGATATAATTAGATGTCATTTCCCCCCTATCCTTTACACAACTTTCCAGTTTACTGAACTGCAAAGAGAGCGGCTCAGATGCACAAAGGGACTTAAGCAACTAAGGCCTGGTCTATACTTCAGAGTTAGGTCAAAGTCAGGCAGCTTACACCGACCTGCTATGTCGACTGAATAGTTCCACCTCCAAGAGAGGTGCAGCACTTATGTCAACATAGGTCAACACAGTGGCAGTGTAGACGCTGCGGTGCCTACACCAGCTTAAGTGGCCTCCAGGAGGTGTCCCACAATGCCCCATTGTGACCCACTCTGATCACTGGTTTGAACTCCGCTGCCCAGCAGTGAGGTGCACAGGAACAAGCCCCTCCTGTTTAAAGACTGGGAATTTTGAAATTCCATTTCCTGCTTGCTCTGCATGGAGAGCTCCCCTAGCAACTACCCAGCTGCACAGGCCGACCACAGGCTCCCAACACTCTGCTGCCTGCACTGCACAGGAGGTGGTGGATCTCCTGGGTCTGGGGAGAAGAGGCTGTGCAGGCCCAGCTCCGATCCAGCTGTAGAAATGTGGGTGTCTATGACCAGATTGCTCGGAGCTTGGGGGAGAAGGGCTTCAAGAAGGTCCTGCAGCACTGTCCGGTGAAAGCCACGGAGCTGTTCCAGGCATACCAGGAGGTGAGGGAGGCCAACAGTCGCTCTGACATGGCTCCACAGACATGCTGTTTTTACAAGGAGCTGCACATTATCCTCTGCAGCGATGCTGTGCCACCCCTGAGCCCCATGGATACTGGAGGAGTTGGAGTCATGGGCCACCGCAGGGAATCCTGAGGATGAGAATGGGGGACATTCGAGCAGGGGATCAGTTGTCAGATTCAGGGCTTAAATTCAGCTGGAGCTGTCTGGAGCGGAGCGCTGGTAAATATTTTCAAGCCCCCTGGAGTTTTTATAGCATATTGGAGGAGGGCATGGCGGGGCTCTGGGAAATGCTCTATAAAAATTTAAACCCTGATCAGATTAAACTCTGTGGCCCAATCTATAGTGGAACAAGACTAACACTAAATAACACCACCTTCATTCTAGGGTTTACATACAGTAGCCCTCAGCTTTAATGCTGTAGAACACTTTTCCCAATCACAAAGGTACTTTATTTGTATTCAGATTTAAAATAGAAATGTCACACTCCTAGCAAAAGGTGACAGGAATGCCTCAGTCTGTCATAATATGCTGCCCCTGGCCCAGAGCATGAGAAAAGGTAGAGGTAGCACCACTGGAATAGGGGAACCCCTATCATCACAATTTGTTACCCTGGGACCAGGAGATAGAGAAAGGTGGAGGATGGGGAAAGGTGACAGGTAGCAAATTGTAATGGGAATGCTGCCTCGACTACAGGATGGGCAAGGCAGAGGCAGCACATTGTTTCATGGCAGTAAAAGACAGACTAGAGATGTCAGTAACTACAGGTAGCAAATTGTGCAGGCAGCAGTTTGTAGTGTTACACTGGCCAGGAGAGGGGTGGTGAGCAGCCTTCAGAGCAGACGGGATGGTGGACTTTAGGGGGGGTTGCCTAGGGTACAGTGCTGGGTTAATTCAGCCCAACAAATAACCAGAGGAACCTAGGGTCACCCTGGAAGCGCATGGCAGAACCAGGTCTCCCGGGCTAGCACCCTAACCCGCCCTTTCACTCAACAGGGATACTCAGAACTAGCTGTACACAAGGGAGTCAAAGATAGAACAGATTTAAATGCCCCAGCATCAAGGTACAAGCCAGTGACTAACTGAGGGGGTTGGAGGTGTGAGGTGTATGGATTTATTAAGGGGGACTGGTCGGCCTTTGGCTTGACCTGGGCTGGTATTCACCAGCCCACCCCACTGCCAGCTTCTGGATCCCCTGTTGCTGATGGAAAGCAGGTTCCAGTTCTGGTGCATGGCCCTGGAGGATGCTGGGGCATCTAGGGACCAGCCCTCAGTGCGGCTCAGAGTCTGCTTCGGCGGTCTGGGGAAGAAACAGCCGAACCGCCCACCTTTCCGTGGTACATATTTTATCAGCTTAATTACTGAGCAAAAATGTCAAAAAACCTCACATAAAAATGAAAAAAACATTAATGAACCTGAGTACAGCAACAGGATAATTTAAACCATCCCAAATAAATTAAATGGCACCTTCAAAGCACTACATAACACTCTGGGAAGGCGGCGAATTCATGGAGCTAGCAGTTCCGCAGTCCTAGGGCATCCTTCACCTCAAACACCAAACATTTCGGTCCCAGCCAAAGAGTTGATAGAGGGCTGGTCAGACGAGTCTCTGGTTGAAGTGAAAATTGCCGTCAAGAGCTGTAGGTTCCATGAAGGCAGCCTGCCCAAATTATGGCTGATTAGGTAACAGCCAATCTCATCCCCATGTCACAATGTCATGTTCCAATAAGGCTGGTTGCACTGAACGGTCACACGACAAACGTAGGTGAAAACAACAGGATTTCTCAAGGTTAAATGCCTGAAATACCTGCATGCATGACAGCAAGGCTGTTTGACGTAGGGTTGTTTGAGGTACTCCAGCAACTACTCTATAGGCGCTATGCTCGTGAGCTCATATGCACAGGCGCCAACTTTGTCAATTCCTGGGGGGTGCTCAACCCCCGCTCCGCCCCTTCCCACCTTCATCACACCCGTGCCCCATTCTGACTCCTCCCCTGAGCTCGCCCTGCCCTCTCTCTGCCCCCTCCCCCCAGTGCCTCCTGCACACCGCTGAACAGCTGATTGTGGCAGGCGGGAGACACTGGGAGGGAGATGGAGGAGCTGATCCAGCCCCAGAACACCCACAGAGTCAGCACCTAGCTCACATGCGTTAAGGTCGATGGACTTGCAGGCTCGCTAGCGGTGACTCACTTGTAGTGTCAGATCTTGGACGCCCCACGTTGCTGACTCCTATCTCTCGGTGGCCAGCTGGGGGGTGAATGAAGCACAGGGCACTTCGTGTGGCATGGCCAGAGGCCAGCAGCCAGAGCAAACCAGCCTAACAAGCCAGAACAAAGGTTTCTTCTTTTTCTTTGGCTTTTGCAGATGATGACCCAGTTGGCCCCTCCTCCTTGGAATCTCAGGGCTCCCGTGGCCAATCAGAATGGTGCACTCTCCTTCTAAGGTCACTGGCATCACTCAAGGGGGTCTAATTAGGACATATTTATGCAAATGAAGGAGCTCCTCACTCCAGTAATTTCAGGTTGCAATACCCTTGCATCCAAAAATACACATGGGGCTGCAGGCCTGTAGGTATCTGAGGCATTGGAGGTTGTGGGTCAATCCCCAGAAATCACTTCTTAAAAACGCAAAGCCAGCAAAAGTTGGAACTGGAAAAGAAATAGGGAAAAAACCCATTCCACATCCCCTCAGCCACAGCCAGAGAGGGATTGATCCTCATCTTTCCACAGGTCCTGCTCCACAGAGAGATGCTAACAAACCACACTCTGATATCTGGAGACTCAGCGATTCAGTTTGGAGCAGATTTTTGTGTGTCACAAAAGCAGGTGGCATCTCAGACTGGAGCTCGATTAGAGCAAAGAGTCTTCTTCCTACAAACCACAATTTTTGCATTCAGTTTTTTCAAGCAGGCCCATTTGCCTCACAGATGAAGGTAGCATCCCATAATTCCTCACTGGATGGGCAAGGTCACTCTAGACCTAGCTCCGGGCTCCCATGCTCTGGGTATCTGTTCCTGATGAAAAGTTGAAGGCAGAATCTTCTCCGATTTTTACTGCTGTACGGAGAGAGAAGAAACTTGTAGGGAGACCCCAGCTAGGGAAGGAGAATGGGAATTCAGCTCCGGGTTTCCCCCTGTCATGCCCCGATGGACCCCAAACTACACTCTGCACAGAAACCCCCTATCCTGACAATGGGCAGGCCTCCAGGAGAGAGCACAACAACCCTACACACCATCTCCCAGGGCTACGGGTTCAGGCCTGCACTCCCATCCCCAGAGTCACGCTAAGGGGCGAGCAGTGCGTGCTGAGACGCTGGCCCAGCTTTGCTCTCAGGGGTGACCTTTGGTTGCTGTTTCGGCTCTTTGGGGTTTCCTGGGTTTTGAGCAAAGGCAGTGCGTCTTACAGATTCCCAGGGAGCCAGGGAAGGGTGATGGCTGGGGATGGCATCACAGATTTCCACAGGCCCAGGACTTGTCAGGCCCAGAGTAACCAGCAGTTGGCGCTCATCTCCAGTCACTGCTCCCCTCCCCCTATAATGCACTGGGGCTTCTGGGCTCAGGTCACCGAGGGGAGTATCCGCTGGGCCATCCTCTTGGGGCAGCCACAGTTTTTTGCCTTGAATCTCTCCCCAAGGGCTTCTGCAGAGACCTGGCCTCCAGAGGAGAGGAAAGTCTGAGCCAGGATGTGGACAGGAATGGGGCACAAAGGCCAGGCACTCTGCCAGGCACTGCCAGCCCTGCACATCACACAGCAGCTGGGCCTGTCACTTGTAATGACATCAGCCTGTGGAACTCACTGTCACTGGATACCACCATGGCCAGAACATCAGATTCTCTGACAGATTGGCCATTTCTGTGGGTCACACAAATACCCAGACTAGAACAGTTCACACTGATGATGGGCAGGGATATTGACCCTTCTGCTACAGGGCCTCACCCCATCTTTGAAATTCCTCCCTCCCTTCCACTCCTGGATAAGGCAGGCTACTCCCTACCTGTTCTGACACCGCACTGTGCCCCGGAAGGGAGTGGAGGATGCACACAGGGCTCCGCGCATTGCCCTGCCCCAAGCACTGGCTGCGCATTCCCACTGGCTGGCTCCCTGCCAATGGGGGAGGTGCCTGCGGGCGAGAGCCTCGCGGCACTGCTTATGTTCATCCACCTAGTTGCTGGACCTGCTGCTGGCTGCTTCTGGGGCGCATCAGGGTCCATGGTGCCAGAACAGGTGAGACGCCTGCCTCTGCACCCCAGCTGCACCACTGATCGGGAACCACTGGAAGTAAACCTGAGGCGCTCCCCAACCCCACCCCCACCCCAGCCCTAAGCCCCCCCCAAACCCAGAGCCCCCTCCTGCACCCCAAACCCCTCATCCCCAGCCCCACTCCAGAGCCTGAATCCCCAGCCCAGAGCCCCCTTCCATACCCTAGACCCTTCATTCTCGGTCCCACCCTGCAACCCTCGCTCCCTGTGCCCCAGTCCTGAGCCCCTCCCACACCCCAAACCCGTCATCCCCAGTACCGTTGGGTTGCAGGCATCTGCAATTTTCTTCAGCTGGGTCGCCAGATAGAAGTTTGAAAACCACCGACCTAATTCCCAGTGCAATTGGACTTGCCATTGTCTTCCGAGGACCTCAGGCCGCAGACAGCGATGTGGGCAGCTTAGCCTGCTCCGAGAGCAAATACTCCCTTTTCTCCCACTGCATATAGGGAAACTGAGGCACATACAGGCTTCCTAAAAAAATTACCAAAAAATCCCGGTTTGTCACCCCCCCCGAACAGTACCTCTTAGATGCCTGGAGGGAACGACAGGGAATTTCCTGCTTAGCTTCAGCCAACAGGCAGCTGCCCAGGACTGACACTCAGGGCCCACCCTAGCGAGCCTGGGGCTACTGGGGAGCGTGAAAAATGGTCCTAGTCTCCCCCAGGGCTGAGCTCTGCCCGGAAGGGTCTGTCTGTCTGTCTGTCTGTCTGTCTGTCTGCACTGCAGAGTGAAGCCTGGGGATCGGCACCCAGGTTAGCCTGGGCTGGGTGCAAGGAGCCATGCTGCTGAGCCTGACCTCCCTTAAACTGTGTTCTCACTGGTGCTGGCGAGTCTCTAGGACTTCTGGGAGCATGTGCCATGGCTGATGGTGCCACCGTAAGCTGAGCTATTCTGTGTTTCTTTCCTAGTGATTTGTGGGGTACCCGGTCTGTCTTTCACAGGGGAATTGTGGGAAGGCACTGGAGGGCTATTTTCCCTCAGATCAGGCTGGCAGTGACAATGGGGGGGAGGGTTTTCACCTTCCTCTGCAGCATGTGAATGCAGGTGAAGTACCAGGATTATTTGGGGGTATCTCACTGAATCATTTCCCTGCATTGTGGGGCCTTGGGCACTGGTACCTCATTGTCTCCTCTTCTCTGCCTGTGGCACATAAATAGTCCTGTCTGCTATATAGGCTGTTATGCTTTGGGCTAATGTTGGGGGTTGGGTTAGGTGGGCGCTGGGTGGGGTTGGTGGGCCTGTGCTATACGGGGGTCAGATTAGATGATCTGGTTCCTTTCTGGCCTAAGACTCTCTGACTCTCAGCACTGGAGTGGTTTAGCCTGCACAGAGGTGCCGACTTCCCCAGTTCCCAGGGGGGTTCTTGATCCTCCCTCTGCCCCAGGCCCTGCCCCTAATCCCCCACCCCTACACCATCTCTTCCTGCCCTGTTCCATTCTTCCCCCTCCCCAGCCTCTTCCTGCCCCTACTCCTCTCCCTCACCCCCAGAATGTCCTGCCCACCTCTGAACAACGGATCCGTGGCAGGAGAAAGGCGCTGGGAGGGAGGGGGAGGAGCTGATCAGTGAGGCCCGTTGGCGGATGGGAGGTGCTGTGGACAGAAGGGGAGGAGCTAATTGGCAGGACCTGCCTGTGGGTGCTGAGCACCACTATTTATTTTCTGTGGGTGCTTCAGCCCCGGAGCACCCATGGAGTCGGTGCCTATCCTGGGTGGAAAGCACCCCTGAACTCAGATGAGGTGTTTATGCATCTGGACAGGAAGGGCATTCGAGTTAGCAGCTGTGTACGCACCTGGGTTAACTCTGCAGTGAGGACAGACCTTAACACTCTTCTCCTGTGTGTGTGTCTCTCTCCCCTCTTGCAGTGCAGGCCACTCCGGATCCAGATCTGGCAAATCCTTGTTCCATCGTGTCCACAGATGAGAGTGTGTTACAGAAATACCAAGACACATGATATTTAGTGCCACAGAACAGGTTTTACCCTGCTCCCTGTGTGCTGGGCTATACGGGCTTCACCTCAGGGAGAGGTTACTGTGGAGGTGAGGAACAAAGATTTTGGGGTTTTGGGCATTGCCAAAGAGTCTGTGATACACGGGGGAGCGATAAGCTGTACACCAGAGGAAGGGATCTGGACTTTGCAGAATACAAGATATCAGTACTGCGCCCTCACCTCCCCTAAGACTGCTCTGGGCCTACATCATAGACCCAGTAACATTGGGGTTTATCTGGATTACGAAGGGGAGAAAGTTACATTTTATGACATTACATCTTCTGGCAGAGAGCCAGTCTTTACTTTCACATCCTCTTTCACTGGGAAGATCGTCCCCTTCTTTGGGAGCCGGCGTGTACAATTTCTGAGTAGGTTACGGGTAGGCATGGCAGTAGGTGGTCACTGGCAGCCATACCGTTAACACCTGTGACAGAGGAACAGGGAGCACTCGATATGAGGTATCTAAAGTAGAGCAAAGACATGGGTAATATATACATTTCAGCTATCACACTTTGCCATTCTAATCACAGTCTTGCCAGCCTCCAGCATTGAAAAACTGTCAGGCCCCACAAAATCAGGAGATTGGCTTAAACATCTTTTTAAATTTTGTGTTATTTTTCTTTGCCTTCTGGCTTCCCAGCTTTCAGGGTGTTCTTGTTTCCGGTTTTCAGTCTTTGCTACACAAACATGAAGGCTGGAAATGTATCTGTAATGTAATCTGCGCTCCCTCAAATCTATCTACTCCAGCAGCTGGGACTTTAAGAAAAACACTGAGTGCTGCGAGACTCACAATAAAATGGTGAAGGGGAACAAGACTGACTTGCTCAGCATTATACTGGTGAAAGGAGTTTCTCAACCCTCTTACATGCCTGTCTCTGTGACTCTGGGATCCTCCAGTCACACATGAACTGGCCAACCAGCAGACACCAGGAGCCACTCTCAGGGTCATCGCAGAGCCTGCCTGTCTTAGGGCAGGTCTACACTTAAAATACTGCACCAGCGGTGCTACGTCCCTGTAATGCTTCAGTAAAGACACTCCTACACCAACAGGAGAGCTTTTCCCATCAGTGTTGTTAATCCACCTCTCTGAGAGGCGGTAGCCGTGGCAAGAGGAGAAGCTCTCCCGTCAACGTACCGCTCTCTACACAGGGAGTTCAGTCGGTACGACTGCGTGAAAAATCCACACCCTTCAGTGAACACAGTCGTACCGACTGAACTCCCGGTGTAGACAGCGGTATGTTGACGGAAGAGCTTCTCCCCTTGCCATAGCTACTGCCTTTTGCAGAGGGATGTGGATTTTTCACTGCCCTGAGCGATATAGTTCTACCAATGGACGTTTATAGTGTAGACCAGGCCTAGGTTCTGACTCACTTTGGGTCATCCATCAAGGTCCTCTGCTCTTTACTTATGAATATAAAAAAACATAGTGGTGGTTCCCTCTCCCCCCAGTTCCCAAGCTCAATGCTCCTCTTTTGCTCTGTTTGGTTATTTGGATGCTGTAGATTCAGCTGAGTAAATTCAGAGAATAAAGTTTATTTCTATCTTCTGGTCTTGAACTTTGTCCCAGGAGTATTAGATCTGTAGGGTTCTGTCCTGAAAGGCTAGACAGACCCACGAGCAAATGCCTGGAAGGGGCTTGAAGAAAAGCCGCTGGGTAACTTTAAACGAAAGCTCTAAGAGCAAAGCTTGAGGACTAAGTAAATAAAATCAAAGAATCAAGCGATGCTTTCCCAGGCAAGAGAAGAAGCAACAACATCCTCGCTGTGAAAGAAATCCATTAGCAACCACCAGCTGCCAGGGAACAGAAGGAAACTGGCAATAAAGTAGCCAGCTCACGTTATCAACTACAGAATATTATGGGGTGGCACTTAGCTGCACCATTGTGTTGCAGCAGCATTTCTTTCCTGAGTCAAGTGATCTCTTTTTCTTTAAATTCACAGTCACAGTCTGATTGGCTAGAAACCTGATACACCACCCGAGGGCCCAGGGTAGGGTCAGGGGTACAAAGCTGGAGTCTTTCAGTCAAGGGATTTCTGAGATACAGCCCCTCCCAACACAAGCTATTTTTAAAAGGCTGTGGGCTAGGCATGGAATTCCAGCAGAATCCTGTCCATGGCTAGTTGAGGGAGACTCCCAGCACACACTGTAGCCTACAGGAGATAGCCCTGGGCTGGAAGGCAAAAGAACTCAATCTCTTCCGCTGCGGCTTCTGAGCAGTTTGTGTTGGCTGAGGCATCGCACCCTTGGGGAAGTACCCATCATCACTACCCTCTTTTTTGCAGATGTGATAAGAGGATGCAGAAGGTGAATTCAGACAAAGCTGAAGACGATTCATAGATTCCAAGGCCAGAAGGGGCCACTGTGATCTTCTAGACTGATTTTCTAGTCTGCTGTGTCACACAGGCCACTGAACTTACCCCAGATAATTCCTTGAGCATCATTTTGATTTATTTTTTCCAAATCTTGATTTAAAACTTATCAGTGACAGAAACTCTACCATGCCCCTTGGCAAATTGCTCTAGTGCAGGGGTCTCAAACATGCGGTCTGCGGGCTGCATGCGTTAGAAATGTACACCTTGATGCCAGGTCGCTGTCTAATACAGCAGACCCACACCTCAATCACTGAACCCCTCGGCCTTTGGAAATGAACCTACCAGTTCAACTAGCCACACAGGCCAGTAGTTCAGGCTTGGTGCATGGCCCAGCTGCACAACACTGAAACAAGGGTGCAGATGACCCAGGCTTGGAGCATGGCAGACACCAGGCCAGTTCAGTGCATGGAACAAGGACAGCCCTGAGACTGGGGGCAGGGAAGGTAGCTGAGAAGAGGTTGGCTCCGTGCGTATCTCAGGCACGCAGCACTGCAAGCGGGCTGGGAGAGCTGGCAACCAGCTGACTTGGGGCATGGCAGACACCCAGCACCAGTCACTACTCTTTTCCCACTATGGTTACATTTCCTTTTCTGGGCCCAGCTGGCTGTTTCTCCTAGGCCCCCTCAGTCTGTCCCAAGATGCCCCCTCCTGCAGCTGGGCTAAACAATGGAGCGGGGAGACACTGTTAACCCCTTACATTGTACAATGCAGGGATCCCCATACCAGCTCCCCTCACACACACTGTCCTGGGCCATTGATCCTCTGCCCTGACCTAGGATGAATCTCTCTCTAAAGGTCAGGGAGAAGCTCTGTCTGCACAATCCATTGAGTCCCTGGCCTTTCTGCTGAGCCTCATGTGGAGGGACACAGTCAGTGCAGACTTTGCTGCTTAACTCGGTGTATGATGGAGAAGCCTACACCCCAGGAACCAGGCTGAGGTCCCAGTGCATTTCACACAGTCCCCTGCGCAGCTGTTCAATGGACTTTTAGCCACTGCCCCTATGGACAGGACGTGGGTTGTTAAACTGAAACAGACCAGCCAGAAAAAAGCATCTGTACTTTGTCTCAACCTCAAGGCTTTGACACTCACTTTGTTTCTCCCCAGAACAAGGGATTTGGGGATGGCTGAATCTTTCTCAGGTGCCTCTCTGAAGGGAATCCAGAGAGAACTAGGTCAGATGTAAGTCGAGCAGGGAACCAATTCCAGGCTCTTACCTCCCCACGGACCTCTGTGACTGAGCCTAAGACTCACAAAGATCAGGGTTTAGCAGGGCGAGTGGCACTTTACAATGCTGATAGCAAGACCCCGATCTCCATGTTCAATTATTCCTTCACTGAGAAAATCTTCCCTTTCTTTTCTCTTCAGCCTCTGACATCATACCTTAAAACTGTGCCCCTGAGAGCCAATAAATGGATTTCACTAGGTGTCATTTTTTTCCTACTGTTTACACAAGCCTCCAGTTTACTAAACTGGAAAAAGAAAGGATTTGAGCAAAGTTAAAAGAAAGGCTCAGATTCACAAAGGGCCTTAAACAACTAAGGCTTGGTCTACACTACAGAGTTAGGTTGAAATCAGGCAGCTTATGCCCACCTAATAATGTCAGCGTTCATACTAGTGTCCCACCAGCATGCTAGGTCGACTGAATAGCTCCATCTCAACTGCTAGGTTGACTGAATAGCTCCACCCCTCCAAGAGAGTTGCAGCGCTTACGTCAACATAGTTAGGTCAACGCAGTGGCAGTGTAGATGCTGCGTTGCCCACATCAGTTTAAGTGGCCTCCAGAAGGTGTCCCACAATGCCCGATTGTGACCCACTCTGGTCACTGGTTTGAACTCCACTGCCCAGCAGCCAGGTGCACAGGAACAAGCCCCGCCTGTTTAAAGACTGGGAATTTTTGAAATTCCATTTCCTGCTTGCTCTGCATGGAGAGCTCCCCTAGCAACTGCCCAGCTGAGCAGGCTCCCAACGCTCTGCTGCCTGCACTGCACAGGAGGTGGTGGATCTCCTGGGTCCGTGGGGAGAAGAGGCTGTGCAGGCCCAGCTCCGATCCAGCTTAGAAATGTGGGTGTCTATGAGCAGATTGCTCAGAGCATGGGGGAGAAGGGCTACAAGAGGCTCCCCCACCACTGCCATGTGAAAACCACGGAGCTGCACCAGGCATACCAGGAGGCGAGGGAGGCAAGCAGTTGCTCTGGTGCGGCTCTGCAGAGATGCCACTTTTACAAGAAGCTACATGCTATCCTCTGCAGTGATGCCATGCCACCCCTGAGCCTCATGGATACTGGAGGAGTTGGACTCATGGGCCACCACAGGCAAAACTGAGGACGAGAATGGGGGACAGGTGAGCAAGGGATTGATTGTCAGATTCAGGGCTTATATTCAGCTGGAGCTGTCCGGAGTGGAGCTCGGGTAAATATTTGCTGCTTGGGCCCACGGCCCAGCTCCATGCACATTCCCACACCTTGCCCCCTCTGTCTACTTCCCTTTCTATTAACCATGCTAAATTAAGGGGCTTTCCATGGGTAGTGGATAGAGATTTAAGGTCTGAATTCTCAGTAGCACAGTCTTGCCAATCCCAAATTTTTAAAAATCGTGAGTCAGGACCCCCAAAATGACGTGATTGCCTTTTGTGAGAGAGAAAAATAATAATAAATGCTGAGTTCTTTCAATTTGCCTTCTGGTTTCTCAGACTTTAGGCTACACTCAGATCACATTTATAAGTTTTTCTCTGCACCCAAGCGAACTAGAAACCTCCTTTGTTTAGGAAAGGAAAGCCAAGAGTCTCACCTCATCCCATGCTTCCAGGAGCTGGGGCTTTAACAAACGCACCAAATATCATCAGACTCATAATAAAATTGTGAGTGTTGGTGACACTGAGGCTCCTTTAAATTGAGCCACAGCAGAGTTCTTGTACATGAGAATCAGGCCTTTGAAACATCGATTCCAGCTAAACCAAGTTTTTTGACCGTGAATTTAAAATGACTCAATTTCGAAGGATTAGATTATATCAATGTGTCTGTAATCATTGGTTTCACTTTGCACACAAATTGATGAAAGAATGTTTCCATTGATAGTAACTTAAATTTACAAATAGGCACAGTAAGAAAAATGCGGCATGAGAACTTATTAGAGTTTGATTGAAGGATGTTTACTTGGTATATGTTGAAACGTGGTGCTGACAATTTGTGTTTAATGGTTACAAAGTTTGCACTTTCTGAATCTCAGTATCGACTGTCATTAAATAATTATTGCACGACCAAGATATTGTCTGACCCCCCCCATAAATTCCCCCAGCTGTGAACATTTAAATAGATCAAAACTGTGCAACTGTGAAAGTTGAAATAGATAAATATAAAAAAAATTGTAAAATATATTTTATCTGTCAAAATTTTATATTAAATAAAATGAACTCTGCTCAAGCCTAAATATCACACCTCAGACACACAGTTCTGCAAGCTCGTCAGGACAGGTGAATGGATTCTGATGTCCTCCATGGGAAGCCCCAGTGACCCTCCACACCAGCACAGGGGCTGATTGCAGGATCAGAGCCCTAATGGGGTACATTTTTCATGAAAGTTTCCAGGAGGGTAATGTTACCAGTTGGAAGTTGGCTCTTTCCAATTCAGCAAACAGAGTGAGTCAGTTCCAGGAAGGGAAACACCCCCTTGTTGCTGCAGGTGAGGCATGGGGTGAACTCAGGACATTGAAATCTACCCTGTTACACTGCCCAGAGGGAGCCATGGCTGCAGAGAACCCCATGGAAAGTCTCCAGGAGGAAGTGACATGTCCCATCTGTCTGGAGTATTTCACAGAACCTGTCACTCTGGAATGTGGGCACAATTTCTGCCGAACCTGCATCAGCCAGTGCTGGGAAGGATCCAATACAGCCACCTCCTGCCCTCAGTGCAGAGAAACTGTGCAACGGAGAAACCTCAGACAAACAGGCAGCTGGCAAATGTTGTAGAAATAGCCAAACGGCTGAGTTTACAGGCAGCAAAAGGAGCATGAGGGGACGGGGTGTGTGAGAGACACCAGGAGGCTCTGAAACTGTTCTGTGAAGATGATCAAACCCCCATCTGTGTGATCTGCAGAGAGTCGCAGACTCACAGAGCTCACACGGTGGTTCCCATAGAGGAGGCTGCCCAGGAGTACAAGGTAGGGAGTTGCTGTCAAGTTTAATGGATAATAACTTTGGATTTTAATTACAGGCTGATTTCACTGAAAGTTACCTGTCACAGGTGTGATGCATCATTCAGCTCTGTAAAGCCTTCATTGTACGGGTGATGTTATAAAAAGTAAATGATCAGCTAGCATGGCAAGAAAGGCAAAAATTGAAGTCTTTAAAATATCTGATGTGGGAAGCTTTTCTCTAAGATTCTCAATCCTTTTCAAAATTGAAGCTGTTAATTGATCAGTGAGGTTTAAATCACAAGAGCTGCAGGTGAGTGTGTTACCTTCAGCCTGGAAAAGGGAAGGTACAAGCTGCTGTTACAGATTTGTTTAATAGAATTTATTATTATTATCTTTATTTGCATCCCAGTAGCGCTAATAGACCACAAATGAGATCAGGGCCCTGCACAAAACACAGTGAGGGACAGTCCCGGCCCTGAGCAGTTTACAGTCTAAATAAGCAAGACAAACAAAGGGTGGTGAGGGAAACTGAGGCATAAAGGGGGCAGTGAGTTGCCCAGGGTCACCCAGCATGTCAGTAGCCAAACTTGGCATAGAACCCAGCTCACCCCTGTCCCAGTCCAGGGCCTGAACCACTAGGCCATGCTGCCACCTCATTATTGGCCCCCCGGTGAAGAAGTTAGGGGCAGGGGATCCCAGGAGGGGATGGTCAGGGGACAAGGAGAAGGGGGGGTTGGATGGGTCAGAGGTTCTGAGGGGTGGCAGGAAGTGGGAGGGGGCAGATAGGGGGCAGGGGCCAGGCTGTTTGGGGAGGCACTGCCTTTCCTACCCAGCCCTCCATACAGTTTCGCACCCCGATGTGGCCCTCGAGCCAAAAAGTTTGCCCACCCTTGCTGTAAATCCAGCTCTGTTTCCTCCTCTCTCTCTCATTTTCACCGGACAAAGCCACGTCCAGTGCTGCGTCTCTATCGGACAGGGATAGTGCTCCACAAAACTGGGACTGCGCAGCTTCCAACCAGATGAATGGTCTCCCGACGTCGCATGGGGTTTGCCTTGGTGCTTAGACCAGCTCAGCCCAACCAGTGCAGTCCCTAGGGCTTCAGGGCTGAACTCCCAGCCCATCTTTAAACCCTGGTGGCTTCTGGGATTTGTATCACTTTGTTCATTAAACCTTCTCAAACACAGATTTATTGATTCACCCCCATGTGACTCCAGAGTCCTGTTATGCGCTACACTACTAATCAGTTCATAAATACCAAAAAAGCTTGGTTACAAATGAAATCTCTCTCTAATTAGAAGAAAAAAAACATTGAACCTGAATTGGTAACAAGTCTGAATATGACACACTCCCAGTCTGCATTGATAAGGTTTCATCTCCTTGGTGGTCCTGATGTCAAAAATGTGATTAGAACCAACCAATCTGAGGGTTTGGGTGGAAAAACACCCAGCTCCACACCCCTCTCAAGCCTCCAAATAAAACCTCCCAAATCATGTCTGTTTCTTCAGGAAAAAATCCAGGCCCATTTGAAGGCTCTGAGGGAAGAGCGAGAAAAGCTGCTGGGATTGAAAGTGACTGGAGAGGGGAAAAGCCAGGAGTATCTGGTAGGTGCCTGTTATGAACCAGCAGGGACTGGCAGTGGGAGGTCTGTTTGGGGGCAGATTCCTATGTGGCTTTGGTGAACTTGGGCCTGTGTGTGTTTCTCCATGATCATGGATTGCTGGGTTAGATTCATGTGTAGACAAGCCCTAAGCTTCCATTGCAGTTGATGAGTTAACGTGTAGCCCTTGTGGCTTTCCCAGAAATCCTCCCCAAGTGAACTGAATGTCAGCTGTGAAATGCTGTCCACTGTGTCTGGTCATTTCGTGCATTAACATGTTTGATTCTTTTTTCTCCCCCGTTGTCTCTGTCAGTGTGGTGCTGGATCCTGCCTCCTGCTGCTCTGGGTCTGAGTTCCCGGAGACCATGAATAACAGAATATGCTAACATGAGAGACATGGAAACCTCCCTTTCAGAGATACAGAGGCCAAAGGGGAAGGTGTGAGAGAATCCTCTCCTTAGTACCCATAGGGTAGAGTCAAATGTCAGAAATCTGAGGATTTTCAACAAAGTTCTCCCTCCTGCACACTCAGCGCTCCATGAAAGGGCCCCAGGCGCCATTCATGTCCCTGACCAGCCCTTTCCCTATTTTCCTACAGAAACAAACACAAACCGAGAGGCAGAAGATTGTGTCTGAATTTCAGCAACTGCGGCAGTTCCTGGAGGAACAAGCTAGAGAAGCTGGACGAGGAGATTGTGAGGATCCAGAATGAAAATGTCAGTAAACTCTCTGAGCAGATTTCCCATCTCAGTGAGCTGATCAGTGAGATGGAGGGGAAGTGTCAGAAGCCAGCGAGTGAATTCCTGCAGGTGAGACTGAGTGAGAAACGGAGATGTGGACTCCCTGGCTCCATGGCTGGAGCACCCATGTAAAAAAATTAGCAGGCGCTTAGCCCCTACTGGCAGCCAGCTCCCCCCACCCACCTCTTCCCCGCTTCTTTCTGCCCTTTCCCCCGAGCACACCCCATTCCCGATCCTCTCCCTCCCTCCCAGCACCTCTCGTCTGCCACAATCAGCTGTTCCACAGTGTGCAGGAGAAGCTGGGAGGGAGGGGGAGGATCGAGAATGGGGTGTGCTTGGGGGAGGGGGCAGAAAGAGGCGGGGAAGAGGCAAGGTGGGGACAGGAAGAGGAGGGGCAGGGCGGTGGCATTGGGGGAAGGGGTGGAGTGGGGGCAGGGCCTGAGGTTGAGCACCCAAAGGGACAATTGGAAGCCGGCACCTGTGGTTAGAAACATCCCAGATCCCCACACAGGGTAGGGAGGGCTCCTGAATCATAAGCAGTAGAGTCCAGCAGTCGGATATCTCAGTATAACTCGACATGTGCATTCCTGTTCTTTGAAGCGTTACAGACACATTGATATTAGAGATGGAAAAGCCCCAGGGAATCCATGGCCCTGGAGCCAGGGCAGGGCCTCTCTTCCCCATATTTGCAGAATCCCTTCCCTGGGATCCCCTGTGTGTGCGTGTTAGTTGGGACTGAAATTCCCCCTCTCTCTCTCTCCTCTAGGGTATCAGAAGCGTCCTGAGCAGGTACGTGGCTCTCTCTCCCTCCCCGTCACATTTCACAACGCTGGGAAAGAGCTTGGTGGTGTGACTTTCAGTACCTTGGGGGAGCACTCTGTAACCCCAGAGTCCTCATTTACATATAATGGTGATATTGCATAGACAGCATGCCATGTGAGGTATCATGGGAACGGTTATGATTTGCTGAAATGCAGTGTTCCATCAAAATGTGTATATTATGAATACCTATGAAGTTATGAGAATGTGTGGTATGCTTGTCACTAAAATAATCTGTGGGTTTGGGAGGTGCCCAGATACTAGCTCTCCAGAGAATGACAAGGGAGGTAACCAACACCCGGGTGTGTACTGAACAGACAACACTAGCCCTTGTCCAGCAAGGGAGCTACAATGCAGTGACTCACCTGCATAAGGTTGAGGAATTGTTCAACCTTGTCTGGGGTCTCAGCAATGCCCACCAGAGACATGCCTGGACTTGTGTTCTCCAAGCACATGTGCTAAGGGTATAAAACAGAACACAGAGGGGCCATGCTTGGCCTTTCTCCTGCCCCCATGTATACTGCAAGCAACCAAGGGTATGTCTACACTATGAGATTATTCCGATTTTACAGAAACCGATTTTAGGAAACAGATTGTATAGAGTCTAGTGCATGCGGGCACACTAAGCACATTAATTCGGTGGTGTGCGTCCATGTACCGAGGCTAGCGTCGATTTCCAGAGCGTTGCACTGTGGGTAGCTATCCCATAGCTCTCCCATAGTTCCCGCAATCTCCCCCGCCCTTTGAATTCTGGGTTGAGATCCCAGTGCCTGATGGGGCAAAAAACATTGTCACTGGTAGTTCTGGATGCATCCTCCCTCGCCCTCCGTGAAAGCAGCAGCAGACAACCATTTCGCGCCTTTTTTCCTGGATGAACTGTGCAGACGCCATACCACAGTAAGCATGGAGCCCTCTCAGCTCAAGACAGCAGTCATGAACATTGTAAACACCTCGCTCATTCTCGTGCAGTTTATGCTGAACCAGGACCTGAAAAACCAGGCAAGAAGGAGGCAGCGACGGCAGCGTGGCAATGAGAGTGATGAGGACATGGACACAGAATTCTCTCAAACCACGGGCCGTAGCGCTTTGGAGATCATGCTGTTAATGGGACAGGTTCTAGCCGTGGAATGCCGATTCTTGGCCTGGGAAACAAGCACAGACTGGTGGGACCGCATAGTGTTGCAGGTGTGGGACGATTCCCAGTGGCTGCAAAACTTTCGCATGTGTAAGGGCACTTTCATGGAACTTTGTGACTTGTTTTCCCCTGCCCTGAAGCGCCAGAATACCAAGATGAGAACAGCCGTCACAGTTCATAAGCGAGTGGCGATAGCCCCATGGAAGCTTGCAACACCAGACAGCTACCGGTCAGTCAGGAATCAATTTAGAGTGGGCAAATCTACTGTGGGGGCTGCTGCGATGCAAGTAGCCAAAGCAATCACTGAGCTGCTGCTACCAAAGGTAGTGACTCTGGGAAATGTTCAGGTCACAATGGATGGCTTTGCTGCAATGGGATTCCCTAACTGTGGTGGGGCAATTGATGGAACCCATATCCCTATCTTGGCACCGGAGCACTAGTGCAGCCAGTACGTAAACATCAAGGGGTACTTTTCAATGGTGCTGCAAGCACTGGTGGATCACAAGGGACATTTCACCAACATCAAGCATAGGAGGCCGGGAAGGGTTCATGATGCTTGCGTCTTCAGGAACACTAATCTTTTTAATGGCTGCAGCAAGGGATTTACTTCCCAGACCAGAAACTAACAGTTGGGGATATTGAAATGCCTGTAGTTATTCTTGGGGACCCAGCCTACCCCTTAATGCCATGGCTCATGAAGCCATACACAGGCAGCCTGGACAGTAGTCAGGAGCTGTTCAACTACAGGCTGAGCAAGTGCAGAATGGTGGTAGAATGTGCATTTGGACATTTGAAGGGACGCTGGCATACGTTACTGACTCACTCAGACCTCAGCCAAAGCAATAAATATACCCATTGTTATTGCTGCTTGCTGTGTGCTCTACAATCTCTGTGAGAGTAAGGGAGAGACCTTTATGGTGGGGTAAGAGGCTGAGGCAAATCGCCTGGCTGCTGATTAGGTGCAGCCAGACACCAGGGCGGTTAGAAGAGCACACCAGAGAAGCTTTGAAAACCAGTTTCATGACTGGCCAGGCTACGGTGTGAAAGTTCTGTTTATTTCTCCTTGATGAAAACCCGCCCCCTTGATTGACTCATTCCCTGTAAGCAACCCACCCTCCCCCTTCGATCGCAGCTTGCTTTCTAAGGAAATAAAGTCACTATCATTTAAAAATCATGTATTATTTATTAATTGTGTATAAAAAGAGGGAGAAAACTGACAAGCTAGCGCAGGTGGGGTTTGGGAGGAGGATAGGAGGGAAGGAAAAGGCCACTAAAAAAATTCAAAGTAATGACAGCCTTTTGCTTGGGCTGTCCACTGTAGTGGAGTTGGTAGGTGCACTGAGCCTCCCCCCACACGTTCTTACACGTCTGGGTGAGGAGGCTATGGAACTTGGGGAGGTGGGAGGGGGGGTTATACAGGGGCTGTAGCAGCACTCTGTGATCCTTTTGCGGTTTCTGCAGGTCCACCACATGACGGAGCATGTCATTTTGATCACGCAACAGCCCTAGCATTGCATCCCATCACCGCTGATCTTCCTGCCTACACCTCTGATCTTCCTGCCGCCACCTCTCATTTCGACAGTCCCTCCTGTCCTCAAGTTCACTGGCATCTTTCCTGTACTTTGATACCGCATCCTTCCACTCATTCAGATGAGCTCTTTCATTGCGGGTCAGTTCCATGATTTCAGTGAACATTTCGTCTCGTGTCCTTTTTTTCCATCGCATTATCTGAGATAGCCTTCAGGAGAGAGGCTTGAAAAATTTGCAGCTACAAGAGGGAGGGAGGGAAAAAAAGGGAGAGAGTATTTAAAAAGATACATTTTACAGAGCAATGCTTATACATGTAACCCTTCTGCCCCTCTGAGTTGGCAGCAACAAGGGCTGGGTTCAGTATCCAGGGGTTCCGTTTCAGTAACACAATGCATAACCGGCTCCAGCCCCCACCCAGTGACCTGGAACACTTACATACCACCCCCCCCCCAGGCGCCACTAGGAGGCAATACTTCCCCTCTCGCAAGCACGGAGTCTGAGTGTAGCAAAACTTTTTAATAAAGGAAGGAATCAATGTGGCATCCCATTGGAGAAACACCACAAACAGGGTTATAACACAACCCATAAACAAAAACCCACCTCCAAGTACGTTTGGCACTGTCCTTTTTCCCCTTAGGGTTTTAAGTCCAATCACCCCAAATTCCAACAACCCAAAAGTCTCTGGTCAATGCCACCCCAGAGTTCGAGAGTTTATCTGTACAGGTCCCTCCTCCCAGCCTGGGTAGAAAGGGGCACCTTACGTGGTCCGGGGCCAACTGCCCTGCCTCTCCGTGGGTTCTGCTTCCGCCTTCTCCACGAACTGCTCTGCTTTACCAGCTGCTCCACGCTGCTCCTCCAGCCGTCCTCAGAAACTGCTCCACTCAACCAGCTGCTCTGCTCCATGAGCTGCTCCAGTTCTCCCTGCAAACTGCTCAGCTCCGCTCACTCTGTGGGCCGCTCCACCCATCCCACAGCTACTCTGCTCTGCCAGCTGCTCCACTGCCACCAGCTGTCCCATGATCCACTCCAGCGCTCCCCACAACGGCTCCACTCCACCCTCTGCTCTGTTCCACAGTATAACTTCCGGCTTCTCTACTAGGTAGCACAGTACTCAGTGCTCTCATCTCAGTAATTTCAGTTCTTTAGTGATTTCAACTCTTAGTAGGGGAGCCCCAGTGCTAGTACACCATTAGCCCAAAATGAGTTCAGCTCAGTAACCTGTATTTACATTCTTGAGAAAATAAAAAAAATCAGCTCTAATATTCCACAGTGGAGAAAGGAGGAGGCGCAACTGGTGCTTCTGACTCCACAAGGGGACTGTAACACCAGGCAGATACCTGTCCCCAACCTCTCTCTCTCTATTCACTAGGAATTTGAACCCATGTCCCTTGTCTAGCAAGTATCACCCAACTGAGGGTGAGTAATTTGTCACCAAGCAGTCCCACAGCTCGGCAGCATGGGATGTGGTAGGCGTGCCTATGCAAATACACTCTGTGAAATTCTTTCCACCAGATGTCAGTGTAGAGCTTATCCTGACTCTGCTTACATCCTCCCCCCAGCCAAGAATTTGTCGTCCCGACAAATCACATTCCCTACTATACCAACTTATTGGTCCCCTCCAAAAGGCATTAGATAGCCCACTTTAGCTTTCACAAACCTGTGTGCTAAATGTATAGGCTCCTCACTAATCACCCCAGGTGCATCGTAAATTAACTGTTTCACTGGTCTTATTACCCTGTCTCACCTATTGAGAATCTCTGTTGCTATGGTAGGGGAGACATCCTCTTGAGTGACGGATGGGGAGGTTTCCTGTGAGTTCCCCTCAGATACTGGCATAAGCCCCTGCATTTCTAGTTCTAACAGTGGAGGGTCGCAGGTACTTTGGACATCCTCCATCTGTATGTCACCACTGTCCAATAGCCTGTGTAAGTCATTACACGGGGGTCCCACCAGTGGCTCAGGGATGTCAGGAATAGGCCTAAATACTTCTGCCATAGGGTTTAGGGCGGAAGAGAATGTGCTCTCTTGTGATTCAGCGGATCGAGACTGAAATCTTGTCTTCATCCCAGGATACACCATGGTTGTGTCTTCTTCTTCAGACTCACTCTCAGATGTGCTGACTAGGGGTAGGTTAGCAGCAGGGAGCCGGCTGTCCACGTTGGAAGGCGGCTTTGGCACAGCACCTTCGTTTTGCCCAGTTGCCCTGTTGTGGCCAATCTCATAAGGGCTGCCTACCAATTCCCCCACAGGGAGCAAAAGGTTTCTGTGCACGGTCTTTGTCTTCCCTGTACCCTCTTCAGGTTTGACCTTATAAACCGGCAGGTCTCCTAGCTTTTCCATCACTAGGTAAGGTATTGCCTTCCACCTGTCAGCTATCTTGTGTTTGCCAGCAATACCCAAATTTCGCAGCAGGACTCTGTCCCCTGGCTGGAGCTCTTGCAGACGTACCCTAGCATCATATCGATGTTTATTGCGGCCTGCATTCTTCTGAGCTGCAGATGTAGCTAAATGATAAGCATCCCGCAGCTTTTCTCGTAGTCGGGATAGATATTGCTGGTGAGTTTCATAGCTATCTCCATCCTCGGATACACCAAAGCACAGGCCTATGGGTCTTCTTGGTTCTCGCCCAAACATTAAGAGATATGGGGTGACTCCCGTAGCGTCGTTCTTTGTGGCGTTGTAGGCGTGCACTAGAAATGCGACATTTTGGCTCCAGGTTGCCTTCTTCTCTGGCCGCAAAGTCCCTAACATATCTAACAGGGTTCGGTTGAACCTCTCTGGCTGAGGATCACCCTGTGGGTGATAAGGTGTTGTCCTTGACTTTTTAATTCCTGCTATCCTCAGCACCTCCTTCAGAAGGTGACTCTCAAAGTCTCGTCCCTGATCCGAGTGTATCCGGGCTGGGAATCCATAAACTGAGAAATATTTTTCCCACAGTACTCAAGCGACGGTGGTGGCCCTCTGATCACGTGTGGGATATGCCTGCGCACATCGCGTGTAATGGTCGGTCACTACTGGGATGTTCCCAATATTCCTCTTGTCCACTTCTAAAGACAAGAAATCAATGCAAACCAGCTCCAGAGGTTTGTTGCTGGTGATGTTCTTCAGATATGCAGCCCTCGTGGGCAGTTTTCCTTTGAACACATCGCGCGCAGGTCTCACATTTCCTGCGAACATCTTCAGCCATCCGTGGCCAATAGAATCTACTGCAGATAAGTTCCAGGGTCCTCTCCATCCCTAAATGTCCAAAGTCATCATGCAGGGCCCTCATGGCCAGGGCTCTGTAATCTTTTGGCAGCACTAGTTGATTCCGTTGCTTTTGTAGAGGGTCTGTGGTCATGCGGTGCAGCACTCCCTGAATCAGTTTTAGTTTGGTCCATTCTCTCAATAGTAGTTTGCCCTCTGGGGTAGGTGGGACAACCTCAGCTGGGCCTCGCCCCTCTCTTTTGGAAAGTAGTGTATCACGAATGTCAATATCTTGCAGCTGGGTCTCCTGCCAGTCAGCCGTATTGAGCATGGGCAAGGGAGATTGGTCCAAAGCAATATAGTTTACTGAGGCAGAAGGCACGCATTCAGGGGGTAGGCCTAAAGTTTCAGCAACACATCCATGAAGGCTCTCATGGGCCTCCGGTTCTCGCCAACTCACACTGCAAATAGCTCTCACTCCATCCGTGGGTATCACAGCAAGTTGTGGGGCCTGTGGACACCTGGCAATGCTTCTGCATCTACATTGCTTCTCCCTGATCGGTATTGAATGCTGAAGTCATAGCTAGCCAAAGCGGCCACCCATCTTTGCCCTGTAGCATCCAGTTTAGCACTTGTTAACACATAAGTCAGTGGGTTGTTGTCTGTCCACACCTGGAACCGAGCCCCATATAAGTAGTCTCGAAATTTCTCAGTGATGGCCCATTTCAAGGCCAAGAACTCTAGCTTGTGGGTGGGATAATATGTTTCACTATCAGACAGTCCTCTGCTGGCAAAGGCTACAGGTTTACGCTTGCCTTCCACCTCCTGGTACAGTACTGCCCCCAGACCCTCCAAACTGGCATCAGTATGCAAGATAAATGGCTTGCTTGGGTCAGCAAATACTAGGACTGGGGCATGAGTTAGGCAAGTAATGATTTCCCAAAAAGCCCTTTCACATCTCTCATCCCACTGTGGCCCAAAGGGTTTGAAGGGGCCATAGTGTCTCTGCACGGAAGACCCTTTATGCTTGGTCTTAGATTTGTCCTTGCTGGACTGATATCCCCTGGTAAGATCATTGAGGGGTTCTACAATTGTAGCATAGTTTTTCACAAATCTGTGGTAATAACTACTAAACCCAAGGAAGGTCTTGAGTTCTCTGTAGTTGCTTGGACGTGGCCATGTAGTGAGTGTTTCTATTTTATCAGGATCAGTACTCATACCCTCTTGGGACACGATGTGCCCCACATACTTCACCGAGGTCCTGCAGAACTGGCATTTGTCAATTGAAAGCTTCAAACCATAATCCTCCAGCCTATCAAGCACTTTAAGAAGTCTTTTTTCATGTTCCTCCAGGGTTCTTCCAAACACAATCAGGTCATCCAAGTAAACTAAGACCTGCAGTAAATTTATGTCTCCCACGACTTTTTCCATAAGACGTTGAAATGTGGCGGGTGCTCCAGAAATCCCTTGGGGCATGCGTTCGAACTGATAAAACCCTAATGGGCAGATGAAGGCTGTCTTCTCCTTATCTTCTTCACCCAGAGGGATCTGGTAGTATCCACTCCGAAGATCCAACACAGAGAACCACTGGCTTCCCAGCAAACAGTCTAAGGCATCTTGAACTCGAGGCATTGTGTACTGGTCAACCACAGTACGGCGGTTTAGGGTGCGGTAGTCAATACACATCCGGATTTTCCCATTCTTTTTACGGACCACTACAATGGGTGAGGCGTATGAGCTGCGGGACTCTGTAATGATGCCATTTGCAGCCAGCTCTTGAAGATGATGTCGCACATCTTCCATCTCGGAGAGAGCAAGCCTCCTGGATCTCTCTCTGAAAGGTCGAGAGTCATGTACTCTGATGTTGTGCTCTACTCCTTTTGCACATCCCACATCCCACTCATGCAATGAGAACACCTTGGATCTTTCACAAAGTTTCCTTCTTAGGTGATCTTTCCACTCCTCGGACATTGGTGAATCTCCAAAGTCAAACTTTGCTGGGTCTATTGTTGGCACTTGAGTCTCACACTGGGGTTTTACAATTGATTCAGGCTCAAAGAGGTCTGCTATCTTTTGTCCTTGCCTCACAACAACATCTCTACTTGTTTCATTAGTAATCAGTATAGTCACCTTTTCCTGGACTTCAGCAGGTAGGGTTATAACTCCACTGGGGACCAGCACTCCTTCCGGGAGCTCTCCTTCAGCCGGCTGCTCTATCATTGCTAATGCCCCTTTACTGCCTTTCAGCCTGGTACTCATGACAAGTACTTCTTGCTCCGTCCTTGCAGGCACTACTAAGGGGGTTGTACCCATGTACTTCAGTGCCCCAATCGGTAGCTCAGATGTCTCCTTTTTAGTTCTCTCAATTTTCCTATAGGCTTCAGCACAAAGCGTATGGATCCTCAGGGTACTCAGGTACTGGTCCCCAGCCCATTGTCTGCAGTAATCCGGGAGCACCTTGAAGAGGCTGGAGTTGGTCCCTATCAGCACAGACACATCAGAGGTCCCTTTCGGGTCAGGGCATATTAAGGCAGCAGTGTCCACCTCTTGCTTTACCCCAGCAACCTCATCTGGGAATTCCAGATGCACTATGACACACCCTTGATAGGGGTATTCATCCATGCTGAGGCCACACAGACCAAGGCCAGTCAGTGGCTGTATGGGCAGGTGCCTAAGCATCTGTTGGTAGAATGACTGAAATATAATAGTCATTTGAGATCCAGTGTCAAGCACGGCTTTACACTCCGCCCCTTCAATCCTCACCATGACCTCTGCTCGAGGCCCTATCAATCCTGCAGGGATCCCACCTGGATGGTCTCTTCTGGGGGAATCTTCAAATCCTCTAGGCCTAGGTGGTCTCTGTCCCCAGACCTTCTGGCAGCTACTGGATCTCTTCCAACTAATCCTCAGCTTTTCATACACTAAGGAGGGGTTCTCTTCCTTATGGCAGTTAGCAGCACTATGCCCATCCTGACCACACCGGTAGCAAAAGAATTGTGCTTTCCCCATTCGGCAAGGTGGGACGGTGACTCTAGATACTGACTTCTCTATCGTCACAGTCTGAGGCTCCTCATTCCTGGAAATCCTAGCTCGGTCAATGATGCTTTGCAGCTCAGCTATCCATTCTGTCAGGACCTGCATTCGTTGGGCAAGTTCCTCTGTGGTGCTCACCATCAGTACACTGGCCATTGGAGGTGGTGTCGTGCTGGCTGGTTCCAATGTTTGGGCTTCCCAACACTCGCTGGCTGCCTGCCTTTCTTCTTCTTCCCTGACCTCCTTTATCAGCTGGGAGTAACTGGGGGGATGTTCCTGCCATTCTCTTAATCGGAGATGAAGTAGGATTGGGTTCTGATACTGAGTCCCTCTTACAACCTGAGCCAGTCTGGTCTGATCCATCTGCTCAGCAGTCACTGCTCCCCTCATAACAGCTCTCTGAAGCAGTCTCTCCAGCCTCTGTATATAGGCTGAAATTTTCTCACCCCTTTGCTGTCGGGAATTAAGGAATTTACAGTAACTGTCCTCAGGGCCCTCTACACTCCCAAAGGTATTATCAAGGGCCTCTAGGCAGTCCTTCACACTGATCTCAGGGTCAATGAGCTTAAGGGTGCGAATTACATCTAATGCTGGGCCATTAAGGCTCTCTATTAGACATCGTTGCTTTTCTACATCGGGTACAGCCCACTCCTGCAGCATTTCAGTAGTATGCTCCGACCAGAGTTCAAACTCCTCTTCCCCATCAAATAACCTTAACTTATGACAAGAGTTTGACGTAGCATAGGCCAACACAATCTTTTCCAATATATGCCCCAGTGCTTTTGCCCAATCATAGGCTGAGTCTTCCACCCCTGAGCTAGAGGCTGCAGGACTGGGGCCCAACAAACCCGACATATTAGCCATTATACAAAAGTAGTTTCCTCAAAATATAAACACAATTATTTCCCAATACAGTGGAACACTCAACAGGTGCTTGCGAGGAGTACTGACCCAGGGATCCCGGACGAGCCCCCAAAAATGTAACCCTTCTGCCCCTCTTAGTTGGCAGCAACAAGGGCCGGGTTCAGTATCCAGGGGTTCCATTTCAGTAACACAATGCATAACCGGCTCAAACCCCCACCCAGTGACCTGGGACACTTACATACCACCCCCCCCCCAGGCGCCACTAGGAGGCAATACTTCCCCTCTCGCAAGCACGGAGTCTGAGTGTAGCAAAACTTTTTAATAAAGGAAGGAATCAATGTGGCATCCCATTGGAGAAACACCACAAACAGGGTTATAACACAACCCATAAACAAAAACCCACCTCCAAGTACGTTTAGCACTGTCCTTTTTCCGCTTAGGGTTTTAAGTCCAATCACCCCAAAGTCCAACAACCCAAAAGTCTCTGGTCAATGCCACTCCAGAGTTCGAGAGTTTATCTGTAGAGGTCCCTCCCCCCAGCCTGGGTAGAAAGGGGCACCTTACGTGGTCCAGGGCCAACTGCCCTGCCTGTCCGTGGGTTCTGCTTCCGCCTTCTCCACGAACTGTTCCGCTTTACCAGCTGCTCCACTCTGCTCCTCCAGCCGTCCTCAGAAACTGCTCCGCTCCACCAGCTGCTCTGCTCCATGAGCTGCTCCAGTTCTCCCTGCAAACTGCTCGGCTCTGCAGGCCACTCCACCCATCCCACAACTACTTTGCTCTGCCAGCTGCTCTGGTGCCACCAGCTGTCCCATTATCTGCTCCAGTCATCCCTACAACTGCTCCACTCCATCCTCTGTTCTGTTCCACAGTATAGCTTCAGGCTCTC
Source organism: Gopherus evgoodei (assembly GCF_007399415.2). Lineage (NCBI taxonomy): Eukaryota > Metazoa > Chordata > Testudines > Testudinidae > Gopherus > Gopherus evgoodei. The sequence continues at coordinate 946,807 of NW_022059994.1, read as the reverse complement.
CCACTAGTTAGCACAGTACTCAGTGCTCTCAACTCAGTAATTTCAGCTCTTTAGTGATTTCAGCTCTTAGTGATCTTAGCAGAGGAGCCCCAGTGCTAGTGCACCATTAGCCCAAAGTGAGTTCAGCTCAGTAACCTGTCTTCGCAGGCACAACTCACTGGGTTTGGAACCCATGTCCCTTGTCTTGCAAGTACCACCCAACTGAGGGTGAGTCATTTGTCACCAAGTAGTCCCACAGCTCGGCAGCATGGGATGGGGTAGGCGTGCCTATGCAAATACACTCTGTGAAATTCTTTCCACCAGATGTCAGGGTAGAGTTTATCCTGACTCTGCTTACATACTTTTTCATGGTGAACAACACTATTCACATTACATAGCACATGTGATTTCAGTACAAGGTTGCATTTTGCATCTTAATATTGAGTGGCTGCAGCTTTGATGTTAGAGACCATAGACGCAGGTCCGGGCAACAGAATTCAGCTTGCATGCAGCCATGGTAAGCCATTGTCTTTCAGCTTCTGCAGCCTTCATATATCCAGTGCTCTCCTTTCCCACACACCAAGCAAAGCCCGTTGAGTGCTGAGGCTTTCCTGTTAATGTGCAGCAGCAGAAGCCAAACTACCCCCCTCCCCCTCCAATTCTCTGGGATGATCGCTTTTACCCCCCACTACCACCACCGCGTGGCTGGTATCAGGGAAGATCCCTGCTAGCCAAATGCAAAAAAGCTCAGTGCCAATCTCGCCCCCCTCCCCCCCACCCAGTTTAGCTAACTGCAGGGAAGGATTTCTTTTCAGTCACAGGCAAACAGCCCAGTAGGAATGGCCACCTCTGTCCCCTTAATTAAATTCCCATATTTCAACCAGGTTACCATGAACGATATCACTCTCCTGAGGATAACACAGTGAGATAAAGAACGGCTGTTGCTTGAATGCCAGCAAACACCAGGACAATATGCTGCTAGGCTTTGTCATGCAATGGTACCAGATTACTTGCTACATGCATGGCGTGGTCAAGTGTCCTACCATGGAGGACGGAATAAGGCTGCACTGACCAGAAACCTTCTGCAAAGGCTTTTGGAGTACCTCCAGGAGAGCTTCATGGAGAGACAGCCCAGGCTGGAGAGAGTTAAGGGGGTGCACCCTGGGGAACCCGTCACAGTTAGCACCACATCTCCCCAGGGCTATACAACAAAATGTGTGGTGAAGGTCACATTCTGGATACAAATCTCTCTGGCCAACTTCAGCCTGAGGTTCTCACCCTTGTAAAGAAGACTATGGAAATATCCATTCAGTGGGAAGGACTGACCTCAACTATTTCCTAGAGATGTCACATCCCTAGAGGACTGGCTGCCTCAGGATTGTGGGGCCTGTCACTGCTGGGGCCCTGGTCACCATTCAGCCCAGGGCAGCAGTGGTCAAGAGTTTTTCCCACCTGAGGACTGTTTGGAAACTTGTGTGGAATGAGCTGGGGAGGGAGGAGTTGGTATCTCAGTCTAGTTCCTAGTGGGCAGATTTCTACAGCACTTCTCCTGGGAACCTTCTGTCCCTCAGAGCATGGAGACCATGGAGTGAACTGGCCATGGAGACTCAATTTGCCTTTTATCTCCAGAGCGGGTCTCTCCAAGCCAGAAGTGAAGAAGATTAACGGGTCCTTGAAGGGGAAGGTTGCACGGCCATGGACTGTGTTGCACCTGCTCTGAGGCTGGGAGAAGTAGAGGAATTCTAACTCCAGGCTCATCAGAGCAGTGACTCACCAGCAAGAACTTATAATAAGTCACTAAATGAAATATAATCACATGAAATTGTTTCTCTCCAGGTATGAGAAGGGGAAGTTCCAGGAGTCAGAGGAGATTTCTCCTGAACTGGAAGAGTGAGTCAGTGGTTTCTCACAGAAAACTATTGTGCTATTGGAGGCTCTGAGGAAGTTCAAAGGTATCTAGGAGGGGAAATTGGGATAACTGTCTGAGACTGTCAGAGGCGAATGGTGCTGGTCAATTGGTTCATAATTAGATTATGCTTCTATTTAATTGTTGAGTGAGAATGGCACATACTTGGGGTGCAAATAACTCAGGTTGATTAATTCAACCCCTTATTTGTTCCAAAAGCATGTCTTGCTATTACAATTACTGCGAAAGTAAGAAATGACAGACATACTGAAAGAAATACTGCCCAGCTACCTTCTCCTGGGGCATAGGCAGCTCATGATACATTTCTTCTATGATGCTCTAACTACCCCTTACAATGTCTTACATATTATACACATCCAGATTATATGTTCTTTTCCAAAGCCAAGTCAGGCAGTGCAAACGCACAATCTCAGTTTGTCCAAACTTATGCATAAGAAATGACCCTTGCATCAATTCTCAAAACTTAACCTAATAACTAGTGGAAGGCAGACATTTTGAGCAGATGTAGCAGAGACCCAGGCATCAGGATGTCTCCCATTAATTCATGACTTACCAAAGGTCACAGCATTAAACCTCACGAATAGCAAAATGGTCAAATTTGGGGCACCTGAGTTTCTCTCTCCCAACTAGAGAGCTGCAGGGCAGGTGCTCCAGAGCTGTGCAGCTTCCACAGCTGCAGGTGAAGTCAGTGGGAGCTGCAGGTGCCCAAACCCACTGAGAGCCAGGCCCCAGGTGTTTAAAGCTGGACCCAGCCAATCACTCTGCTCTGATCCTGTATGGCAGCTAGTCTGGGCCAAATGGGTCATAGGGAAGGAGAAAGCCGCTTCCCCACAATGAGGGATCCCTCCAGCACAGGAGCCTCTTGTATCTCCTTCCCAGCAGCTGCAGGCACAAGGCGTGTTCCTGAGAGGGCTGGGAATGGGGTGGGGGTGGTGAGGGCGGGTGGAAGAGGGAAGGGGTGGATGAGGGACAGCTAGATGTTGTCAGTGTAAAGCTGGACCTCTGATACTTTCCACAGTGGGCAAGACACACGGGGGCCATTGAAATAGGGATGTAACTCTGGCTGGCTTCAGAATTTCTGTAGCCTGTGCCAAGATCTGTACCGGCCCCTGCAGCTACTGAATAGCAGAATCACTAACTGCCTCCTCTCTCCCTTTTTGCCAGTACAGGGGTGAATCTGGCCCATGGAGCCAACCTTCCCCCTGCCTCAATTTCCACATGGATAAAATGATTTTATTATTATTCCTATTTCTGCCTATTGAGGATGAGGCCTCATCCTGCTGCTCTCTGTAGAGATGCTGAGTAAACAGACCCAACAGCTTACAAACAGAGCCAGGATTTCGCACACTCTCAATATCCCGTTAGTGTCAAAAGGACCCAACTGGGTAAAGTTACTTTTATGCCAAAGTCTTTGCGTGATCTGGGTCTAGGTTATGACAAAAGGCAGTAAGTGAATGAGAGAAACCAACTGGCGTGTGAAGGGTGGGAGGGAATGATGAGGGAAAAGTAAATCACATTTACAGATTGTCTGTCCTGGGATGGTTGTGAGGCTGCAAGGACGTTGGTTCCAGTGCTGGGAGATGCCTGAATGAGGAAGGAAAGAAAAGGTTTCAGACCTTTTTATATTAAAGACCTGAGTGTGTCTCTGTCTGTTTCTGTGTCATGATGAAAACACAGGTCTAGGAGTTGAGAGTGGTGATGCTGTTATAATATGAAAGCCTGAAATCTCACCTCTCTTATCCTTTCCCTCTCCAGACACTCTGCCGTCTGCACTGGAGACAAAAAGAGGGCACACAGACAGGGTAAGGTTGCAGGTGGAGATTGTCTTTAAATTCTGAGAAAATTCTAGTGCAAACATCTTCATGAGATTGTAGCTAAAGTTACCAACCAAACCAACAGCAACCATGACACACACAGCCCTACAAATAACACATTAAACAGTGAGGAGATCCAGGGGCACTGGAACAGGGGGGACCAGAGGGCCAGGCCATACCACTTTTAAAAGTGGGATGATCAGGCCCCCCCAACTTTTTAACATGGGCATAGTTTGGGGGCAGGCAGTGCATGATTTAGAGTTAGTGGGGCCCTTCATTTTGCGCCCCCCCCAGGACCCAGCCAAAAAAAAGAACATTCTCTCTTATCTTCCCCCCCTCCCCGTTTTTCATTCTTTTTTCCTTCATCCTCCTCCTATATTATAAGTAATAGGAAGTAAATGAAAATAAAGAGAGGTACCTTGATTGGGGCAGGGGGTTGCGGTGCAGGAGCGGGTGTGGGGGTTGGGCTCTGGGAGGGAGTTTGGGTGTGGGCTCTGGGCTGGGGCAGGGGGTTGGGGTGGGGGGGTGAGGGGTGCAGGTTCTGGGAAGAAGTTTGGGTGCAGGCTCTGGGCTGGGGCAGGGTGTTGGGGTGCAGGAGGGGGTTGGGGGGCAGCGCTTATCTTGGGTGACGTGGCCGCAAAAGCGACTGGCACACCCCTCTGGCAACGGCTCCTTGGTTGGTGGGAGGGCACGGGGGGTCTCTGTGCGGCACTACCAGCAGGCACCACCCCTGCAACTCCCATTGGCCGCAGTTCCCGGCCAATGGGAGCTGCGGAGTTGGTGCCTGGGGCGGAGGCAGTGCATGGATACACCCACCTCCCCCAGGGGCCATAGGGATATGCCGGACACTTCTGGAAGCAGTGCAGCGTGGAGGGAGGAAGGCAGAGCAGGCAGGGAGCTGCCTTAGCCCTGCTGATGGCACATCTCTGCGTGCCCCGTGGGAGGAGGAGGGCAGGGGATCAGGCAGCGTGCAGAGCCGCCTCCCCTTCCACACACTCCCCCCGCCAGGGGTGCGCAGAGACTTGCCAGGAGGTAGCCACTTCCGGGAGCGGTGTGGGGCACTGGCCAGAACATGCAGGCAGTCTGTCTGCCTGAGCCCTGCTGCGCTGACGCATTTTGGGGTCCCCCGTGTCGTTGGGGGCCCTGTGGCACCGCACAGTGTGTTTAATGGTAAATCCGCTCCTGGGGGCAGGGGACTATGTTGCCCCCCGAAACTGCAAGCCTTGGACAGGCCTGGAGCCAGGGCCATCCCTAGCTAGTCTGGGGTTCTATGCAGCCCCCCTGCAGGGGGAGTTGTGTGGGGCCCCAGGCCTCCATGGGTGGGGGCTGGTTTGGGGGCAGGGGAGAACTACCCCCCAGCACTCACCGATGGCGTGGCTCGGGTCGTGTTGCTGCACTTCCTGCCGCTGGTGAGTGCAGGCCCGACCCCGCTGCGGTCCTCAGGCAGTGGGGCCAGGGCTGGGGCAGGGGCTTTGGGGAAGGGGTGGAGTGGGGGCAGGTCTGGGTTGGAGAAGAGATTGGAAGGGTGGGGCTAGAGCAGAGCAGGGATGGGGGGCTTTGGGTAAGGGGTGGATTGAGGGCAGGACTGGGGCAGAGCAGGGGTGGGGGTTTGGGGAAGGGGTGGAGTAGGGGGGCTAGGGCGGAGCAGAGATGGGAAGAGTCAGAGCAGGGGCGGAGGCCATGGGAGAGAGGTGGAGCAGGGGCTGGAGCAGCACATAGCTGCATACTTGGCGTATGAGTAAGGACGGCCCTGCCCGGAGCTTCGCAGACAGTTTCTGTGCTTCATGCTATGGCAGCTGATCAGCTTCCCCCCATGATGCACAGACCCTGCCTGTGGCACCAGCCTCTTCCTGGTCCTGGCCCCTCTCCATGGCTCCACCCTTGCTCCTCTTCCCTCAAGGCCGTGCCCTTGTTCAGGCCACAAGCTAGAGGTGGGTTCTCAGCCAGGGAGCCCGGGACACGCTGGGGAGCCCTGAACCCAGTGGTGAGCTGGAGCTGGTTCCCACCAGTTTGTGGGAACCGGTTGTTAAATTTAGAAGCTCTTTTAGAACCAGTTGTCCTGCAAGGGACAACTGGTTCGAAAAGGGCTTTTAAATTTAACAAAAGCCCCAGCAGCTCCCTGCCCTTTCCCCGGCCCCAGCTCACTTCACTCCGCCTCTGCCTCCTCCCCTGAACGCTCCCCAGGCTTCTCCTCCCGCTCCCCGGCTTCCCTCGAATCAGCTGTTTGAGCGGGAAGCCTGGGAGGGCTAAGAAGGAAGCGGCAGCTTCCTGCAGGTGAGCTGGGGCAGGGTGGTGGGAGCGCGAGGAGGGCTCCAGGCACCGCACGGCTCCAGCCTGGCCTCCGATCCCATCCCCAGGCGGCGCGGCTCCGGCCCGGTCCCAATTTCGGCCGGGTAGGGCGGCTCCGGCCTGGCCTCTGGGCCCAGCCAGCTGGGAGGCACGGCTCCAGCCCAGCCCTGGTCCCAGACAGCTGGGCACCCCGACACTGGCCCCGGCCAGCGCCCCGGCTCCGGTCCCAACCCCGGCCGAGCGGCCCAGCCTGGCCCTGACCCGGCCTGGCCCCCACCTCCAGGCAGCACGGTAAGGGGGCAGGAAGCAGGAAGGGGGTGTTGAATAGAGGGCAGGGAAGTTCGGGAAGTGAATTAGTGTTGGGGCGGTCAGAAGGCAGGGAACAGGGGGATTGAATGGGGGCAAGGGTCCCGGGGGAGCAGTCAGGAAGGAGCAGGGGTTGGATGGGGTGGTGGGGGCAGGCAGGGGTTCCAGGGGCAGTCAGGGCACAGAGAAAAGGGGTGGTTGGATGGGGCAGGGGTCCTGGGGGGGCCATCAGGAATGAGAGGAGGGGTTGGATGGAGTGGCGGGGGATAGGGAAGGGGGTTGGATGGGACAGGGGTCCCAGGGGGGAGCTGTCAAGGAACGTGGGGGGTTGGATGGGGCAGGAGTCCCGGGGGGGGGCATGACTGCCTCGTGGGGTGAGGAAGAGGGAACCGGTTGTTAATATTTTGGCAGCTCATCACTGCCTGGACCCTCCACCTGCCCTGGGTGGCACACTCCAGGGAGTGGGGACATGGGCCAGGGACTGCTCTCAGGCCCCCTGGACCTCGGCCCAGGGCAGGTGGAGGATCGGGGCGCTCCACAGCAGCCAAGGCTCCCAGTCTTGTCTGAGGGGGCGGGACCTCGGTGGGAATAGAAGGTGTAGGATGGGGCCATGGAGGGGGTGGGGCCACAGGCTTCGGGACCTTATTTCCCCCCCAAAAAATTCTACCAAGATTCAGGAACTCCTGGGTAGATCCCAAGCTGATGTCACACAAAAAATCCTGACACCAAGGTTAGTGCTGAGTTCATGCCCACGCTGATGAACAGAAACACTCACTGAGCAGCCTGTGAACAGAGCTCTCTGCCCTGAGTGCTGACATATCCCTCTGCTTTACCCCGGTGCAGGGAGTCTCCCCCATTGCTCTTCTCCAACATCCTGCTTCTCCTTTGGGCAGATCTGGGCTCTCCCACTGGAGCTGCTCACTGCTTCCTGGATAGGGGAGATGCTCTCCCTGTGATGCTGGTAGCTCCTCCTTTCCCTCTAGGCTGGGGATGGGATTACCTCACCCAATGCCACCTCCTACTCTCTGGTATTAAGCAGCTCTTCCCCAATGCTGCACCTTCCTCTCTGTTCCCTGGCCTGGGAGTGGAGGCTGCATTAGGGGAGGGAGCTTCCCTCTGGGGTTTAAAGCTGGCACCTAATTTTTCTGCTCCCTTCTCATTAAAAGCTTCTGACACCTTCCTGTCTGCTGCTGGGAATGGAGCAGCCCCAGAAGGGGGAGCTGGGAGCTGAAGCCTCTGCAATAAATGAGAAACTAGTGAAGTGGATCCCATTACAAAGGCAGAGGAACTGCAGTGACATCCTTGCTCAGTCTCAGGTGCCCAGGACAGAGGCAGCTCCCTGGGATCCAGGCCAGGACTGTCCCAGCCAGGACGGGGCTGCTGGGGAGTGTGAGAAATGGTCCCAGCCTCCCCCAGGGCTGAGCTCTGCCCCTAACACTCTGATTCTCTCCCCCCAGCGAATGTGACTCTAGATCCAGACACGGCTCATCCCCAACTCGTCCCGTCTGGGGATCAGAAAAGCGTGAGATGGGGCCACACACGGCAGGATCTGCCCAACAACCCGGAGAGATTTGACCCTGAGCCCTGTGTGCTGGGCTCTGAGGGATTCACCTCGGGGAGACATTGCTGGGAAGTGGTGGTGGGGGATGGATGATGCTGGGCTATGGGGGTGGCCAGAGAGTCTGTGAGCAGGAAGGGAGGGATCAGCCATAGCCCTGAGGGGGGGATCTGGACTGTGGAACGGGACTGGAGTCAGTTCCGGGCTCTCACCTCCCCTGCAACCCTCCTGCCCTTGAGCCGGGTCCCCAGCAGGATCCGGATTTGTCTGGACTGTTACCAAGGGCAGGTGACATTTATCGATGCTTGTGACGAGGCCCCGATCTTCACTTTCCCGCTGGGCTCTGTCCCTGGGGAGAGAATCCGACCCTGGCTCTGGGCATGGAGATCCCGGCTCAGCCTGTGTCCCTGAGACCTGGGGGAGAATATTCCACTGGGGACCCTGAGATCAGCCTCTCTAGCCTCACACACTGAAGGACATAAATCCACACCATGTAGAGGTCAAGCAAAGGAGTTTATTACACACAGCGCTGGCGGAGTGTCACCTTGCTAATTAGGCTCAGAGACACTGCCAATCAGTTGATTACAATAGAATATATAGATTTTTCCATGGGCAGGGGAAAGCGACAGGGTAGGCAGTTCCACACCCCGGGATAGGTTTTGCAACAAGACAAGATAGCACATTAGCCAATGGTTAAAAGGTTACATAATGTCACCGTCCATGGTCTCAAGTTAGCAAGTTAACATTTAGTTAATACTTTGATAAAATGTTATTAGTATAAAATATATATGTTGAATTCTGATTTGGGGTCCATAGGAATGGAGCAACTCCTTTGATTGTCAAACAGGTACATTCCTGGGGGTTAAAGCAAAGAAACAGTGAAAGTATATGGCAATACAAATTGTCTCCTTTATGTCTTAAGGCAGGCACTGGTCCCTGGGAAGGGAGGTGGAAGGATGCCATATCTTATACCGACATGTGCCAATTTTCATAAACTCAAGATTGGATCTATGGGAAGAACGTTCCCTACAGAAGAGACTGATACAATAGGAACATCAATCTGAAACATTGAATGAAACATAATTATTCAGTTATTGCTTCAACATCTGGCATTTCTCCTGACCAAGCATATCTTAGCAAAGGCAGTTATCTTGTTTACCCCAGCTTTCTCTTAGCTGATCATTATTTGCTAGGCCTCTGGTCTCTTGACCAACTCTGGATTTTGGGTCTGAGAAAGAGCTGGCACAATCTATATGCCAGGTTGTTATATAAAATGCACATGGATTTTAACCCTTCACACACCATAGTCTCTGTGATCATTGCCTGTGGAGTTTCTATCATGCCGTCTCTATGACCCTGGAGGTTGCTTCCAGTCTCAACTCTGCACCGTCTGGACTGTCAAAGCACAGAGAGCATTGGGTGAGCGTGGTAGAGAAGCTGATCTCATCACTGCCTTCAGTGCCACTGAGACATGGGGTGGAACAGCCCAGTGGAAATGGAAAAATGGGTTTCTCTAGCCAAGTAATCCCAGCACCTATGGCCTGGAGGACTCCTGTCTACCCAACCTCTGGCCTCTTAGCTCTATGACCCCTGGAAGCTCCTCTCCCATCCCTCCGTGCAGCACCAGGGATGGGAGGGGGTGGGGGGGAAGAACCCCTGGAGCTGCAGGAAGAGCAGAGGGGCCCTGAGGGGCAGATGTGGGGGCTGCAGATCAGAACTGAAGGAGGGGCTGGGGGCAGAAGTGATGTGGGGTAGAATTAACAGCCAAGCTGGGGACAGGCAGATGTGGGGGTGGCAGGGACACAGAATTAATTGGAGTTTTGGGGAGAAGCTGGAGGCTCTGCACCAGCAAGGATACTAGCAGAGGGAGAGCTAGGGACTGGGGAGTGTGCATCACCCCAATATCCAGTAGAAATGTATGCCTAGCATAGACACGACCTACATTGACAGAGAGGCAGTAGTTAGGGCAACAAAGAATTCTTCCCTTGACCTACCTGCGTCTACACAGGGGTTAGATCAACCTAACTACATCACACAGGTGTGACATTTTTCACAGTTCTGAGTAATGTAGCTAAGCTGACCTAAGGTTTAGGGGTGGACCAGGCCTCAGGATGAACAAGGGTATGTCTACACTACAGTGAATAGAGTGGCACCGCTACAACGCTACAGCTGTGTCCCTGAAGGGCCCTAGTGTAGATGCATCCTGCATTGACAGAAGGTTTTTCCATCGCTCTAGTTAATCCAGGGGTGAAAGTAATTTACAGGATTTACCGGTACTGCCGGAGTCCTGAGGGGGGCGTGGCCTCATCCGGAAGAGGCGTGGCCTCTCAAGATTTAAAGGCTCTGGGGCACCGGCTGTGGCTGGGAGACCCAGGGCCTTTAAATCAACCAGGGGCAAACTAAAGGGCCCAGGGCTCTGGCCGCCAGGGGGAACCCTGAGCTTTGCAGGGCTGAGGCAGGGATTTAAAGGGCCCAGAGCTCCTGCCGCTGAGAGGAGCCCTGAGCCCCTTAAATCCTGGCCCTAGTCTAGCCGCCAAAGCCATGGCTGGGATTTAAAGGGCTCTGGGCTGCCCGCAGCCGCGGGGAGCTCTGAGCCCTTTAAATCCCAGCCCCAGCCCGGTCGCTGGAGCTGTGGCCGGGATTTAAAGGGCTGTGGTGGTTCAACCACACTACCAATAGCAATGTGGCCGCGGCACCAATGGGGCGGCTTGTGCTAGCCGCTGGATTACAATCCAGCCCCACTCCTGCCTGGACACCTACTGTGTAGTGTCACGGAGTCACCGGGCGATGCTCTGGAACTGCTCCCCACCAAGCCAGTCAGGACTTTGGGGAGCCTCCTCTCCCTGGGAGCAGACTTGTTCAGGGCAAGAAGCTCACACAGCTTCACCTCCTGGGTCTCTCCTTGGAGCATTCAGCATCCTCTGCCCCTCCGTGCGCTTCCCACAGCGAGTCCACCCCAGCGGGGTCCTGGGGAAGCCACCGGGTTCTGCACCCCCACTTTGCAGTCAGACGTGACTCTCAGCCAGCCAGTAAAACAGAGGTTTATTCGATGACAGGAACAGGGTCTAAAACAGAGCTTGTAGATACAGTGAACCAGACCCCTCGGCTGGGTCCATTCTGGGGGGCAGTGAGCTAGACCCCCAGGTCTGCCCTCCAGCCTTGACCCCAGCCAGCTCCAGACTAACAATCCCTCCCAGCCTCTCCTCTCTGTTCAGCCCCTTTCCCGGGCCAGGAGGCCACCTGATCCCTTTGTCTCCAACACCTTCAGCTGGCACCTTTGCAGAGGGAGGGGCCCAGGCCATCAGTTGCTAGGAGACAGAGTGCCAGGCATTTAGGTGCACTGGCCCTTGGCTCTGCCAGATATTTAAGAACTTTCCCAGTTCGTCACATGTAGACAGACCCTGACTCTGAGCTTGTGTGTCCTTGTTTGTTTCCTTCCCCCTTTTCTTTTCATTCCCTTTCCGTTTCTTTACACCCCACTGCTCCCGTTCCCTGCCTATGTAGTTCCTGCTTCCTTCTTTCCTTATCTTTCTCCTGCTCCTCCTCCTGGGCTCTCCTTTCTCTTCACCCCATTCTGCACCTGTACAGCTGATATGAGGTTGGATACTTCTGACACAGAGAACAGAAGCCCAGAGATCCCAGCAGCCATGGCTTCAGTGGTTCCTGTCCAGGAAATCCAAGAGGAAACCAAATGTCCCATCTGTCCACAGTATCTGACGGACCCAGCGACCACACACTGTGAGCACAACTTCTGCCGAGGCTGCATCACCCAGCTGGGCTCAGCCCTTTGGGCTGCCCCAGCTGCAGAGCCTGAATCCAGAAAGTGCTCTCCAGAGTAATTGTCATCTGGCAAATATAGTGGGAAAAATCAGACAACTGGATTTCAAACCAGGAAAAGAGAATCTGTGTGAGATGCAGGATGTTCTGTGAAGAGATTGGGGAAGCTGTGTGTGTGGCTTGTGAGAGATCCCTAGAGCACAGATCTCACATGGTGCTGCTCATGGAGGAGGCTGCCCAGAAATACAAGGTAGGACACACTCAGAATCTCTGAGAGCCACAGAGTCTCCCAATTTCCCAGATTTTCTCCCCTGATTTCTGGTTCCACCCAAATCTCTGCCCTGCAGGCTCTTTCCTCTAGGCAGGTGCAGGGAGCCCTGGCCACTGATGCTGCCCCAGCCTGTCAACCCCGCACTGTTCTTTAGAGAGAGGTGGGCACCAGAGCTCTGGGTGAGGCACTTTCCTTGCACAGAAGATTGAAGGAAGATGTGTCCGTCCTGCTGCCAGGCAGGAATGGAAGGAATGAGCTGCTCCTACCACATCCCTGACAGCCCAGGCACTGCCAGCAGGGCATCCACATTAATCATGGACACGGCCGCCCTCGCTTTGCTGCATGTAACATACATGAGTGGGTTTAAACACAGGTACTAAGGGGTATTCCCTAGGGACCCAACTCTGGAGTCACAGGATTAAAACAGATCCTCAGGTTTCATCATAAAAAAATCAGCAATCAAAAAGGAACCTTCTAGCCCCTATGATTGAAAAGATACATTTGAAAATGTGGCCTGAGTATAACTGACATGGAGATCCTGAGCCAATAGCTCTGAGAGGAGGGAACTGCCCCGTCCATCGCAATGGGCTTTTCTACTCAGCACAATTAGGTTGACTTAAGTTAGGTCGCAGGTCCTTAAGTTACAGGCACTGCAGGAATTAAATTGATTGTTGATGTCCACGCTGCCCTCCTGCCACTGGTGCAAGGGTGCGTTCACCAACTGACATTTGGCATTGTGGGGCACTGACAGCCAGAGGGTGGGGCATTGACAGCTGCTCGGGGCTCACGGCTGGAGCCCACCTCCACCCCATCCATGGACTTGGAGAGGAAAAGTGAAATACTAACAGCCGTGAAACTAAGAAAGTCAATTTCATGGCTTGTAGGCTCCCTGCTGTGAAACAATCCTGTGCCCCGGGGGGGAGGCTCCAGCTGTGATTCCAGGTACCAACTGACAGCTGGGGGCCCCAGCTGTGAGCCTGGAGCCTGGCTGACATCTCAGGATATCAGCACTTGGGCGGGAGGACTCCAGCATTTAGCCCAGCTGTCAGCTGGGGTGAGGGTGGGGGCAGCTGTCAGCCCTGCGCAGATGTGAACAACTGCTCTGGGGTCCTCATCCACCATAGGGGTCAACTCTGCTCTGCACTCACCAGCAGCTCCCCACCCTGCCTCCCCACCCCCAGCTTACCTCCACTCCACCTCCTCCTCCTCCTCCCCCGAGCACGCTGCGTTCCCGCTTCTCCCCCTAGCTCCTATTGCTTGCGCCACGAAACAGCTGTTTTGCGGTGGCAAGCGCTGGGAGGGAGGGGGGAGGAGGGGGAATGCGGTGCGCTCCAGGGAAGAGGCGGGACCAGGGCAGGGATTTGGGGAAGGAGTCCAATAGGAGCAGGGAGGGGGTGGAGTTGGGGCAGGGGCTTTGGGGGGAAGTGGTTGGAATGGGGGCGAGACAGGGGTGGAGTCGGGGCAGGGCTGTGGGTGTCAAGCACCCACCGGCGCCGGGAAAAGTTGGCACCTGTGTCATCCACCACTCTCCAGCTGGGAGCTAGGGGCGTGTGGCAGGCAGGGAAGAAGGCAGTGTGCCCAGGTCCCCGTACCAAGCAGCTTACAGATACTGAGGTTCCTGCCCCAAGGAGTTTGCAGTCTATAAAGATGAGTAGAGACAAATTCCCCCTCCCCTCCAAATAAGCATTTGTGCATGGACTTTATTTTCAAACATAGTTTGAGAAGCTTTTGAATTTTCTCTTGTTCTAAGATTGCATTTACCCAAAATACATAACAGCCCTTTGACAGAGGCAGACCTTTTTTAAAAAAATAGATTTCTACCCAGGACCATGGTTGAACTCAGTGTCTGTGTATTACTCAGGTTCAATGGCTGCAAAATTCAGTTTTGACGCTCTCTGAGTCGTTGTTAGCTAGCTTTCAACCAGAGCTGCCCAGAGGATTCAGGGGGCCTGGGGCAAAGCAATTTCAGGGGGCCCTTCTATAAAAGAAAGTTGCAATACTATAGAATACTATATTCTCATGGGGGCCCTTGCAGGGCCTGGGACAAATTGCCCACTTGCCCCCCATTCCCCTCTGGGTGGCCCTGCTTTCAACCCCCTACACTTCTCTCTCTCTCCACATGCTCAGTGTAGACCAGCCCTAAGATTTAAGGGAGAATGAGTGAAAAAAGAAGACCAGGAGGTTACACATCAAACACCAGGTATAACAGGATTCAGATAGACTCATAGTCGTTAAGGTCAGAAGGACCATTATGATTATCTAGTCTGACCTCCTGCACAATGCAGGCCACAGAATCTCACCCATTCACTCCTGTAACAAACCCCTAACCTATGTCTGAGTTACTGAAGTCCTCAAATCGTGGGTTAAAGACCTCAAGCTGCAGAGAATCCTCCAGCAAGTGACCCATGCCCCATGCTGCAGAGGAAGGTGAAAACCCCCCAGGGCTTCTGCCAATCTGCCCTGGAGGAAAATTCCTTCTCGACTCCAAATATGGTGATCAGCTAAACCCTGAGCATGTGGGCAAGACTCCCCAGCCAGCACCCAGGAAAGAATTCTTTGTAGAAACTCAGATCGCATCCCATGTAACATCCCATCACAGACCACAGGGCATAGATAGTCTAAGTTTAACTGTAAGCAGAGTCAGGATAAGCTCTACACTGACATCTGGTGGAAAGAAGTTCAGAGAGTGTATTTGCATAGGTACGCCCACCCTATCCCAGACTCCCAAGCTGTGGGATTGCTTGGTGACAAATTGCTCACCCTCAGTTGGGTGGTACTGGCTAGACATGGGTTCCAAAACCCAGAGACTTGAGAGAGTGGCTGGGGGCAGGTATTTGTGCCTGGTGGTGCAGTTTCCTTGTGGAGCTAGAAGCACCAGTTGCACCCCCTCCTCTCTCCGTTGTGGAATGTCAGAGTTGATATTTTTATTCCCTTAAGAATTTAAATACAGGTTACTGAGCTGAAATCACTTTGGGCTAATGGTGCACTTGCACTGGGGCTCCCCCACAAAGAGCTGAGATCACTAAGAGTTGAAATCACTAAAGAGCTGAGAGCACTGAGTACTGTACTAACTAGTGGGGGAGCCTGAAGATATGCTGTGGAACAGAGCGGCTGGCGAAGTGGAGTAGCTGTGGGGATGGCTGGTGGCAGCAGAGTGGCTGGCAGGGTGGAGTAGCTGTGGGATGGGTGGAGCGGCCCACACAGCGAGCGGAGCTGAGCAGTTTGCAGAGAGAACTGGAGCAGCTCATGGAGCAGAGCAGCTGGTGGAGCAGCGTGCAGCGGCTGGTAAAGCGGAGCAGTTCGTGGAGAAGGCGGAAGCAGAACCCACGGAGAGGCAGGGCAGTTGGCCCTGGACCATGTAAGGTGCCCCTTTCTATCCAGGCTGGGGGGGAGGGACCTCTACAGATAAACTCTTGGACTCTGGGGTGGCATTGACCAGAAACTTTTGGGTTGTTGGACTTTGGGGTGATTGGACTTAAAACCCTAAGGGGAAAAAGGACAGTGCCAAACGTACTTGGAGGTGGGTTTTTGTTTATGGTTTGTGTTATAACCCTGTTCGTGGTGTTTCTCCAAGGGGATGCCGCATTAATTCCTTCCTTTATTAAAAAGATTTTGCTACACTCAGACTCCGTGCTTGCGAGAGGGGAAGTATTGCCTCCTAGAGGCGCCCAGGGGGGTGTGGTATGTGAGTGTCCCAGGTCACTGGGTGGGGGCTCGAGCCGGTTATACATTGTGTTACTGAAACGGAACCCCTGGATACTGAACCCGGCCCTTGTTGCTGCCAACTCAGAGGGGCAGAAGGGTTACATTTTTGGGGGCTCGTCCGGGATGCCTGGGTCAGTACCCCTCGCAAGCACCTGTTGAGTGTTCCATTGTAATGGGAAATAATTGTGTTTATATTTTGAGGAAACTACTGTTTGTATAATGGCTAATATGTCGGGTTTGTTGGGCTCCAGTCCTGCAGCCTCTAGCTCAGGGGCGGCAGATTCAGCCTATGATTGGGCAAACGCACTGGGGCATATATTGGAAAAGATTGTGTTGGCCTATGCTACGTCGAACTCTTGTCGTAAGTTAAGGTTATTTGATGGGGAAGAGGAGTTTGAACTCTGGTCGGAGCATACTACTGAAATGCTGTGGGATTGGGCTGTACCCGATGTAGAAAAGCGACGATGTCTAATAGAGAGCCTTAGTGGCCCAGCATTAGATGTAATTCGCACCCTGAAGCTCATTGACCCTGAGGTCAGTGTGAAGGGCTGCCTAGAGGCCCTTGATAAGACCTTTGGGAGCGTAGAGGGCCCTGAGGACAGTTACTGTAAATTCCTTAATTCCCGACAGCAAAGGGGTGAGAAAATTTCAGCCTATATACAGAGGCTGGAGAGACTACTTCAGAGAGCTGTTATGAGGGGAGCAGTGACTGCTGAGCAGATGGATCAGACCAGACTGGCTCAAGTTGTAAGAGGGACTCAGTATCAGAACCCAATCCTACTTCATCTCCGACTAAGAGAACGGCAGGAACATCCCCCAAGTTACTCCCAGCTGATAAAGGAGGTCAGGGAAGAAGAAGAAAGGCAGGCAGCCAGCGAGTGTTGGGAAGCCCAAACATTGGAACCAGCCAGCACGACGCCACCGCCAATGGCCAGTGTACTGATGGTGAGCACCACAGAGGAACTTGCCCAACAAATGCAAGTCCTGACAGAACGGATAGCTGAGCTGCAAAGCATCATTGACCAAGCTAAGATTTCCAGGAATAAGGAGCCTCAGACTGTGACGATAGAGAAGTCAGTATCTAGAGTCACCGTCCCACCTTGCCGAATGGGGAAAGGACAATTCTTTTGCTACCGGTGTGGTCAGGATGGGCACAGTGCTGCTAACTGCCATAAGGAAGAGAACCCCTCTTTAGTGTATGAAAAGCTGAGGATTAGTTGGAAGAGATCCAGTAGCTGTCGGAAGGTCCGGGGACAGAGACCACCTAGGCCTAGAGGATTTGAAGATTCCCCCAGAAGAGACCATCCAGCTGGGATCCCTGCAGGACTGATAGGGCCTCGAGCAGAGGTCATGGTAAGGATTGAAGGGGCGGAGTGTAAAGTGGTGCTTGGCACTGGATCTCAAGTGACTATTATATTTCAGTCATTCTACCAACAGATGCTTAGGCACCTGGCCATACAGCCACTGACTGGCATTGGTCTGTGTGGCCTCAGCATGGATGAATACCCCTATCAAGGGTATGTCATAGTGCACCTGGAATTCCCAGAGGAGTTTGCTGGGGTAATATGCCCTGACCTGAAAGGGACCTCTGATGTGTCTGTGCTGATAGGGACCAACTCCAGCCTCTTTAGGATAATGGCCGATTACTGCAGACAGCAAGCAGGAGACCAATATTTGAACACCTTGGTGATACACACACACTGTGCCGCGGCTTACGGAAAAATTGAGGACACAAGAAAAGTGATGCCTGATTTGCCAGTAGGAGCACTGAGGTATGCGGGCCCAGTCCCTTTAGTGGTGCCTGCCATGTCAGAAAAGGAGGTGATTGTCAGGAGTACCTGCCTAAAAGGCAGTAAGGGAACATTAGCTGTGGTAGAGCAGCCAAACAAGGGAGGGCTCCCAGAAGGAGTGCTGGTTCTCAGTGGAGTCATAACCCTACCTGCTGAAGCCCAGGAGGAGGTGACGATACTGGTTGCTAATGAAACACGCTGTGATGTGTTTGTAAAACCAGGGCAGAAGATTGAAGACATCTTTGAGCCTGAAAGCGTTGTGAGACCCCAGTGTGAAGCTGAAGTTCCAATGATAGATCCTGCGAAGTTTGACTTCGGGGACTCACCGCTGTCTGAGGAGTGGAAGGATCGCCTGAGGAAGAAGCTTTGCGAGAGATCCAAGGTGTTCTCACTACATGAGTGGGACGTGGGATGTGCAAAGGGAGTGGAACACCATATCAGGCTACAAGATCCCTGACCCTTCAGGGAGAGGTCTAGGAGGATTGCCCTCTCTGAGATGGAAGACGTGCGCCATCATCTTCAAGAGCTGATTGCGAATGGTATCATCACAGAGTCACGAAGCCCCTATGCCTCACCCATTGTGGTCGTTCATAAGAAGAGTGGAAAAATCCGGATGTGTATTGACTACCGCACCCTAAACAGGCGCACTACAGTTGATCAATACACCATGCCTCGAGTACAAGATGCCTTGGACTGTTTGCTGGGTAGTCAGTGGTTCTCTGTGTTGGATCTTCGGAGTGGATACTACCAGATCCCTCTTGGAGAAGAGGATAAGGAGAAGACAGCCTTCATCTGCCCGTTAGGGTTCTACCAGTTCGAACGCATGCCACAAGGGATTTCTGGGGCCCCTGCCACATTTCAACGACTTATGGAAAAAGTCGTGGGAGACATGAATTTACTGCAGGTGTTAGTTTACTTGGATGACCTGATTGTGTTTGGAAGAACCCTGGAGGAACATGAAGAAAGACTTCTTAAAGTGCTCGATAGGTTGGAGGCATACGGTTTGAAGCTTTCAATCGATAAATGCCAGTTCTGCCAAACCTCAGTGAAGTATGTAGGTCACATCGTGTCCCAAGAGGGTGTGAGTACTGACCCCGATAAAATAGAAGCACTCACTACCTGGCCACGTCCCAGTAACTACAGAGAACTCAAGACGTTTCTTGGATTTAGTGGCTACTACCGCAGATTTGTGAAGAACTATGCTACGATTGTAAAACCTCTGAATGATCTTACCAGGGGATACCAGTCCAACAAGAACAAATCTAAGACCCAGAATAAGCGGAGGCCTCCAAAGCCTCCTTTGCAGAGACACTATGGCCCCTTCGAACCATTTGGGCCGCAGTGGGATGAAAGATGTGAGAGGGCTTTTTGGGAAATCATTACTTGCCTAACTCATGCTCCCATCCTAGTCTTTGCTGACCCAAGCAAACCATTTATGCTGCATACTGATGCCAGTTTGGAGGGTCTGGGAGCAGTACTGTATCAGGAAGTGGAAGGCAAACGCAAACCAGTAGCCTTTGCCAGCCGAGGACTGTCTGACAGTGAAACTCGCTACCCCATCCACAAGCTGGAGTTCTTGGCCTTGAAATGGGCCATCACTGAGAAATTTCGAGACTACTTGTACGGTGCTCAGTTCCAGGTGTGGACAGACAACAACCCACTGACCTATGTGTTAACAAGTGCTAAATTGGATGCTACAGGCCAGAGATGGGTGGCTGCCTTGGCTAGCTATGAGTTCAGTATTCAATACCGATCGGGGAGGAGCAAAGTAGATGCAGATGCCTTGTCCAGACGTCCGCAGGCACCTGATGTCGCTGTGATACCCACGGATGGCGTGAGAGCTATCTGCAGTGTGAGTCGCTGAGAGCCGGAGGCCCCTGAGAGCCTTCATGGATGTGTTGCTGAAGCTTTGGGCCTGCCCCCTGAATGCGTGCCTTCTGCTTCAGTGAACTATATTGCTTTGGACCAATCTCCCTTGCCCATGCTCAATGCAGCTGACTGGCAGGAAGCCCAGCTGCAAGATGTTGACATTTGTGATACACTACTTGCCAAAAGAGAGGGGCGAGGCCCAGCTGCAGTTGTCCCACCGACCCCAGAGGGTAAACTACTATTGAGAGAATGGACCAAACTGAAACTGATTCAGGGAGTGCTGCACCGCATGACCACAGACCCTCTACAAAAGCAACGGAATCAACTAGTGCTGCCAAAAGAGTACAGAGCCCTGGCCATGAGGGCCCTGCATGATGACTTTGGACATTTAGGGATGGAGAGGACCCTGGAACTTATCCGCAGTAGGTTCTATTGGCCTCGGATGGCCGAAGATGTTCGCAGAAAATGTGACACCTGCGCTCGATGTGTTCAAAGGAAAACTCTGCCCACAAGGGCCGCATATCTGAAGAACATCACCAGCAACAAACCTCTGGAGCTGGTTTGCATTGATTTCTTGTCCTTAGAAGTAGACAAGAGGAATATTGGGAACATTCTAGTAGTGACCGACCATTATACGCGATATGCACAGGCATACCCCACACATGATCAGAAGGCCACTACCGTCGCTCGAGTATTGTGGGAAAAATATTTCTCAGTTTATGGATTCCCAGCCCGGATACACTCGGATCAGGGACGAGATTTTGAGAGTCACCTTCTGAAGGAGATGCTGAGGATAGCAGGTATTAAAAAGTTGAGGACAACGCCTTACCACCCACAAGGTGATCCTCAGCCAGAGAGGTTCAACCGAACCCTATTGGATATGTTAGGGACTTTGCGGCCAGAGCAGAAGGCAACCTGGAGCCAACATGTTGCATTTCTGGTGCACGCCTACAATGCCACAAAGAACGATGCTACGGGGGTCACCCCATATCTCTTAATGTTTGGGCGAGAACCAAGACTACCCATATATTTGTGCTTTGGTGTATCAGAGGATGGCGATAGCTATGAAACCCATCAGCAATATGTATCCCGACTACGAGAAAAGCTACGGGATGCTTATCACTTAGCTACGTCTGCAGCTCGGAAGAACGCAGACCGCAACAAACAGCGATATGATGCTAGGGTGCGTCTGCAAGAACTCCAGCCAGGGGACAGAGTCCTGCTGCGAAATTTGGGTATTGCTGGCAAACACAAGATAGCTGACAGATGGAAGGCAATACCTTACTTAGTGATAGAAAAGCTAGGAGACCTGCTGGTCTACAAGATCAAACCTGAAGAGGGTACAGGGCAGACCAAAACCGTGCATAGAAACCTTTTGCTTCCTGTGGGAGAATTGGTAGGCAGCCCTTATGAGATGGGCCACAACAGGGCAACTGGGCAGAACGAAGGTGCTGTACCAAAGCCGCCTTCCAACGTGGACAGCCGGCCTCCTGCAGCTAACCTACCCCTACTCAGCACATCTGACAGTGAGTCTGAGGAGGAAGACACAACCATGGTGTATCCTGGGATGAAGACAAGATTTCAGTCTCGATCCACTGAATCAGAAGAGAGCACATCCTCTTCCGCCCTAAACCCTATGGCAGAAGTATTTAGGCCCATTCCTGACATCCCTAAGCCACTGGTGGGACCCCCGTGTAATGACTTACACAGATTATTGGACAGTGGTGACATACAGATGGAGGATGTCCAGAGCACCTGCGACCCTCCACTGTTAGAACTAGAAATGCAAGGGCCTATGCCAGTACTCGAGGGGAACTCACCGGAAACCTCCCCATCCATCACTCAAGAGGATGTCCCCTCTACCATAGCAACAGAGATTCTCAATAGGCGAGACAGGGTAATAAGACCAGTGAAACGGTTAACTTACGATGCACCTGGGGTGATTAGTGAGGAGCCTATACATTTAGCACACAGGTTTGTGAAAGCTAAAGTGGGCTATCTAATGCCTTTTGGAGGGGACCAATAAGTTGGTATAGTAGGGAATGTGATTTGTCGGGACGACAAATTCTTGGCTGGCGGGAGGATGTAAGCAGAGTCAGGATAAGCTCTACACTGACATCTGGTGGAAAGAAGTTCAGAGAGTGTATTTGCATAGGTACGCCCACCCTATCCCAGACTCCCAAGCTGTGGGATTGCTTGGTGACAAATTGCTCACCCTCAGTTGGGTGGTACTGACTAGACATGGGACATGGGTTCCAAAACCCAGGGAATTGAGAGAGGCTGGGGACAGGTATTTGTGTCTGGTGGTGCAGTTGCCTTGTGGAGCCAGAAGCACCAGTTGTACTGCCTCCTCTCTCCACTGTGGAATGTCAGAGTTGATTTTTTTATTCCCTTAAGAATGTAAATACAGGTTACTGAGCTGAAATCACTTTGGGCTAATGGTGCACTTGCACTGGGGCTCCCCCACAAAGAGCTGTGGTCACTAAGAGTTGAAATCACTAAAGAGCTGAAATAACTGAGCTGAGAGCACTGAGTACTGTGCTAACTAGTGGGGGAGCCTGAAGATATGCTGTGGAACAGAGCGGCTGGCGAAGTGGAGTAGCTGTGGGGATGGCTGGTGGCAGCAGAGCGGCTGGCAGAGTGGAGTAGCTGTGGGATGGGTGGAGCGGCCCACAGAGCGAGCGGAGCCGAGCAGTTTGCAGAGAGAACTGGAGCAGCTCATGGAGCAGAGCAGCTGGTGGAGCGGAGCAGTTTCTGAGGACGGCTGGAGAAGCAGTGTGCAGCGGCTGGTGAAGTGGAGCAGTTCGTGGAGAAGGCGGAAGCAGAACCCACGGAGAGGCAGGGCAGTTGGCCCTGGACCATGTAAGGTGCCCCTTTCTATCCAGGCTGGGGGGGAGGGACCTCTACAGATAAACTCTTGGACTCTGGGGTGGCATTGACCAGAGACTTTTGGGTTGTTGGACTTTGGGGTGATTGGACTTAAAACCCTAAGGGGAAAAAGGACAGTGCCAAACGTACTTGGAGGTGGGTTTTTGTTTATGGTTTGTGTTATAACCCTGTTCGTGGTATTTCTCCAAGGGGATGCCGCATTAATTCCTTCCTTTATTAAAAAGATTTTGCTACACTCAGACTCCGTGCTTGTGAGAGGGGAAGTATTGCCTCCTAGAGGCGCCCAGGGGGGTGTGGTATGTGAGTGTCCCAGGTCACTGGGTGGGGGCTCGAGCCGGTTATACATTGTGTTACTGAAACGGAACCCCTGGATACTGAACCCGGCCCTTGTTGCTGCCAACTCAGAGGGGCAGAAGGGTTACATAACATTAACAAGTAAAACCCATGGCTAAAACATTCTCCCAGGATCACCAGCCACCGTTGCCTGGATGCCCCTTTTCATGAATGCAAAACGTGCTCTCCTGTTTGCTTCCTGAAGGATTGCAGGGTGCGGTTCTTGTCCCTCAGTTATAGTCCAGTAAACTGCTGAAGTGCCCTCCCCCCACCCTTGTTTGTTCTCCAGGGTGCTCTTTCTGTTGGTTCTGTGTGCCACTGGCTCTCAACCTTTCCCAACCACTTTAACCCTTTCAGGAGGCTGATATGTCTGGCCTACCCCCAAGTTTCACCTCATTTAAAAACTACTTGCTTGCAAAATCAGATGTAACAATACAGAAGTGTCACAGCCCCACTACTACTTAAAAACGGGTTCCTTTCTCATTTTTACCATATAATTTTATAAAATAAATCACTTGAAATATAAATATTGTACTTTCATTTCAGCGTATAGTCTATAGAGCAGTATAAGCAAGTAAGTGTCTGTACGACATTTTAGTTTGTCCTGACTTTGCTAGTGACTTTTATGTAGCCTGTTTTTAAACTAAGCCAATCTCTTGGTGAGTTGATGTACCCCCGGCAGACCTGGCGGGGCGGGGTGAAGGGGGAACGGACCCCTGGCTGAGAACCACTGCTATATGCAAACAGGACTTCAACTGTGTTCACTTACGATGCTTCATCTTCATGGGAACTGTGGGAGAGAGATGATTAGATATCCCTTGGTCTGGCAAAACTGGTTTGTCAACCCTGCCTGGATTCAGACTTTAAAACAGTTTCTGGTATACAAACATAGTTCATCCTCTGCCCACTCGTCTTGCAATGATCCAGAGGACCAGTGTGACATGATCCTTTATTAGCAACCTCCCATGACCCATGGTGGATAAATACTATGAAAACAATGCATGAAGGGTGGTGAGTTTGTCAGGCCTGATCCACATTGCCCTCAATAAAACAATGCATCCTTTCCCCTTCAACACTGAAGGGCTCTTAGTGTCATACCCATGGGTGGTGGGTGAAATCCCCCTTCGGGGAGGCTAGTCCCCTGGCCCCACCCCTTCTGCCTGAGACCCCACTCCTTCCAGCTCCCCTCACCCACAGGAGCCCCAAGCCCTGCCACGCCCACCGTGGCTGGAAGAGCACTGGCCTGAGCAGCAGCTCGACCCACAGGCCGCTGAGCCGCCCGCCACCACACCCTTGAGGAGGGACACAGGGAGCAGTGGGAACTACCCAGGTGGGCAGGTGGAGCGGAGAGGAGGGACTCACCAGGCAACGTGCAGGAAGTGGCAGCCTCAGGAAAGGAGTGAAGCAGGGAGGAGAGGAGGCACAGAAAGTCAGGACCACCACAGCCAAGGTGTCCGGTGGCAGGTCGGGACCACCACAACCAAGGTGTCTCCCCTGGCCTATTATATCTGCTGCCCATGCTCAGACCTAAGGTGACCAGATGTCCCAATTTTATAGGGACAGTCCTGATTTTTGGGGCTCTCTCTTATATAGGCACTTATTACCCCCCACCCCTATCCCGATTTTTCACACTTGCTATCTGGTCACCCTACTCAGACCAGAGCTGCCAGCTCTTAAGATGGTTAAAGAAAACAGTTTGACAGCATTCTGTCTGGCAAGAAATCACTTCTCAATAGTTGTGGTTGTGAAATCCTCATTTCTTTATTGTCCCCACTTCTCTATTCCTTATCTATATGGTCTTTGTCTGGTTCTTTGATTGTTTCGGTCTGTTGCATAATTAATTTTTCTGGGTGTAAATCAGTTAAGGTGGTGGGGTATGATTGGTTAGAGAATTTTGTTACACTATGTTAGGATTGGTTAGTAAAATTTTAATAAAATGATTGGTTAAGGTACAGCTAAGCCGGACTCAAGTTTCACGATATAAACTGGAGTCCAAAAGGAAGTGCTTTGGGAACCCACTTCAGGACACAGCTCAAGATCAGATCCCCCCGACCAGAACACCCTGCCACAGCTGGAGTTCCCCAGATGACCTGACCTAGATTGGCCAGCAGGAAAAGTTTGTCTGGCTTGTTGGGAGTGATGAGCATTATCTGCTTAGCGTGTGTGTTCTGACTGTTTTGGTCATTGCTAATTGTGGTAAACCCAGGACAAATAGCTACAAAAGGGAGGGGGGAGTAATTAGTCTCAGGGGGTTAAAAGGCCTCTCCCAATCCACTGAGGAGAGATAACCATGGGGAAATAAGCTACAGCTGGAACAGGAGTTACCAGGGAACTAATTAGGTTCAGCTGGCTCCAACTGCTGGAGACCTTTTAAAACCCTCCCCTGCAGGGAAAGGGGGAGTGAGCAGGAGCAAGGAGCAGGACTTGGACTCCCTCCCTCCCTAGGGGGGAAGGAAAAGAAGCACAAGGGATAGACTAGGGAAAGGAATAGCTAGACACTGTGCTACCATTAAGGATTTGCTTTGCCCAAGCCTGTGTTTCCAAGGCTAAAAAGGACTGGGCCTGCTGAGGAGAGGAAGGTACTTTGCCACATAATAAGTAGAGGATAAAGCTATTACTGTGTGTTAAAAGGGATCTTTAATGGCCCACAACTGGGCAGAATGTTTACCGGTACAGTGAGCAAGTCAGAATCAGGATACTTGGTGAGAAAACTTTACACTGCTTGTGTAATTCTGTCTAATGCATGTCTCCCTAGTGAGCTTCAATTCCCCAAGCATAAACCCTCAGTACTTATGCCCCATGCAGTATTCCGATTGGCAAGCAAAGTGGGTATAGATACCAATCTAGACAAGGATTTCTCTCTTTTCTTGTCTTCTTCTCTCAGGCCCCTGGCCTATCAAGGATTCCCCTAAGGCAGAGACTTGGCTATCCTGGGATCCTCTGTCTTACAGCATTACAGACCTCTTCAGATGTTAATTAGGGAGCCTTCTTCTTCTCTTCCTCTCCTCCTCCTCCTCTTCCGCTAATTTGCTTTGCTTAACGTTTATACCTTTTGCTCTCAAAGGAGTCACATGTCCTGTGAGCATTTTATTGCTAATTTTCTCCTAATTAATATTTTGGAAGGGACTGCAGAAGAGGTATGGACCAGACTTCACCCCACATTTATGCTTTAATCAGTCATTCACTCAAGCTCTCAGTGTGATGTCTTCCAAAGGGGTCATTTTGCCCTGGGTCGGCTTGTGCCACGCTCACTGATCTTGTGTTTATACAGTTTCTTTACTTGATGAGCTGGCATATTGACTCGCCAAGGAGGGTAATAGAACAGACACACAGAATAGAGAATTTCCACATTAACCGTTCTATAGAATCATAGAAGATTAGGGTTGGAAGAGATCTCAGTCCAGTCAATCCCCTGCTCAAAGCAGGACCAACACCAACTAAATCATCCCAGCCAAGGCATTGTCAAGCCAGGCCTTAACATCTAAGGATGGAGATTCCATCACCTCCCTAGGTAACCCTCCTAGTGAAACCTAGATCTTTTGCACTGCAACTTGAGACCATTGCTTCTTGTTCTGTTGTCTGCCACCACTGAGAACAGCCAAGCTCCGTTCTCTTTGGAAACTCTCTTCAGGTAGTTGAAGTCTGCTATCAAATCCCCCCCCTCACTCTTCTCTTCTGCAGACTAAATAACCCCAGTTTCCCCCAGCCTCTCCTTGTAAGTCATGTGCCCCATCCCCCTACTCATTTTTGTTGCCCTCCACTGGACTCTTCAATTTGTCCACATCCCTTCTATAGTGGGGGGAACAAAACTGGATGCAATACTCCAGATGTGACATCACCAATGCCAAGTAGAGGGAATAATCATTTCCCTCAATCTGCTGGCAATGATCCTACTAATACAGCCCAATATGCCATTGGTTATCTTGGCAACAAGGGCACATTGCTGACTCGTATCCAGATTCTCATCCACTGAAATCCCCAGGTCATTTTCTGCAGAACTGCTGTGACGAACTGTGAAAGTTCTTAATGTTTTCTCTGAGTACTGTGTTGGTGCCTCAGTGTCCCCATGGCAGTTCTTAAGTATCTGGCAGAGCAAAGGGCCAGTGCACCTAAATGCCTGGCACTCTGTCTCCTAGCAACTGATGGCCTGGGCCCCTCCTCTGCAAAGGTGCCAGCTGAAGGTGTTGGAGACAAAGGGATCAGGTGACCTCCTGGCCCAGGAAAGGGGCTGAGGAGAGAGGAGGGGCTGGGAGGGGTTGTTAGTCGGGAGCTGGCTGGGGTCAAGGGTAGAGGGCAGACCTGGGGGTCTGGCTCACTGCCCCCCAGAATGGACCCAGCCGAGGGGTCCAGTTCGCTGTATCTACAAGCTCTGTTTTAGACCCTGTTCCTGTCATCAAATAAACCTCTGTTTTACTGGCTGGCTGAGAGTCACGTCTGACTGCAAAGTGGGGGTGCAGAACCCGGTGGCTTCCCCAGGACCCCGCTGGGGTGGACTCGCTATGGGAAGCGCACGGAGGGGCAGAGGATGCTGAATGCTCCAAGGAGAGACCCAGGAGGTGAAGCTGTGTGAGCTTCTTGCCCTGAACAAGTCTGCTCCAAGGGAGAGGAGGCTTCCTAAAGTCCTGACTGGCTTGGTGGGGAGCAGTTCCAGAGCATCGCCTGGTGACTCCGTAACAACTGCTGCTTAGCCAGTCAGTCCCCAGCCTGTAGCGGTGCATGGGATTCTTCCTTCCTAAATGCAGGACTCTCAACTTGTCCTTGTTGAACCTCATCAGATTTCTTTTGGCCCAATCCTCCGATTTGTCTAGGTCACTCTGGATCCTGTCCCTACCCTCTAGTGTATCTACCTCTCCCCCCAGTTTAGTCTGATGCTAAGGAGGCCCTGCTCCCAGAATCCTCTAGCAAATTCAAACATGTCAAGCCATACCACATTCGTTCATAACAACGGCAGTAATTCAGAATAATTCAGGACCATCCCAGCAGCTCCCCACTCAATATCCAATTATACCAATATGCCATTCATTAGATAATGTGTATCCTGTTTTCCTTCTTATTACTTTCAAATTTATTTTAAAGCATCCTTTTACAATCTTCAAAAGCATAATCAGGCAATTTAATCTTAATCTGTAACACTTGTCGTTTTTTTATATTGCTTACACATTTGGTGCCCAAGACAAAAGCATAGCAGAAATGATGCAGTTGTTTCCCAAATCCACAATAACATTGCCCATCCAATGCCATTCCATTCTGTCACTTGACATACAATATCATACCAGATATCTTATTTTTCTACAACTTTTTCAACAATTTTATATTTTACAGTTATTGCAAGTCTGGGTGACTTGATTTAATGTTCCTTAATTTGTCTATATTTCCATATCCCAGTCTGTATCATTTGATTCTCTTTCCTCCAAATATGGTGGTAGATATCGATCTAGGGCGAGTTATAAAGGTTTCAGGGTGCCAGTGGTATTGCTTATACTCCATTCCTCAGTCCATAGGACAGGTTTGGTTATTGTTACATTGCCCTTTTGATTCTGATGCTGTTAGAGGGCTGTCCCTCCACCCTCCCACTTCCCTCATTCTTGTCACGCAGACAGAACTAGCCAAAGACCAGAATTCCAAAATGCAGACAATGCAATGTTTATTGGGGTTAATTTCCTGCAAGCATGATTCCAATTTCCCTTTCAACTTCCTGTTTGACACCAGTTTATATAGTAGTTTTCTCAGCTATACCTTAACCAATCATTTTACTGAAATCTATCTAACCAATCCTAACATACTGTAACATAATTATCTAACTAATTATATCCCATTACCCCAATTAATTTACACCTAGGAAAATTAATTATACAGCAGACAGAAACAATTTGGAACCTCCTTTCAGGTAGCTCTCTGGGAGGATGGATCTAGACTGTTCTCAGTGGTACCTGATGACAGAACAAGGAGTAATGGTCTCAAGTTGCAGTAGGGGAGGTTAAGGTTGGATATTAGGAAAAGCTTTTTCACTCAGAGTGGTGAAGCACTGGAATGGATTATCTAGGGATGGTGGTGGAATCTCCTTCCTTAGAAGTTTTTAAGGTCAGGTTTGACAAAACCCTGGCTGGGATGACTTAGTTGGGAATTGGTCCTGTTTTGAGCAGGGGGTTGGACTAGATGACCTCCTGAGGTCCCTTCCAACCCTGATTCTATGAACCAGACAGATTAACCATAGAAAAGAGGGAGCCATAAAGATAAAACATACAGAAATGAGGATTCCACAACCATTGCTAAGTGACTTCTTGCCAGACAGAATGCTGTCAAACTAAGTTTTCTATGACCATCTTTATCTGGTGGTGATAGGCCCGCTCAGGACAGGGTTGTATTCTTAACAGCCCAATACCACCTTATTTCAATGTGGCTGGTTTGGAATGTGAGGATGTGACCATACGCTTCCCAGGTTATGGCTGCCCCTGTTGCTTAGCTTCAGAATGGCCGGCTCCAGGGTTTTTGCCACCCCCAAAAAAAACCTGCAATAGCTATAATCTCTGATGCTGCCACTTCAGTTTTTGGCGGAAATTCGGCAGCTGGTCCTTCGCTCCAAGAGGGAGTGAGGACCTGCCACCAAAGAGCCAGATGTGCCACCCCTCTCCGTTGGCCTCCCCAAGCACCTGCTTGCTGGGCTGGTGCCTGGAGTCGGCTCTGGCCTCAGACTATCCTAGTGAGAGAAGGCCCATACACAGGCAGACTGTGATTTTGATTTTTTTTATACCTCTATAACTAGCTAAGTGATAAAAATACACCCAAGTTCTTCAAGTATAGACCTTTACAGGCAGGCCTGAATATCTATATCTTAACAGATGCCGACATATGTTTTGATTGATGTCGTACAGACAAAATGTCCCATTTTTCATAGGAAGGTTACCCCATTTTTATTTGGCTACCACAATTTATTAGTTTGTTTTCATCCCTTTCTGGGTATTTACCACAATCCATTTCCCTCTGATACTGTTTCATAGTACCCTGTTTTGTTCCCCAGGCACTTGTATCTATTACTGGATATATTTCTTGTGCCTCTCTGTTTGCTATGCCAAAAAGAACAAGGCTGCACTGGTGTAAGATACATCTATGCACTTGCACCTTCAAGGTATCTTGGAATGACAGATTAATGTAAGATTAATAACTCAATGCCCAATTAAGTGTGTCTGGCCAATTATCTCTCTGACTTTGTTTCAAGATCTCTCCACTGTTCTTCCAAAATGTCCTGCACTTCTATACACACTTCTCCCCAAGAAAATCCTGAGCGAATATTTCTTGTCCCAAAATACTTTTGCTTAATTCACGTAATTCCATTACAGAATATCCCATTTCTTGATCCATGATTTCCCCTTGTTCCCCAGTATGTGCTGATGGTATCAATTATTCCAGAGTTTCTTTTACTCTGTCTCTCAAGGTGGAGAGACTCCATGTATTTCCTAATCCCATCCCAGTATTAAATGTTTCTCTGATTGTCTCTTTTAACCATCCCTCTTCTTTCCACATCCTAAAACCAACATGTTTTTTTTGCAATTAATGTAGAACAATTTGGATAATGACTGTCTATCATCCAATCCTTAAGGACTAAACTTACAAAAAAAAATTAAATCTATATCTATTGTGTGTGTATATATCTATGGCTGTGATCATAATTTGAATTAACTATTCCATACATTCAGGGGAATGGTTAGTTACACTGTGGTGTTCTTGTGTCAATTTGGTTACACTAAGCCATGTTTTTCTTTCTCTGTGTTGTAGATTACCTCCATATGAGGTATGGTATTTTAAAGCACACTTCTGTCCTTCAGGGCACTTTCATCTGGACACTTCCCATCCCTTGAATTGGGTAGTATGACTATATCCTTTCCATTACCCATTCACTTCCTGGCTCCCATTTAAATACAGATTCATTACCATGCCCCAGTGAAGGTTTTGTGTACACCAATCACACTTTCACTGACACATCTCCACACTTTTGGTGGTGGCCTATAATTTCACAGCTGATCTTATATCTCTGGCTGGAATTTTTGTTCCATTTTCAGACCAGGCCCCTTGAATTAGACATCCTTGAGGTGCTGTCCCCGGATGGGGGTTGGTCTGTCTCAGGGGTCTCTCCATATGGTATATATGATTTCACAATTCCGGTATCATTTAGTTGGGATTCGTGGGTCCCCATTTCATGGATACAATTTCTTACATGTGAGGTCCATAAACATCTTTTATTACTTGGCTTATAGTCTCTCTGAACTACTAATGTATGTTTTCTGAAGTCCCTTGCCATCCTTTTGTTAATATTTTAGAAATCAGTTCTTGAACAAAGCATGTTTCTGTTCAATACATTAAATATCCACAGCCTTTGAGTATCTTTCTTAGCTTAGAATCATAGAATATCAAGGTTGGAAGGGACCTCAGGAGATCATCTAGTCCAACCTCCTGCTCAAAGTAGGACCACTCCCCAGATAGATTTTTACCCCAGTTCCCTAAATGGCCCCCTCAAGGATTGAACTCACAACCCTAGGTTTAAGCAGGCCAATGCTCAAACTACTGAGCTATCCCTCCTCCTTCAGAGGGATTAACTAAGTCTATTACTATACAAGGTCAGACTTCCCTGTCTCCCACATCCAATTCTTCCTCCTTATTATACCCTTTACCTGGCTTAGAATTTGATATCCCTTATTGAGTTATAGAGAGTGTGATGCCTCAGCACCCTCTTATTTACTACTGTTATATAATTAGGTTGTGTTTTGCACAAAGTATGCCTTGTGAGGTAGCATTCTAAAAGTCTTGATCTGCTAGACATTTAATATCTCATTGGATTGTATGTGCTATCGTCGTGCGTGAAGTTATGATGTTTGGCGCTGTGTGTGTTACTGAAACAATGTTGTGAGGCTGAAAACACCCACCAGCAGCCTTTCAGGTACAACAGTAAAAAGACCAAACAATGTTAACGGGTCATTGAGGAAATGCACAAACCACACGGATTACCCCAGGAACTGTGGACAATAGAAACCTCTCAGCAGCACACAATAGGAACTGCTTGACCCAAGTCGCAGCCAAAGAACTTTCCAGCAAGTGGGGAGAAGATATAAAAGGGGGGAAAATTACATCATGAGGGTACCTCACTCTCCCTACAACAACACACCTGGAAACACCTGAAGAAAAAGACTAAACTGTGAGAATTGATGGTCCCAGGCTACAGAGTGGTAGCCATGTTAGTCTGTATCAGCAAAAACAATGAGGAGTCCTTGTGGCACCTTTAGAGACTAACAAATTTATTTGGGCATAAGCTTTTGTGGGCTAAAACCCACTTCATCAAATGCATGGAGTGGAAAATACAGAGGCAGGTATTAAAACACAGCACATGAAAAGATGGGAGTGGCCTTATCAAGAGGGGGGTTGGTGCTAACAGGACAATAAGATACAGGATGTGGACCTGAGGCTGAATACGATCTTAGCGGGAGCGGGAAAGAATTCATTGATTATCCTTCATGTGGGAACGAATGATACGGCTAGTTACTCGCTGGACTGTATCAAGGAGGAATATGCCAGACTGGGGAAGACGCTCAAAGAAATCGAGGCTCAGGTGATCTTCAGTGGGATTCTGCCAGTTCCTAGAGCGGGGCGACGAAGGAGTGACAAGATTATGGCGATCAACAGATGGCTCAGGGAGTGGTGTTATAAGGAGGGCTTTGGGATGTACGGTCACTGGGAAGCGTTTACGGATAGATGACTGTTCGCTCAGGATGGACTTCATCTAAGCAAGGAGGGAAATAGAATTCTAGGATGGAGGCTCGCCGACCTCATCAAGAGAGCTTTAAACTAGGAAGTTGGGGGAGATGGTTGGGAGATGTTCAGGAGATCTCCATGCCGGAATATAACCTGGAGAGGGAAGTAAACAAAGTGAGAGGGGATACCCTTGCGGTCCCAAGAATTGATCCAAGGAGGAATAGTGGAGTAGAAACCAGAGTAACGGGTGATGCTGGTGGTAGAAGGTCTCTGCACGACGGGGGAAAGAATGTCACTGACGCCAAACGCCGAAAATTAAAAGGTCTGTACACTAATGCGAGGAGCCTAGGTAACAAGATGGAGGAGCTGGAGTTACTGGTGCAGGAAGTGAAACTGGATATTATAGGGATAACCGAAACCTGGTGGAATAGTACTCATGACTGGAGCACGGGTATTGAAGGCTATGTGCTGTTTAGAAAAGACAGGAAGAAAGGCAAAGGTGGTGGAGTAGCCTTGTACATCAATGATGAAATTAACTGTAGCGAAATAAGAAGCGATGGAATGGATAAGACAGAGTCTGTCTGGGCAAAAATCACACTGGGTAAAAAAGCAACTAGAGCTTCCCCTGAGATAGTGCTTGGGGTGTGCTATAGACCGCCAGGATCTGACTGGGATATGGATAGAGACCTCTTTAATGTCTTTAATGAAGTAAACACAAAGGGGAAATGTGTGATTATGGGGGACTTCAACTTCCCGGATATAGACTGGAGGACGAGTGCTTGCAAGAATAATAGGGGTCAGATTTTCCTGGATGTGATAGCGGATGGATTTCTTCATCAATTTGGTATTGGTGAGCAGTGAGGACCTCGTAGAAGAAATGGTGGTAGGGGACAACCTTGGTTCGAGTGATCATGAGCTGATTCAGTTCAAACTAGATGGAAGGATAAACAAATGTAGATCTCGGATTAGGGTTTTCGACTTCTCGAGGGCTAATTTTAAAGAGTTAAGGAAATTAGTTAGGGAAGTGGATTGGACGGAGGAATTAGTGGATTTAAATGCGGAGGAGGCCTGGAATTACTTTAAGTCGCAGCTGCGGAGATTGTCGGAAGCCTGCATCCCAAGAAAGGGGAAAAAAACCATGGGCAGGAGTTGTAGCCAAACTGGATGAGCAAGCAACTCAGAGAGGGGATTAGACAAAAGCAGAAAGCTTACAGGGAGTGGAAGAAAGGCAGGATCATTTGGTTTGGTGTTGGTGAGCAGTGAGGACCTCGTAGAAGAAATGGTGGTAGGGGACAACCTTGGTTCGAGTGATCATGAGCTGATTCAGTTCAAACTAGATGGAAGGATAAACAAATGTAGATCTCGGATTAGGGTTTTCGACTTCTCGAGGGCTAATTTTAAAGAGTTAAGGAAATTAGTTAGGGAAGTGGATTGGACGGAGGAATTAGTGGATTTAAATGCGGAGAAGGCCTGGAATTACTTTAAGTCGCAGCTGCGGAGACTGTCGGAAGCCTGCATCCCAAGAAAGGGGGAAAAAAACATGGGCAGGAGTTGTAGGCCAAACTGGATGAGCAAGCAACTCAGAGAGGGGATTAGACAAAAGCAGAAAGCTTACAGGGAGTGGAAGAAAGGCAGGATCAGTAAGGAAAGCTACCTTGGTGAGGTCAGAACATGTAGGGATAAAGTGAGGAAGGCTAAAAGCCGCATTGAACTGGACCTTGCAAAGGGAATCAAAACCAATACTAAAAGGTTCTACAGCCACATAAATAAGAAGAAAACAAAGAAAGAAGAAGTGGGGCCGCTATACACTGAGGATGGAATGGAGGTTAAGGATAACCTAGGCATGGCCCAACATCTAAACAAGTACTTTGCCTCAGTTTTTAATAAGACTAGTGAGGAATCTAGTGATGATGGAGGGATGATAAACGGGAATGTGGATATGGAAGTGGATATTACCGCAACTGAGGTAGAGGCCGTACATGAACAGCTCAATGGGACGAAGTCGGGGGGCCCGGACAATCTCCATCCGAGGATATTAAAGGAACTGGCGTGTGAAATTGCGAGCCCGTTAGCGAGAATTTTTAAGCAATCAATAAACTCAGGGGTTGTGCCGTATGACTGGAGGATTGCTAATGTAGTTCCGATTTTTAAGAAAGGGAATAAAAGTGATCCGGGTAATTATAGGCCTATTAGCTTGACGTCTGTAGTATGTAAGGTCTTGGAAAAAATTTTAAGGGAGAAAGTAGTTAAGGACATAGAGGTCAATGGTAATTGGGACGAATTGCAACACAGATTTACTAAAGGTAGATCGTGTCAAACCAATCTGATCTCCTTCTTTGAGACGGTGACGGATTACTTAGATAAAGGAAATGCGGTAGATATAATTTACCTTGATTTCAGTAAGGCATTCGACACGGTTCCACATGGGGAACTGTTAGTTAAATTGGAAAAGATGGAGATGAATATGAAAGTTGTAAGGTGGATAAGGAACTGGTTAAAGGGGAGACTCCAGCGGGACGTATTGAAAGGTGATCTGTCAGGCTGGAAGGAGGTCACTAGTGGAGTCCCTCAAGGATCGGTTTTGGGACCGATCTTATTTAACCTTTTTATTACTGACCTTGGCACAAAGAGCGGGAATGTGCTAATAAAGTTTGCGGATGACACAAAGCTGGGGGGTATTGCTAACACGGAGAAGGACAGGGATACTATTCAGGAAGATCTGAACCACCTTGTAAACTGGAGTAATAGAAATAGGATGAAATACAATAGTGAAAAGTGCAAGGTCATGCACTTAGGAATTCATAATAAGAATTTTGGATATACGTTGGGGGCGCATCAGTTGGAGGCGATGGAGGAGGAGAAGGACCTTGGGGTACTGGTTGATAGCAGGATGACTATGAGTCGCCAATGTGATACGGCTGTTAAAAAAGCAAATGCGATTTTGGGATGCATCGGGCGGGGTATTTCCTGCAAGGATAAGGAGGTGTTAGTACCGTTATATAAGGCGTTGGTGAGACCCCATCTGGAATACTGTGTGCAGTTCTGGTGTCCCATGTTCAAGAAGGATGAATTCAAACTGGAACAGGTTCAGAGACGGTCTACAAGGATGATCCGAGGAATGGAAAAACTGCCTTATGAAAGGAGACTCAAAGAGCTTGGCTTGTTTAGCCTGGCCAAAAGAAGGCTGCGGGGGGATATGCTTGCTCTATATAAATATATCAGGGGGGTTAACGTTAGGGAGGGAGAGGAATTATTTAAGTTTAGTACTAATGTAGGCACGAGGACGAATGGGTATAAATTGGATATTAGGAAGTTTAGACTTGAAATTAGACGAAGGTTTCTAACCATTAGGAGAGTGAAGTTCTGGAACAGCCTTCAGAGGGAAGTAGTAGGGGCAAAAGACTTTTCTGGCTTTAAGACAAAGCTTGATAAGTATATGGAGGGGATGTTATGATAGGATCATTAATTTGGGCAATTGATCTTGGATTACCACCAGATAGGTCTGCTCAATGGTCTGCGGGGAGATGTTGGATGGGATGGGAACTGAGTTACTGCAGAGAATTCCTTCTTGGGTGCTGGCTGGTGAGTCTTGCCCACATGCTCAGGGTTTAGCTGATCGCCATATTTGGGGTCGGGAAGGAATTTTCCTCCAGGGCGGATTGGCAGGGGCCCTGGAGGTTGTTCGCCTTCCCCTGCAGCATGGGGCACGGGTCGCTTGCTGGTGGATTCTCTGCAGCTTGAGGTCTTCAAACCAATTTTGAGGATTTCAATAACTCGGTCCTGGGTTAGGGGTTGTTATAAAATTGGATGGGTGGGGTTCTGTGGCCTGCCTTGTGCAGGAGGTCAGACTAGATGATCATATTGGTCCCTTCTGACCTGTGAGTCTATGAGTCTATGAGGACAATTCAATTAAGGTGGCTATTCTCAACAGTTGACAAGAAGGGGTGAATACCAAGGGAGGAAAATGCACAGGCTAGAGAGATTTCTAGCCTGTATAAACTTGGGAAACCCGAACTACAAAGTCAAGACAGTGTGTGCCTTAAGAATCTGCCTGCCTGTTTATGACACAGGGTGAGAATTTGCTAATATATATCTTACCTATTTAACATGTAAAGTTGCAGTTTAGTTTATTTACCAGGTAATCTGCTTTGATCTAGGGCCACCTGGGGGGGAACAAGTGGGGCAATTTGCCCCAGCCCCACTAGCTCTGGCCCAGCGATGGTCTGGGTCTTTGGGGGGGGGGGGGATTCAGTGCTGCCAAAGGGTGAGTACAAGCGCCGCAGCTCCCCCACTTTGCCCCAAGACCCCTGAATCCTCTGTGTGGCCCTGCTTTGATCTGTTTGCTACTACCCAGAATCACTCAGTCAGTTTTGTTTTGCCTAAAACCAGTGTGTAAATTCATAACAGGGGTGAGGAGAAGCTGTTGCATATCTTCCTCCACACAGAGGGAGCAGGTGAACTTCATGATAATTTTATTCCCCAGAGGGGGCTGTGCACTTGAGTAGCTGGGAAGTCCCCCACGCAGAGCTGATCTCAGCATCTGTATAAAGCTTCAGCTGGGTGCATCTCAGCCTGCATGTGTGCTGGTAAAGTGCAGTCCAAAGCCAGGGGAAGGCTTGGCACTGTGCACAGAAATACAGTGAAAAGGGAATCCAGACTAGAGAATTAGGAGGGCTCAGTGGTATCCCAGTTCCAAGTGGCATCTTGGGGGAAACTTGTGACAGTTTTCAGATTTGGTACTGGAGAATCGGCTGTCTGGATAGAAATGTCTTCATCTCCTTTTACGTTGCTTTTTTCCAGCCTTCCTTTTTCTCTCTGATCCTAGTGAAATAAACACTGCTAAAGTAAGCATTACCGGGGAAACAAGGGGTTGCTTCCAAGGTGTTGCCCACAGTAAGGTTTACTTTGGCTGGGACTTTGTTCAAATCTGCACTGTTATCTACCCCAAGACTGGAATTTAGACTTTCCAAAAGCTCTTTCAAAACTTTTCCTCAGAGAATTAACCCTAGAGGCTACTTTCAGGTTTGGGGATTTTTCTTTCATATTTAAGTACATAAGAAGCCTGCCACACAACCAGTGATTAAGGTTTCTTTAACACCTTGGAACACTTGATAAGGTCATTGCAGAAAAACTAAATGAATTCTTTGCATCCGTCTTTACAAGTGGAAAAACTACAGTGAAAACCAATTTACTAGAATTTTTGAGGGGGTTAACAAGCATTATGTACAGGGAGATTTTGGCAAACTAGTAAAGTACCTGAAACCACTATGGCTTATTGCTAAAAGCAGCCTGGTCAGTAGGCGTAGCTTAACCAAGGCAGGAGGGGAGAGGGTTTTGGGTGCCACAGAAAGGGCAGCTTGACCCCGCGCCCTTCCTGATAAGAATTATGTTGAAGTTGCTGATATGTGCAATTTAGAAGAGCAAGATGTGCCCCAGGAATGTCTATTGGGGCCTCAGGCTGCAAACTCTGGAAAAACTCACACCTGGTTAATCAATCAGAAGGAACCTCTTGCTTGACCATTGAAACTGCTTACTTAAGTTTTCTTTAAGGGACATGTCATTCTATTACTAATGTATAAATAAGGGGGGAAAGTTTGAGGTAGTTGGACTCTTTTTCGATTCACCCTCTGGATACATCTTGCAGTCCCCACCGGCAGACAGAAGATTTGGCCACCAGAAGCCTGCTGCTGTGTCACTCGAGAGCCACACTCAGCTTTGGTAATTATCCAGGCTTGGGGCTGTTTCACTAACCTATTGCGGACGGATGTGTGTAAGTGCTTGAGACTAAAGTTTAGCTTAAGTGAAAGCACTCTTGTGTTGTCCTGTTTGTGCCAGCCATCTATCGGTCAGACCCTCGTGTCTCCCTGATTTATTTCCTGACACCTCCTCACACAGAGTAAAAGTTAGCAAGGGCTTTGGGTTGAAAGAACCCCGGGTGACATATAGACAAGATGATCCAGTGAATACACTGTACTTAGATTTTCAGAAAGCCTTTGAACCCTTACTAAAGGTTTTTAAACAAAGTAAGCTGTCATAGGATAAGAGAGAGGGTCTTTCTGTGGATGAATAATGGTTAAAAGATAGGAAACAAAGAATAGGAATAAACGGTCAGTTTTCAGAAAGGGGAGAGATAAATAGTGGTGTCCCCAAGGGGTCTGTACTGGGCCAAGTACTGTTAAACATTCATTAATAATCTGGGGGAGGGAAGGAGGGAGCAGGGGACTTAACCGTGCATTCACTGTGTCTCACACTTCTCTAACACACACACAGAGTCCGTCTCTGACACAGACTGACACATACACTCTGAAGTGCCCCCCCACCCCATTGTTGATTCTCCAGTGTGCTCTTTCTGTTGGTCCT
The DNA here is from genome assembly GCF_007399415.2 of Gopherus evgoodei. Classification (NCBI taxonomy): domain Eukaryota; kingdom Metazoa; phylum Chordata; order Testudines; family Testudinidae; genus Gopherus; species Gopherus evgoodei. Next base: position 908,199 of record NW_022059994.1, on the reverse strand, counting down.
ATGTGTCAGTGGCTCTCAACCTTTCATCACTACTGTACCCCTTTCAGGAGGCAGATTTGTCTTGCCTACCTCCAAGTTTCACCTCACTTAAAAACAACTTGCTTATAAAATCAGACATCAAAATACAAAAGTGTCACAGCCACACTACTACTGGAAAATTTGCTTCCTTTCCCATTTTTACCATATATTATAAAAGAAATCAATTGGAATTAGGGATGTCAAGCGATTAATTTTTTTAATCGTGATTAATCACACAATTGCACTGTTAATAGAACGACATTTATTTAAATATTGTGGATGTTGTCTGCATTTTCAAATACATTGATTTAAATTATAACACAGAATACAAAGTGTAATCAAAAATAAATACCAAGTGAGCACTGAACAAGTATTTGCACTGTAAAAGCAAGAGAAATAGTCTTTTTCAATTCACCTAATACAAATACTGTAGTGCAATCTCTTTATCATGAAAGTTGAATTTACAAATGTAGAATTATGTAAAAAAAACAAACAAACCCTGTGTCATAAACAAATAGTTGAGGATTAATAGAACAGGAGTACTTCATGTCTCTTTTGCCTGTAAAGGGTTAACAAGTTCAGTGAGCCTGACTGTCACCTGACCAGAGGACCAATCAGGGGACAGGATACTTTCAAATCTTGAGGGAGGGAAGTCTGTGTGTGTGCTGTTAGTGTTTGGTGGTTGTTCTCTCTGGGTTCTGAGAGTGACCAGATGTGCAACCAGGTTTCTCTCCAATCTCTCTGACATAGTCTCATATATGTCCAGAATAGTGAGTACTAGGTGATAAGGCGAGTTAGGCTTATGTTTGTTTTCTTTATTTGCAAATGTGTATTTGGCTGGAAGGAGTTCAATTTTGTATTTTGCTGAAAGGATTTTAATCTGTACTTGTATACTTGGGCTGGGAGGGTATTCCCAGTGTCCATAGCTGAAAGACCCTGTAACATACTCCATCTTAAATTTACAAAGATCATTTTTACTGTTTTTCCTTCTTTAAGAACCTGATTTTTTTTTGTTTTGTTTTTTTCTTCTGGTGAGACCCCAGGGGACTGGGTCTGGATTCACCAGGGAATTGGTGGGGAGAAAGGAGGGAAGGGGGAGAGAGGTTAATTTCTCTCTGTGTTAGGATTACTTTCTCTCTCAGGGAGAGTCTGGGAGGGGGAAGGTGGATTTTCCTCTCTGTTTTAAGATTCAAGGAGTTTGAATCACAGTGATCTTCCAGGGTAACCCAGGGAGGGGAAGCCTGGGAGAGGCAATGGTGAGGAAAAGGGTTTACTTTCCTTGTGTTAAGATCCAGAGGGTCTGGGTCTTGGGGGTCCCCAGGCAAGGTTTTGGGGGGACCAGAGTGTACCAGGCACTAGAATTCCTGGTTGGTGGCAGCGCTACAGGTTCTAAGCTGGTAATTGAGCTTAGATGAATTCATGCTGGTACCCCATTTTTGGACGCTAAGGTTCAGAGTGGGGAATTATACCATGACACCCTGCATTCAAGATAATGCTGCCTTCTTCTTGTTTACAATGTCACCTGAAAGTGAAAACAGGTGTTCGCATGGTGTATCTGGTGTTGCAAGATATTTACCTGCCAGATGCGCTAAAGATTCATATGTCCCTTTATGCATCAGTCACCATTACTTAATCTCCCGTGGCCTGTTATACCTGCTGCTCATGCTCAGACCAGAGCTGCCAATTCTTCAGCTTCTCAGACCCTTCTAGGAGTCTGTGAGGAAATTTTTTCACCTGCCAGGGAAATCCCCTCTGGCTGGCATTTCCCATTTGCCTCCCTCTTGCAGAAGGAGACTCAATCTGCCTGAGGAGGCTTTTTTTTTTTGAGCTTCTCCCACAGACATAGCTGCCATCACTCATTGGGGGTAATTAGCTTTCCTGCCAGTGGCCACCCGCTCCCATTATGTGCAGGGCATGGGAAGCCAACCCACATCATGCTGGGGGTTGGTACAGCCACACCTGGGGAGGGGGAAGGGGGCTGAAGAGGGGTGGGGGGGGTTAGATAAAATGAGATTGAGGGGGGATCAGGGATGTGTGAGGGGCAGGAGGGGGATGCCAGGGCCAGGATGGGGGCAGGGGGTGTACTGAAGGGATGATGGGGCAGATAAGGAGGAACAGGAATGTATGAGGAGGCAGGAGGGAGTGAAGGGGATGAGGTGCTGAAGGGGGAATGGGGCAATGCAGGGGAATGGAGAGACTTATGAGGTGGATGGGAACAGGGCTGCAATAGAGAGAAACTCTGAGTGCTAGGCTGGGCTGGAGGCAGAGCGGCAGCAGCACTGTGGGAGGAGAACTGGGGCTGGAGCAGTCCGGAGCCAGGTGTGGTGAGCAGCTGGGGAGAGTAGGGGGGAACCTGGGCAGAGGGCCTGGTGCAGGGAGACACCACCAGCCACCGGCTCCAGACACCAGCATTCCAAGCAGGTGCTTGGGGCAGCAATCTGCAAGGGGCAGCAGTCTGGGTGTGTTTGCCCCAAGCAGGGCACCGAATTGCCACTGCGGATGGCAGGGGCAGTCCGTGTGCCATTAGGGCAGTACATGTGTTTCCACGGCGGTGGCAATTCAGCGGCAGCTTCTGTCTTCAGTCCGTGGCTGCAATTCAGCGTGCTGCTTGGGGCAGCAAAAATATTAGAGCCTTCCCTGGCGGGATAGAGGGGTTCCGCCACCTAGAGACTGAGGGCATGTGGCCCATGCTAGAGCAGGTCTGACTTGCATCATCCCTGCAGCACAGCCAGGACTGAGAGGGTGGCCTGGGGCATGTGAGGAACAGACTGTGAACTGCCCTGACATTCCAGAGATGGCAGTTTGTGCTTCCTCAGAGCTCACAAACCAGGGTGACCTGTTTTCCTTTAACCTTTCCCTTTTTTCCCTTATTTTTTTTTATTAGTTGCTGTTTAATAAATTGTATTTGCTCTGAACTCTATGCAATGGTCAGGGAAGAGGTCAGGGAAGCATCCAGTTTGGAGTGAGAACCCTGGATTTGGGATACCCTGGCCCCTATCCTGAGTGACAAGATTGGGGGTTGAGTCCCCCAGCAATCCTGGGCCCAGCGTGGTTGGCTTTTGATGACTCTGCCACACAGTGGAAGGGAGGCCCTTGAGGTCAGGCAGGTCTCTGGGTAAAGGGAGTGGGAGTGAGGACTCAGATTCTTTCGCTAGCCAATTCCACCGGGGATGTGTACAAGCTAGGAAAGATCCTCACAATAGTGGGACCCTTCCCCCACTTTTGCATATTTATTGCATATTCTCCTAAAGGTAATTAAGTATTTTAGGAAAAAGTGTCAGAGTGACTCTGGGGGAAGAGGTGGGGCAGGAGAGGTTCCAGAACTCCTGCTGCATTATCTAGGTTTTATATTACCAGGTTGGTCACCCAGGTAGCTAGCTGAGAGGCTGTGAAAAAGGTAAACAAACATACAAATATGACTTTTCACAGCAGTAGACTTACTAGCTAGCAATAAATAAATGTTGATATGGGTATGGGGACAGCGGGCCCCTTACTGAAATTTAGCCGGGGGTGGGGATTAGGCTGGCTCACTCCTAGTCCCAAAAGAAAGGGGAAGGGCCAATTAGAAATTAGGAACTGGAGACTGACAACGGGCAGCGACCAATGCTCCAGGTCAGCCTGATTTGCAGGGCAGACAGGCCCATGAAGAAGTCAGGAGCCTGAGGTCCCATCCTCTGTGTGAGCTGGAGCTGGCTGGGTCAGAGCAGGGCGGGAGCTGCTAAGGAGAGAGCAGAGCAGTGCTGGGAGCAGTGCAGCAGCCAGACCCAGACCCAGACCCAGAGAGCTGAGTTGGAGGCAGAGCAGCTGCAGTGCTGAAGCAGAGGGGAGCTGCAGCTGGGGCAGCTGGGAGCTGGGTGCGGTGAGCAGCTGGGGCAAGCAAGGGGGATGTAGGAGAGGCCCCTGTGCAGGAAGATGCCTCCAGCCAAGAGGCCTTGCAGGCTGGACTGGGAGGGGGATCTTAACTCCGATGGGGGTGGGGGGACACTGGGAAGAAGGGTCCTGTCACCTAGAGCCTGAAGGCGAGGCCACCACCAAAGCACATTTCCAACTGCAGCATCCCTGCAGCACAGCCAGAGCCTGGGAGGGAGGCCTGGGACGCGTGAGGAACAGACTGTGAACTGCTCTGACATTCCAGAGATGCCTGTTTGTGGTTCACCCCACAGAGCGGAGTGACACGTTTTCCTTTCCCATTTAGTCCTGATTTTTTAAAATGAGTTTCTGTTTAATAAATCATGTTTGTTCTGAACTAGATGCAATGGTCAGGGAAGAGGGAGAGCAGAGAAAGTACCCCAGACTGGGGACAGCCTAGCCTCTGTCCTGAGTGATCACAAGGTTTGGTGTTGAGCCCCTCAAGAAGCCTGGGCCTACCCTTTTCAGGGTTACAGGAGAGCAGAAGGGGAGTCCTCAAGGGTAGGCAGGCGGATATAAGGAGTGGGAACCCAGAGCCTTCTGCTATTCCATTACAGGGGGGCAGTGTATTAACCAGGAAAGTTTCCCACTGTTCCTCTGCTGAGAATCATAGATTATTAGGGTTGGAAGGGACCTCAAGAGATCATCTAGTCCAACACCCTGCTTAAAGCAGGACCAGTCCCCAAATGGCCCCCTCAAAGATTGAACTCACAACCCTGGGTTTAGCAGGCCAATGTTCAAACCACTGACCTATCCCTCCCCTCCTTGCCTCAGTGTCTATTTATTGGGTTTTTTCCCTAAAGGTAGTTATGTATTTTAGGAAAAACCATCAGCGTGGCCAGCCCAAGAGCTGCTGGTTACACTCTGAGGCCATCAAAAATTTGGTCATGAGACTCCCTGGGCTAGGTGATCATGATGGGCCCTTCTGACCTTAAAGTCTAACAAAAGCCAGACACAAAGAGGCAAAGCGCCCTCCAGAGGATATCGCTAGGACCCAGGAGCAGCTGGGTGGGAGCGATATGGGGATCGCTCATTCGCGGCAGTAGGAAGGGAATCGCAGACGCTGCAGTGACCTTTGGACCCAGGCTCCTGGCGAGATCCCCGAGCCCCGGCGGCTGGTGCTGGGAGCCCGGAGCCCTGGCTGCAGCCGGGAGAGGGGAATCTCCAGCAGGGCCCTTCCCGCTGCTCCCCAGGAGCCTCTCCCAGGGCAGAGCCCCCGGCCCGGCCCGCTCGGAGGGAAGGTGAGAGAGACCCGCTCCCGGCACCCCCGGGCTGCAGGGGGAGGTTTGGCCCCAGGCTGCTCCCAGCGGGGCTGGCTGCGATTCCCGCCCGGGGCCCGGGAAAGCTGCCGCCAGCCCCGGTGTGTGCCTTGCGTGGGGAGCCAGCCCGGGCCGCGCTGGGGGTGGGACAGACACACGTGGCCAGGAGTGAGGGGTCTGGAGAGGGACCGTGGGTGGGAGGCAGGAGGGGACTTATAGGTGGGAAGGGCTGTGTGAGGGGGCAGGAGGAGAGTGAAGGGGGATGCAGAGGGCAGAATGGGATGGGGCGGGGGGCGCTGAAGGGAGGATGTGGCGGTGCAGGGCAATCGGAAGACTTATGGGGCGGATGGGAACAGGGCTACAATAGAGGGAAACTCTGAAGTGGGGGGGTCACTGCGAGGGAAAGGGATGTGGGGAGCGGAGGCTGGGGGGAGACTGAGAGCAAGAGCAGACTGAGAGGGGGAGATACAAGAGCAGCTTCCCCACCCCATAGGGCAGGAGGGGATGAGGGGCTGCCCCACCCAGCAGCCAGAGGGGAATTCCTTTAGCACAAATAGCTTTGGAAGAGGAGGCTTCCACCTAAGGGCTCAAAAGCTACAAAGCAAACATCCAAAAGCTACAAGGCGCGCGCGTGCACGCGCACACGCACACACACACCTGCTCTCAATTTATGATTTTCAGACACACTCGTGGTTTTGGGGGTCTGTGTCTCCGGAGTATTCAGGGCTGCCCAGGGCCCTGGTCTGATTTCTGAGCAGGATTCAGATCTCAGCCACACCGCACTGCTAGTTCTGGCAGGGGGTGAGTGCGGATGGGCCAATGGGATCAGCCTCTGCCTGTCCCTGGGGTCTGCAGGGGCAGGACAGGGAGGCTCAGGCACTAGCTGCTGATAGTAGAGGACTCCTGTCCTGGCTGAGGGAGAGGAAGAGGCTGGTGCGTGTCTCTCTCTGCTCCTGATATTAGAGCCCTTGAGTTGAGCTGCCTGGGTCAGGTGCTGCTGCCTCCTCTGCCTGAGAGCCCAGAGTGTGAAATGGCTGCTCCCCAGCTGGGGCTGTGCCAGGGACAGACCTTCATTAAAGCCCCCCCCCCCCCCCGCCATGCGCAGCCTAGGTGAACATTTTCTCCAGTGGCTGGAATCACCCCCTGGGGCAGCCCTGGGCTCTGCCCACACCCAGGGCTGGCGCAAGGATGTTTCACGCCCTAGGCGAAACTTCCACCTTGTGCCCTCCCCCATCCTGGAGCCCTCGCCCTGATGCACCCCCCCCCGCAGCAGCTCCCCCCCTGTGCCCTGAGGCACCCCCCCCGCAGCAGCTCCCCCCCTGTGCCCTGAGGCACCCCCCCCGCAGCAGCTCCCCCCCGTGCCCTGAGGCGCCCCACCCACAGCAGCTCCCCCCCTCTGCCCTGAGGCCTCCCCCATGGCAGCTCCCCACCCTCTCCTCTGCCCTGAGTCACCGCCCCAGTTCACCCCTGCTCTGCCTCCACCTCGAGCATGGTGTGGCTGCTTCACTTCTCCCGCCTCCCAGGCTTGCGGCACCAATCAGCTTAGGCTCTGCAAGCCTGGGATGCTTGGGGAGGAGGCGGGGCAGGGGTGAGTTGGGGCAGGGAGTTCCTCTGTGTGCCACCCCCAATCCTTACTTGCTGCAGGGGGTCCTCTCAGCGCTCCCCTTCCCAGCTCCCTCTGCCTAAATGCCAGCGGCGACTCGGGCGGCTGACGATCCGGCCGCTGCAGTCGCTGCCGAAGAAAATGCCCCCCCCAAATCCTAGCACCCTAGGCAACCGCCTAGGTTGCCTAATAGGTTGCACTGGCCCTGCCAACACCAGCCCTTGAGCTGCAGGGGACTGGAAGAGACCTGGGGGAAAGGGCTGAGGCCAGGCAAGTGACCTGCTGGTGAGTTTGTACCAGAGGGGGAGGAGCTCCCTATGGGTCTGTGGGTCCTGGAGCTCCTGCCCTCAGTGACACAGCCAGGCTCACACTGGAGAGCAAACGCTCATGGGACCGGGACAGTCCCCAGTTCTCCCAGGCAGAGGGGAGAGGGAAGGAGACAGGAAGGGGAGGGGTGAGACCGAAAGGGGCAGCAGGAGCAAGAAGTGGGGAGGGAGGTTCCCAGCCCTGCCTGGATCCATTTCCTGCACCCCCTGGGCAGACTGACTCTCCTGGGAACAAGGGGAGGAGTTGACAGAGGAAAAACCAGATCCTGCCTCTGCCTAGCCCCCATGCTGCTGGGGGGACATGCTGCTCTCTGGGCCAATGTCAGGGAGAATCCCCCAAAGTGTTTCCTTTGATTCTGTTCCTTTCTAACCTTTGTCTTAGTGACTCTGTCCCTGGGAGGGTTTAAAAGTGTCTCAGGGGGTTCAGTGTTGGTGGGAGAGGCCGGGTCTGTGTTGTGATAAAGTGACTGAGGGTTTTCCCAGCATGGCAGAGTCCAGAGCATCTGGGGGGAGAGAGCCTCGGGAAATCGGGGTGTGAACTGCTCTCAAGCCCCTTCTGAAACCTCCCCTCTCGCCCTGACAGGCTGAGGAATCACGTCCACGTGTTGCTCCAGATCCTCCCGTCTTCCAGGGGACAGGGAAGGGAAATGGCTGTGATGGAGCCAGCTCAGGTAGGGGATTTTGAGGGAGCTGCAGGGGGGTTGTTGTGGAGAGTCAGGGACAGGAAGCACCGAGGGGGAGGCAGGGAGGGGACAGGGTGTGATAAACCTGCTGGGACACATTCAATTTGAAGCCTGATTTTCTGAACAGAACCGTTTGCAGATGCTGGAAACATCCCCCCATTTCTGAACCAGGAAACAGCGTCCTGGGCAGGGCTGGGAAAACTAACCAGACTCCCAGTGCTGGAGCCTGAACTTACTGGGCAGAGGCAGCTGTGAAATACATAGGGAAGCTGTCAGAATTATTGTCCTTGTCCCCTGCTCAGAGCTCTGTTTCCTGCATCAGCCTGTGGCTGGCAGGTATGTGGGAAATGTGAAGATCCGGCCCTGCTCCGTGTGCTGGGGAGGACAAGGAGCTCTCACCTTCTCCCAGCCCCTGAAATCTCCTGGCTGCTCTGAGCAGGGTGCGGGTGGGATTCTGCTTTTCTGGGCCTCCTCCACCATGAATAGTGGGATTGTGGCTGGGGCGGCAAACTCTGAGTGAGAGAACTGATGTTTCAGATGCTGGTGACCTTCGAGGAGGTGGCTGTGTATTTCACCCAGGAGCAGGGGGCTCTGCTGGACCCCACTCAGAGAGCCCTCTACAGGGACGTCATGCAGGAGAACTATGAGACGGTGACCTCGCTGGGTAAGGGATTCCTGGCCCCTTGGTTATTAGAAGCTGTGGGGTCTGCATATCTGACTCTGGTCAGATTCTTCCCTGGCGAGTTAGTTTGGAGGGTGAGGGTCTCATAATCCATAGCTCCAGTGTGAGAGACTCTTTATCTCCACACCCCATTCTAGGGAACAGGGGATACAGAAATCTAATGGACAGGCTCATTTATCCCCATCTCTCCAACTTTCAAGGGGCCAGAAGCAGGGTATTGTCCTGCCTGTGTTATTTCTTTTTCACACACCGTTCACCTTGCTCCATCCGTAGGGAGGGCTCCAGGTTCTGCAGGCTTGGAAATAGGCAGGAGTTTAACACTCGAGCTGTGCGTGTGTCAGCGAGTCCCCAAAGCGCATCTACATTGAGACCTCCTAGTGAGGGAGTGACAACACCCCCATACCTTCCAGATGTCTGCTGCTCCCAAGGGGTCTGAGCTGCTACAATCCTATGTAGGGTCAGGTTAAACTCAGGGAATATTCCATGTGACAAATACTCTACCAAGACTCCATGCGCCCTGAGCTTGCCTGATTTCACCTCCTGAGCAGGATTCCCCATTCCCAAACCTGACCTGATCGCCCAGCTGGAAAGAGAGGAAGAGCCGTGGGTCCCAGATCTCCAAGCCACCCAGGAAAGAAAGAGCCCAAGAAGCACCCACACAGGTGAGGAATGAGGGAAACAGATAAACATCTGGCAAGTGAAGGAAAAAGCTGGGACTCCCAAAAACTTGCTGTGACCAAGAGCCCTCAGTTTTGCCCCATCTCACCTAGGTCAGGACTGCAGTCAGCAGGTGTCGTAGCATCAAAGCAAAGCTCAATCACGGCTTCTCACCCATCCTGTTAGCTGTTGGGAATTTCCTCCCTGGCTTTCCTTCCCTGGGAGTGTTTGGGTGGGAGGTGGAGGCAGAATCCAATGTCTCCATCTCTGCAACAGTCAGTGTGTTGTGTTTTCCCTCTTTGCTATTCCCCTTTCTGTCCTTTCTCCCTGGCACAGGCAGTGACTCCTGTCTGGCTTCTCTCTCTTCCAGCAGGTGATAGGACAGTGAGTGAGAACAAGGAGGAGAATCAGCAGCAGGAAGGTCCTGAGCAAGTGGAACTGCAGGAGAGGTTTTTGAGAAGAGCTGAAGGGAATTTTTCGCACTTGGAGCAGGGAAATGCCTGGGGAGATCGACACAGATCAGAGATGCAGCTGGGAAACTATCCCAGAAAGAAACTGAACAAATCAATTCAACGTGGCAGAGGATGCAAGGATCCGAAGGAAACCACAGTCCAGCAGACAAGGCACAATGAAGAGAAACCCTGCAAATGCCTTGACTGTGGGAAAAGATTCCGTTTCAGTGGAAACATTCTTACACATCAGAAAACCGAGACAGGAGAGAAGCCTTATAAATGCTTGGACTCTGGAAAAATCTTAATTCAGAAGTCACCATTTATTATACACCAGAGAGTGCACACAGGAGAGAGACCTTTTAAATGCTGTGAGTGTGGGAACAGTTTTAGTCAGAGTGCAACGCTTATTACACATCAGCGAACCCACACAGGAGAGAGACCCTTTAAATGCCTTGAGTGTGGGAAAGGTTTTAGTCAGAGTGCAACACTTATTGCACATGAGAGAACACACACTGGAGAGAGACCCTATGAATGCCATGAGTGTGGGAAAAGTTTTAGTCAGAGCTCAGCACTTTTAACTCATGAGAGAACCCATACAGGAGAGAGACCTTATAAATGCCTTCAGTGTGGGAAAGGTTTTATCGCAAGTTCAGCCCTTACTAATCATAGGAGAATCCACACAGGAGAAAAACCCTATAAATGCCCTGAGTGTGGGACAAGTTTCAATTTGAAATCAACCCTTACTACACATCAGAAAATCCACACAGGAGAGAAACCGCATGAATGCTTGGACTGTGGGAAAGCTTTCCGTTTCAAATCAAACCTTAAAGCACATGAGAAAACCCACACAGGAGAGAAACCCCATAAATGCTTGGACTGTGGGAAAACTTTCTGTCTGCTCTCATACCTTATTAAACATGGGAGAATCCACACAGGAGAGAGACCTTATAAATGCCTTGAGTGTGCGGAAAGCTTCAGTAGGAGCTCAGCGCTTACCACTCATCAGAGAATGCACAAGAGTGAGAGACCGCAGAAATAGCTTGACTACAGGAAAAGATTCAATTTTACTTCACACATCAGTGATCCACACAACAGAGACACCTTGAATATGGGGGAGGGTTCATTTGGGGTCAGGCATCCTCAAATTTGCATAGGGAAGAAACCGCTGAGGTGTTCTCAATGTAGAAAATGCTCCAAGTGGAGCTAACACCATACTGGACATCAGAGATTCCTCCACACAACAGGGAAATTCTCTCAGGGCCCTGATTGGGGCCGGCCATGGTGACAAACCCATTTCTTCCTTCCCACACACAGCAGGGGCATTTGGCTCCCAAGGATCCAGCTGCCCATCGCTGGGGTGAGGATCCAGCAGCTGCCGAGCATCAGCTGATCAGAGCCCCACTGACTCTGCCTGGTCTAAGCAAACCCCAGGCTGAGAAGCCCCGGTCAGCCCCTCCTCCCTGCTGCAGCCCTGGCTGCTGAGCTGATGGGCCACAGGTGGGGGAAGGGAGAGAGAGAAACTCCTCCAGCTGCTCCCTCTGCCTGGCTGAAGTTCCCCCCTCTCCCTTCCCCTCCCAGCCGGGAGATGAGGAGAAGGACACTTGGGCCAGGCCCCACCTTCACTCTAGACTAGACCCCTGTCCCCACCCCCACATCTTCCACCAGCCCCTGGACTGGGCTCCCCCACTGACCTGGGGCTGTTCCCTGCAAGGCAAGTGTCCATGGGGGGCTGGTAACTCCTCCTCTCCCCAAATCCCTCTGGGCTCTGAGGGATCAAAGGTTAAGTGACCAGGTCAATGGGCTGTGGTGAGGAAACTGGGGATTGAAAGGTTGGGGCTGGGGGAGCTGGGTGATGGGATAAGAGGCGAGGGAGAGCACAGGGGTAACGAGGTGCTGCCTCATTACTCTCCCCCTCTGCCCCTTCTCTCCCCCCCCCCTGCATTCAGACAGCACTATTAGCAGAGACTGATTCCCACAGGGCCTTTTGTTGGCAGTCTGGATTTCCCATCTCTGCTACAGCAGCATCAGCCTGTGAGAGGGAAGCAGTGTTGCCTAGTGGATAGAGCACTGGCCTGGGACTCAGGAGACCTGAGCTCTATTCCCAGTGCTGCCAGCAGCTTGCGGGGTGACCTGAGACAAATCTGTGCCTTCCAGAGAGGGAATAAATGGAGAGTGATAATATCAGCCTCCCAGCTTCTGTTTAGGGCGGGAGAAGTGGTTGAGATTAGCTAGGCTGTGTCTGTTGTTCCTCCACACCTTTTTCTAGTCTAGACTGACGCTGAGCAGTTTATTCCAGTCCCCCATTAGCAAAGAGATTGTTAGAGTCACTAAGTCACCCCTTTGAAGTGAGATTGTCTCATTCCCAGACATCCTCACATTGCTCCAGGTTCTGCTGAAAAGCATTGCATTTTTTCTGCTGTTTCTTCCTTATCCACCAGCATTCAATAGAGTCTAAAAGAGCTGGAGCAGGGATAGCAAAATAATGTGGTGTTTTAACTTCTGTGTTATTGGAGGGGGATGGGTTGAGTCCAAGGGTTCTTCTTCGAGTGATTGCTCACATCCATTCCAGTTAGGTGTGCGCGCCGCGCGTGCACGTTCGTCGGAAACTTTTTTACCCTAGCAACTCCAGTGGGCCGGCAGGTCGCCCCCTAGAGTGGCGCCGCCATGGCGCTCTATATATACCCCTGCCGGCCCGCCCGCTCCTCAGTTCCTTCTTACCGCCGTGTCGGTCGTTGGAACTGTGGAGCGCGGCATAGCTGTCCTCCACGTCCCTAGCTCTCCTTGTTATCTCTCGTTTATCTAACTCGTTCTTTTGTAGTTGTTAATTAGATTGTTAAGTGTAGATAGTAGTACTTAAGTTAAATAGGTTGTAAATAGTTCTTCGCCGGGGGCTTAGCCCTTCCCGGCAACCGGCACCGGGCTCATGCCTGGTTCGCCGGGCTTCAAGCAGTGTGCGGCCTGCAAGAAGCCTATGCCCACCAGCGACCCCCACGACGCGTGCCTGAAGTGCCTGGGGGAATCGCACAGATCGGACAAGTGCCGCATCTGCAAGGCTTTCAAGCCAAGGACAAAGAAGGAGAGGGATCAAAGACTCCGAACTCTCCTTATGGAGGCGGCTCTTGACCCGGCGGCTTCGCAGGGTGTGACCTCGGCGCCGGCACCGGATCGCACCGGCACCGAAAAGACTCCCCGGCACCGACCTTCTCCGGCACCGGGGACGGAACCGAGGCCGTCGAAGTCTACTACTCCGGCCCGGCAGACCCGACTGGAGCGCCCGGCCTCAACACTGGCCGCGGCGCCGCCGGCACCGTCGACTCCGGGCCCGACGGGTCTGTCGAGTCCGGTACCGCCAAGCTCCCCCATGAGATCTGGGGTTGAGATATTGGTCCCATCCACGCCGGAGACCTTCGCCTCGGCTCGGGACCTTATAGCTCTGACTGAGCCCACTCAGCTGCCACCCCCGGTACCTCCGGTGTGGGTAGTGTCCAGAGGCAAGCCCATGATGGCGGCACCGTCTCGAGCCTCACGCTCAAGATCGAGGTCCCGACGTCGCGGTCGCTCCAGATCCCGCCGCCGCTTGCAGTCCCGGCACCGCTCCCCTCGGCGGTACCGGTCGCACTCGCGGCACCGGTCGGCCTCAAGACGTTCGCGGTCGGACTCCAGCCGCCGAGACCGGCACCGCGACTCCAGGAGCCAGTCCTGACGTTATCCGCCGCACCGGTCGACCTCCCGGCACCGAGCTGGTGGCAGGTCCCGGTCCCGATCCCGGTCGACCTCCCGACACCGAGCTGGTGGTAGGTCCCGGTCCCGGTCGACCTCCCGGCACCGAGTCGGCGGCAGGTCCCGGTCCCGATCCCGGCACCGAAGCGGCGGCCGGTACCGGTCTAGATCCCGGCACCGTGACAGAACCCGGTCCCGGTCCCGATCCCGGCACCGTTTTGACTCCCGGCACCGGTCCCCGGCTCCGAGACATTCGTCCATGCCGAACCGCGCAGACCCTTACCAACCAGGGTCAGCCCTGCCGTGGCCTTCTAGACAGCCGTCGGTCTCTTCCCAGATGGACAGTGGGTATGCGCTGGGCACCGACCGGCAAGCGGCGCTATTTAGCGATCCGCCTCTACAAGACCAAGGCCCGCAGCAATGGGGGTTCTGGACACCCTGGGCATACCATCAAGCCCAGGGGCCCCAACAACTCCCTGCTAGACCTGCGACGGCGGACCGCAGGGCGCCGGAAGCCTCATTGTCTCGCCCCCCTCCCTCCCCGGATGAGGAGGAAGGGTCCAAGCAACAAGACTCCGCTCTGGCTCCTGAAACAGAGGCGAGGGCCGAGGGAGACCCTCCATTGGACACTCTCTTGCCGGGGGTCTCCTCATCCTCCTCCCCTGATGAAGCGGTGGCTGGTACCTCCTCCAACAGCCCACCCCCGCTGGATCTCAGAGCGCACCAAGACCTCCTCAGGCGAGTAGCTCAGAATCTGAGTCTGCAAGCCGAGGAGGTCTCGGAAATAGAGGATCCGATTGTCACCATCCTCTCAGCGGATGCGCCCACCAGGGTCGCCCTGCCCTTCGTAAGAACCATCCAGGCCAACGCCAACACCATCTGGCAGTCTCCGGCCTCCATCCCCCCTACTGCGAAGGGCGTCGAGAGGAAGTACATGGCCCCTTCTAAAGGCTATGAGTACCTCCATGTACACCCGACACCGGGTTCCCTGGTGGTTCAATCCGTGAATGATAGAGAGCGTCATGGGCAGGAGGCTCCAGCCCCCAAATCCAGAGAGGCCAGGCGAATGGACCTCCTCGGCCGTAAGGTATACTCGGCTGGGGCGCTGCAGCTCAGGGTTTCGAACCAGCAAGCCCTGCTGAGCAGATACGCCTTCAACTCCTGGGTGGCAGCAGACAAATTCAAGGAGCTGCTACCGCAAGACGCTCGCCAAGAATTTGCAGCCATCTTAGATGAAGGCAAGAAGGTTGCACGCACGTCCTTGCAAGCTTCTTTGGATGCTGCGGACTCGGCTGCCCGTACCCTTGCATCAGGAGTAATGATGCGTCGCATCTTCTGGCTACAGGTTTCTGGCCTTCCGCTGGAGCTCCAGCATACCATCCAGGACCTCCCTTTCGAAGGCCAGGGCCTGTTTTCTGAAAAGACAGACCCCAGACTCAAGAGTCTGAAAGATAATCGGGTCATTATGCGGTCCCTCGGGATGCACACACCGGGAACGCAACGCAGACCCTTCTGGCCACAGCAACAACAGCAACGCAGGCCGTATTCCCAGTTCCGCCAGCGGCAGGACCTTAACAGGCGCCGCGGCAGGAATGGAAGGCGCAGACATTCGGGGAACCAAGGGGGGCAGAACCAAGGCTCCTCTAAGCCCCCGCCTGGGCCTAAGCCTTCATTTTGAAGGTGCGCCCGAGGGCGCAGTAACAGTTTCCCCTATGGATCCTTCCCCCCCGTTTTCCAACCGCCTTTCGTTTTTCCTCCCGGCGTGGTTCCAAATAACATCGGACTGCTGGGTCTTAAGCACGGTGCAGACGGGATACCGCCTGCAGTTTGTGTCATTTCCTCCTTCCCGCCCCCCTTCCTCGTCCCTCTTCAGGGACCTCTCTCACGAGCAATTCCTTCGGCAGGAGGTGCGGACGCTCCTCAGCAAAGGAGCTATAGAGGCGGTTCCGGAAAACGAGAAAGGCAAGGGGTTTTATTCCCGTTACTTTCTGATCCCCAAGGCCAAGGGAGGCCTCAGGCCTATCCTCGACTTGCGAGAGCTCAGAAAGTACCTGGTGAAGTTGAAGTTCCGCATGGTATCCCTGGGGACCATTATCCCATCCCTGGATCCGGGAGACTGGTACGCCGCCCTCGACATGCAGGACGCGTATTTTCACATTGCCATTTGGCCACACCACAGACGTTTTCTTCGCTTCGTGGTGGGCCCCCTTCATTACCAATTTGCAGTCCTTCCATTTGGCCTATCCACGGCCCCGAGGGTGTTTACAAAATGCATGACAGTTGTTGTGGCGCATCTTCGGCGCAATCGTATCCACGTGTTTCCTTATCTGGACGATTGGTTGATTCGGGGCACGTCGGAACAACAAGTCTGCAGCCATGTCCGCGTGATCACCGGCTTGTTCGCCACTTTGGGCCTCTTGATAAACACGGACAAGTCTACCCTGATTCCCACGCAGAGGGTGGAATTCATCGGGGCCGTCCTGGACGCCACGGTGGCCAGGGCCTTGTTGCCATTGCACAGGTTCCAGGCCTTGTCGGCGATCGTTCAACGACTGCGGGCAGCCCCCTTGACATCAGTGCGGACATGTCTAGCCCTGTTAGGCCACATGGCGGCTTGCACCTTTGTGACCGGTTACGCTCGGCTCCGCATGAGGCCCCTCCAGTTGTGGCTCATCGATCATTACAGGCCGGCAAGACAGCCGCTAGACATGCTAATCACAATCCCCCAAAGGGTGTTAGATTCTCTAGCCTGGTGGCTAGACCAGTCCGTACTATGTGCGGGACTCCCTTTCCACCCACCTCAGCCCTCGGTGTCCCTGACAACGGATGCCTCAGATCTAGGCTGGGGGGCCCACCTAGGGACCCTGAGAATGCAGGGCCTGTGGTCCCAGGAGGAGGTGGAGTTGCACATCAACATGCGGGAGTTGAGAGCGGTCCGCCTTGCTTGTCAAACGTTCTGCCATCAGCTTCAGGGTCGTTGTGTCGCAGTGTTTACCGACAACACGACGACCATGTACTACATCAACAAGCAAGGCGGCACCAGATCCTCTTCCCTGTGTCACGAGGCGATGCGACTCTGGGACTTTTGTGTAGCCCACTCCATTCACCTCATGGCTTCCTTCCTCCCCGGGGTACGGAACGCGCTGGCGGATCGATTGAGCAGATCCTTCCTGTCGCACGAGTGGTCCCTTCGACCGGACGTCGCCCTCTCCATCTTCCGGAGGTGGGGTTATCCCCGGGTGGACCTATTCGCATCCAGAGGGAACAGGAAGTGCCAGGTGTTCTGCTCCTTTCAGGGCAGGGAGCCCGGGTCGATAGCGGATGCCTTCCTTATTCAGTGGTCGACCCACCTGTACTATGCGTTTCCCCCGTTCCCTCTGGTCCACAGGGTCCTTCTGAAGGTGCGCAGGGACAAGGCTCACGTGATCATGGTGGCCCCGGCATGGCCCAGGCAGCACTGGTACCCCGTGCTGCTGGACCTGACCATAACCGACCCAGTTCCCCTGCCCCTTCATCCGGACCTGATTACCCAGGAGCACGGGACCCTCTGTCACCCGGACCTGCAGTCGCTGCATCTAGCGGCGTGGCTCCTGCGTGGCTGACCGGTTCTGAGCTGAGCTGCTCCACACCGGTGAGGGAGGTGCTTTTGGGCAGCAGGAAGCCTTCCACGAGAGCGACATATTCGGCCAAGTGGAAGCATTTCTCCTGTTGGTGCGTGGAGAAGAATCTCCGCCCTATGGAAGTTTCGGTGGCCAATATCTTAGATTACGTTTGGTCCCTCAAACAGCAGGGTCTGGCCATATCGTCGTTGCGAGTCCACCTGGCAGCTATCTCCACCTTTCACCCGGGTGCGGATGGTCGCTCGGTCTTTTCTCACCCGACGGTGTCTAGATTCCTTAAGGGACTGGAACGTTTATACCCTAACGTCCGACTCCCTGCTCCAACCTGGGATCTTAACTTGGTGTTGTCTCGGCTCATGGGACCCCCCTTTGAGCCGTTAGCTACTTGCTCCCTGCTTTACCTCTCTTGGAAGACTGCCTTTTTAGTAGCTATCACCTCAGCTAGGCGGGTGTCGGAACTCCGGGCTCTCGTGGTAGACCCCCCGTATACAGTCTTCCACAAAGACAAGGTGCAGCTGAGGCCACACCCTGCCTTTCTCCCCAAGGTAGTCTCTTCCTTCCACATCAGCCAAGAGATATTCCTTCCGGTTTTTTTCCCGAAACCTCATTCCTCAGGCAGGGAGCAGCAGCTCCACTCGCTTGATGTCCGTAGGGCTCTCGCGTTCTATGTGGAGAGGACCAAGCCCTTCCGCAAATCCCCCCAACTTTTCGTGGCGGTAGCGGACCGCATGAAGGGGCTTCCTATCTCCTCCCAGAGGTTATCCTCATGGGTAACGTCCTGTATCAGGACCTGTTATGACTTGGCCCACGTCCCTGCAGGACGGGTGACTGTGCATTCCACCAGGGCGCAGGCGTCATCGCTGGCTTTCCTCGCCCGTGTGCCCATCCAGGAAATCTGCCGGGCAGCGACCTGGTCATCGGTCCACACCTTTGCTGCCCACTACGCCCGGGTCCAGCAGTCAAGAGAGGATGCGGCCTTCGGATCTGCAGTGCTCCATGCCGCGACTTCTCACTCCGACCCCACCGCCTAGGTATGGCTTGGGATTCACCTAACTGGAATGGATGTGAGCAATCACTCGAAGAAGAAAAGACGGTTACTCGCCTTTGTAACTGTTGTTCTTCGAGATGTGTTGCTCACATCCATTCCACACCCGCCCTCCTTCCCCACTGTCGGAGTAGCCGGCAAGAAGGAACTGAGGAGCGGGTGGGCCGGCAGGGGTATATATAGAGCGCCATGGCGGCGCCACTCTAGGGGGCGACCTGCCGGCCCACTAGAGTTGCTAGGGTAAAAAAGTTTCCGACGAACGTGCACGCGCGGCGCGCACACCTAACTGGAATGGATGTGAGCAACACATCTCGAAGAACAACAGTTACAAAGGTGAGTAACCGTCTTATTCCCTCCCACCCCCATCAACCTCACACATCTCTCATAGAGCAGCCTCTACCCAAGCCGTGCAGAGTTTATCCTTTTCCCTTTTTACCCCTCCACCTTCATGTGTGTCATTTACCACAGTGTCCTTTCCCCACCATGCTTAGGAATCAGGCTTTGATTTCTTTGATCCTCATTCAGGCCCCTGAGGGCTGAAGAATAAAATGTCACATTCCTGAAGGGGAAATTCAAATGAACCCCAAAGCACAGTTTGAGCTTAAATCTGTAGCCCATAAGGTTGCTTTTCTAGCTTGCTATATTGGCTGGAGTGCTTTCTTCATTGATTTGATTGATTATGATGTTATCTTCAGGGGGTTTGGTTTATACCGGATCTCAATATATATGACTCAGAATAGTTGGTTATAATGCAAAGGTGCCTACAGGCCTGTATCCTGAAAGAAGAAGCTTAGCTTGAGTCAGTTAGGATAAGTGATTGCAACCTTTGGCATAGATAAGTGTCCTGTTGGCCTCCCCTTTGTCTCTGGGGGAACTGAATAGAGAATTGAATGAATGTTCACCTTAAGTTTTGAACAGACGAGTAACCACCGGGTGCACTGCAGCGGAACATGGAAGTTATGATTAATGTCAAAGGTAATGATTTCAAGAATGAGATAATCAATATTAACATGTATGAATATATGTCACAATATGTTAGCCCATAGAATAAGGGTACCTGAAGATTTCTCTGGGTGAGGAAATAAGATTTGGGCATGGTAGATTGGGCCCGGCTATGAATATTCCTGCCATTAGGAGGACCCTATAAAAGGGCAAACACCCATGCAGAGGGGTCGCTCATTCGTCCCTCTTTATACCTTCTATTAAGCTATCAGCTCAGCCTGGCAACATAGCTACTCCTCCAGTCCTGACTTCGACCTAGACCATCAAATCTGTCGGGCATGCCAGAGACAAGGCTGGTTCGCTGTCTCCTACTACTCGGTCTTCAGGGAAGCGTGTGACCCTGGTAGCTTAAATAGTCTTTAGAGTAGGAATGTTACCACCAGGAACCTTAGAATTGTATTGCTTATTTGTGACTGTGCCTTGGAGCTTTGATTGCTTTTTCACTTGTTTTAATAAAGATCTTAAAACTCTAGTATTGTCTTCGGTATCAGTGTCCTTGCCACACACCCCAAGAGTCTGCTCTTGACATAGAACTGTCTGTGTTTAACCCCCTGAATTGGGACACAAATCTAAATTCTTCTAATCAGTTCACTGGCGAGACATAACAAACTAGCCTCCATAAATTCAGGTCTACAAATCCCAGCCTCCATCTATTGGTAAAGTGGCATCTGAAGTTTTTCCAGCCAAATCCAGATCATTTGTAGATAGGAAATTTTTGGTTAGGTTTGTCTTGTTTTCCTCTTTCTTTTATGACGATGATGCTTAAAACTTTTGTCAGTAACCCAGCCAAATAATGTGGCGGTGCTGAGGAAAGCAGGTTTGGCCTGTTCAGAAGGAAATGGGCAAATTTGTTCTTCAGATTTTGAAATTTAAGATTCTCGGAGGTTTCACTTCATGAATGGGAAAATGGTTTCTAGCCCACCCTGGACTGAGGGTTTTTCTCATTTTGGTTAAGGCTGTTCTGTTACGTGTTTTGATATTAAATTATTCTGACAGGATGGAGTTCAGATTTATTGGGGACTTCAAAAGACAAATGATCACTTTCCAAAATAATACTTTCTGATTTTCTTTTCATGTTTCCCTAGCCTTTATCATGAGATTTTTCTTGGTTTTAGAACAAGGAAAATGACCAGTATCTGTCAGCAAAAACAATGAGGGCGAGTGCAGGATACGCACTCCAAGAGTCAGAGACTGAGGGTATGTCTACACTGGCAAGTTTGTGTGCAGTAAACCACCTTCTTGCACCCCAACTGCAGAGGTGTACACACTGCCAAGCCGCTTGGTGCGCAGAAACTGCGCAGTTGCAGTGCAGTAAACAATCCACCTCAACGAGAGACTTTCTGTGCCAGGGCTATAGCGCTGTGGTGCCAGTGTAGACACTAGTGATTACAATGTTGTGATTGGCCACCGGGAGGTGTCCCGCGATGCCTGTTCTCACCTCTCTGGTCATTGGTATGAACTCTACTGCTCTGCCCTCAGGTGATCAGCCCTACCCTTTAAATTCCTTGGGAACTTTGAAAGTACCCTCCCTGTTTGGTGATGCATTCAGTGGTCTCAGCGCATCCGTCCAGGTGAGCATGGCTGCTGCCCGCACCGGGCGCTCCCTTGCTTGGAACAATGCCGAGCTGCTGGACCTCATCAGCATGTGGGGAGAGGAGACTGTCCAGTCTCTGTTATACTCCAGCTGTAGGAATTATGATACCTATGGACAGATATCACGCTTCATGACGGAAAGGGGCCATGACGGGGGCACAGTGCAGTGCAGGGTCAAAGTGAAGGAGCTGCGGAACACCTACCACTAGGTGCGGGAGACAAACTGCCGCTCCAGTGCACTGTGCTGCACCCACGAGCTGCTGGTTTTACAAAGAGCTGGACACGATACTCGGCGGCGACCCAACCTCCACTGCAGAGACCACCGTGGATATTTTGGCAGCTCAGGGGATAGTCAAGAGTGGACTGAGCCAGGAGAAAATCATGGACGGGGATGTGGTGCAGGAGGGGGACCCAGAAGCAGAGGACGACTTGGTGTTCACAGTTGCATGAAGCCAGGAATGCTTCTCTATTCCGGAGGAGGCTAGCTAGTCACAGCAGTCAGGTCAGAGTTTGGCGAAGCAGACACAGGACAGGAGGCCCCTGATAAGTGGTTTTGATTTTGGGAGTGGCTGAAGGGAGTTGTTGGGGAAAGGAGGGTTGCAGAAGGCCCACTTGTCTCTTTGTGCTGAGCTTGCAGGAGGGATTTGCAGCAGGCTGCCTTGTGTCTATGTGATGCGTGTACCCCTGGTTGAGAACCACTGCTATATGCAAACAGGACTTCAGTTGTATTCGTTTACAATGCTTCATCTACATGTGAACTGTGGGAGAGAGATGACTAGATATGCTTTGGTCTAGCAAAACCTGTTTCTCAACCCTGCCTAGATTCAGAATTTAAAACAGTTTCTGGTATAGAAATGTAGTTCATTAAAGATGATCTGCCCACGCTTCTTGCAGTGATCCTGAGGACCAGTGTGACACGAGCCTTTAGTAGAGACTGCCCGTGAGCCGTGGCGGACGAACACTATGAACGCAGAGCCTGAGGAGCAGTGCGTTTGTCAGGCCTGATCAGCGTTGCTCTCACAGAACAATGCACCTTTTCCCTTCGACACTGAAGGGTCCTTAGTGTCATAGGAGGCAGGGGCTGGGGCAGGGGCTGCACTGAGCCGAGTTGATCGCTAGGACCCAGGAGCAGCCGGGAGGCGGCTGTGGGGCAGCGAGCGCTGGGCTCCGGCCCGGCAGCAGGAAGTGACTCGCAGCCGCTGCGGTGACTCTGGCTCCCAGGCTCCTGGCGAGATCCCCGAGCCCCGGCGGCTGGTGCTGGGAGCCCGGAGCCCTGGCTGCAGCCGGGAGAGGGGAATCTCCAGCAGGGCCCTTCCCGCTGCTCCCCAGGAGCCTCTCCCAGGGCAGAGCCCCTGCCCCGGGGGGCCCCGCTCGGAGGGAAGGTGAGAGAGACCCGCCCCCCCGGCACCCCCGGGCTGCAGGGGGAGGTTTGGCCCCAGGCTGCTCCCAGCGGAGCTGGCTGCGATTCCCGCCCGGGGCCCGGGAAAGCTGCCGCCAGCCCCGGTGTGTGCGGGGCGGGGGGAGCCAGCCCGGGCCGTGCTGGGGGTGGGACAATAGTACGGGGACGGGAGGGGGCTGAGGAGGGTCCAGGGTGTGTGAGATCGGGGGCAGGAGGGGGGCAGGGGCGGTGGCTGCACTGAAGGGAGGCTGGGGCGGTGCAGAGTGATCGGGGGCGGAGGGGGGATTATGGGGCCGAGGGAAGCTGGGGGGGGTCATTGCGAAGGAAGGGGGGATGTGGGGAGGGGAGGCTGGGAGGAGACTGGCTGGGGCAGGGACAAGGCGGAGGGTGGGAGAGATACAAGGCAGCCCCCCGCCCCATGGGGTAAGGGCGGGTGAGGGGGCTGCCCTGCCCAGCAGCCAGCGGGGATTTGTTCCGCTAGGAATGGTCAGACCAGCGGGGGGGATGGGCAGGGTGACCGTGTGTCCCGAAGTGGCAGGACTCGGGCTAAACGATTCCCGGTGCCAGGGCTCTGCGCATGCCCGAGGCTCAGGGGTAGCGCCCGCCTTTCCCCAGGGGTGGGACTGGGGGTGGCCTTAGCCCCCCCTTCTCCACGAGGCCCCACCCCTCGGTGGCCTCCCCCCGGCCAGCCAGAGGCTAGATCCCGGCCATAAGAGCCTCCCAGTCTGCAGTGGAGAGCCCCAGACTCGCCACCTGCGCTGGGAGGCCAGCAGGTGGGGCGGGGGATGCTCTGGGCACTGGGGTCCCCAGCTTGTCCTGCCCGTGCCCCGCACCTTTCGGTGAGGCCCCACTCCCACTTGCTTCAACCCACCCATTTTCCCTGCAAGGCCCAAACAGGCACCAGAAGGCCAGGAGCTGCAACAGTTTGAATGGGGGAGGTGCACACACTTGCCTACCCAGAGACTCCTTTTCACCTCGTTGGGCCCTGAGATCAGGGCCGGCCTTAGGGAAATGGCATCCTGGGCGAACTTGCATTTTGGTGCCCCTGACCCCGTGGGCATGGAGCATCGTCAACCCAATGCCCTCCCCGCCCTCCCTGCCCCCTGCACTCTGCCCCCTTTGTCCCTAACCCCTGCCCCCTCCTGCACGCTAACGCCTACATTATGCCCCCTTCACCTCAACTCCTACCACCCTCTTGTGTCCTTAAGGTCTGCATCCCCCTCCGGCACCCATGTGGGGAAACTGACCTGGCGGCAGGGCTGGAGCAGCTGGCATTGCTGCTTGCTCCCCCACTGGACTGCTGCTTCTCTGCCCCATGTACCCCTAGGGGGCTGGGAGGGGAGGAACAAGGTCGGGGTTCCCTGTGCCCAGGTCACATGCCGTGCCTGGGCTGCGTAAGGACAGCGCAGGAGAAGAGCAGCTCCTCATGCTGACCTCCTAGCACTGTCTCTTTAAGAAAGCAGTCAGGGTCGGTCATGCACCTGAAGGCTTGTTCAGACATAAACAGCTGGATCCAGAGGTTCGACGGGGACAGGTGAGCAAAGCCCACAGGTAAGTGGGGAACAAGACCTGGGAGATGGGTTGGAAACAGGAGGGAGCACGGGCTATCATGGCAGAGAGGAAGGAGGGTCAGGGCAAAGCTGGGAGGCAAGATCAAACCAGTATCTTAGATGCCTTTATACAAATGCAAGAAGTATGGGTAATAAGCAGGAAGAACTGGAAGTGCTAATAAATAAATACAACTATGACATTATTGGCATTACTGAAACTTGGTGGGATAATACACACGACTGGAATGTTGGTGTGGATGGGTATAGTTTGCTCAGGAAGGATAGACAGGGGAAAAAGGGAGGAGGTGTTGCCTTATATATTAAAAATGTACACACTTGGACTGAGGTGGAGATGGACATAGGAGACGGAAGGGTGGAGAGTCTCTGGGTTAGGCTAAAAGGGATAAAAAACACAGGTGATGTCATGCTGGGAGTCTACTACAGGCCACCTAATCAGGTGGAAGAGATGGATGAGGCTTTTTTCAAACAACTAACAAAATCATCCAAAGCCCAAGATTTGGTGGTGATGGGGGACTTCAACTACCCAGATATATGTTGGGAAAATAACACCGCGGGGCACAGACTATCCAATAAGTTCCTGGACTGCATTGCAGACAACTTTTTATTTCAGAAAGTTGAAAAAGCTACTAGGGGGGAAGCTGTTCTAGACTTGATTTTAACCAATAGGGAGGAACTTGTTGAGAATTTAAAAGTAGAAGGAAGCTTGGGTGAAAGTGGTCATGAAATCATAGAATTTGCAATTCTAAGGAAAGGTAGAAGGGAGTACAGCAGAATAGAGACAATGGATTTCAGGAAGGCGGATTTTGATAAGCTCAGAGAGCTGATAGGCAAGGTCCCATGGGAATTAAGACTGAGGGGAAAAACAACTGAGGAAAGTTGGCAGTTTTTCAAAGGGACGCTATTAAGGGCCCAAAAGCAAGTTATTCCGATGGTTAGGAAAGATAGAAAATGTGGCAAAAGACCACCTTGGCTTACCCTTGAGATCTTGCGTGACCTACAAAATAAAAAGGCGTCATATAAAAAATGGAAACTAGGTCAGATCACGAAGGATGAATATAGGCAAATAACACAGGAATGCAGAGGCAAGATTAGAAAAGCAAAGGCACAAAATGAACTCAAACTAGCTATGGGAATAAAGGGAAACAAGAAGACTTTTTATCAATACATTAGAAGCAAGAGGAAGACTAAGGACAGGGTAGGCCCACTGCTCAATGAGGAGGGGGTAACAGTAACGGGAGACTTGGAAATGGCAGAGATGCTTAATGACTTCTTTGTTTTGGTCTTCACTGAGAAGTCTGAAGGAATGTCTAGTATAGTGAATGCTTACGGGAAGAGGGTAGGTTTAGAAGAGAAAATAAGGAAAGAGCAAGTAAAAAATCACTTAGAAAAGTTAGATGCCTGCAAGTCACCAGGGCCTGATGGAATGCATCCTAGAATACTCAAGGAGTTAATGGAAGAGGTATCTGAGCCTCTAGCTATTATCTTTGGGAAATCATTGGAGACGGGGGAGATTCCAGAAGACTGGAAGGGGGCAAATATAGTGCCCATCTATAAAAAGGGAAATAAAAACAACCCAGGAAACTACAGACCAGTTAGTTTAACTTCTGTGCCAGGGAAGATAATGGAGCAGGTAATCAAAGAAATCATCTGCAAACACTTGGAAGGTGGTAAGGTGATAGGGAATAGCCAGCATGGATTTGTAAAGAACAAATCATGTCAAACTAATCTGATAGCGTTCTTTGATAGGATAACGAGCCTTGTGGATAAGGGAGAAGCGGTGGATGTGATATACCTAGACTTTAGTAAGGCATTTGATACAGTTTCGCATGATATTCTTATAGATAAGCTAGGAAAGTACAATTTAGATGGGGCTACTATAAGGTGGGTGCATAACTGGCTGGATAACCGTACTCAGAGAGTAGTTGTTAATGGCTCCCAATCCTGCTGGAAAGGTATAACAAGTGGGGTTCCGCAGGGGTCTGTTTTGGGACCGGTTCTGTTCAATATCTTCATCAACGATTTAGATGTTGGCATAGAAAGTACGCTTATTAAGTTTGCGGACGATACCAAACTGGGAGGGATTGCAACTGCTCTGGAGGACAGGGTCAAAATTCAAAACGATCTGGACAAATTGGAGAAATGGTCTGAGGTAAACAGGATGAAGTTCAATAAAGATAAATGCAAAGTGCTTCCACTTAGGAAGGAACAATCAGGTATCTAAAAGGGTGTCATCAGGAGGAGGGAGAAAACTTGTTCACCTTAGCCTCCAATGATAGAACAAGAAGCAATGGGCTTAAACTGCAGCAAGGGAGATTTAGGCTGGACATTAGGAAAAAGTTCCTAACTGTCAGGGTAGTCAAACACTGGAATAGATTGCCTAGGGAAGTTGTGGAATCTCCATCGCTGGAGATATTTAAGAGTAGGTTAGATAAATGTCTATTGGGGATGGTCTAGACAGTATTTGGTCCTGTCATGAGGGCAGGGGACTGGACTCGATGACCTCTCGAGGTCCCTTCCAGTCCTAGAGTCTATGAGTCTATGAGAGAGGGAGCAGCACACATAGATTCCCTCTGTCCCATGTCACCCCAGCTCAGGGCTGGTGGAACCACTAGGCGAACTAGGCAATTGCCTAAGGCGCCAAGATTTGAGGGTACCAAAAAGCAGTGCCCCAATTTTTTTTTTATTTTTTACGCTACAGTGGAGTCACATTTTACAGGGGGTTAGGTTCTAAAGTCACCACATAAGAGGAAAATCGTGTGTAGTGAAAATTACCATAAAGTACAATACACAGAGTATGCACTAGAACAGGGGTCCTCAACCTATGGCACGCATACCAAAGGTGGCACGCAAGCCGATTTTTTTTAATGGCAGGCTGCAGGTCCCAGCCGCCGCTGAGCCTGCTGCAGACCTGGGGTTCTGTTCTCTCAGCCGCCAGCCCCACTCAACCTGCTGGGGTCCCAGCCAGCTCTGCTCAGCCTCCTGGAGCCAGGGTGAACGGTCTGGGGTTCTACTCACCCAGGGTTCCGTCCGCCGGCCTGGGGTTCCGTTCGCTCAGGCCGGCAGGAGACTCAGCGGAGCCGGCGGCTGGGACCCCAGCTGGCAGCGGGCTGAGGTCCCAGCCGCTGACCCCGCTCAGCCTGCTGCTGGTCTGGGGTTCCGGCTGCCGGCCCCTTGCCAGCCAGGGTCTCGGCCACCGGCCCTGCTCAGCCTCCTGCTGGCCTGGGTGAATGGCAGGAGCTGAGCGGAGTCTTTGGCTGGGATCCTGGTTGGCAGCTGAGTGAATGGAACCCCAGGTCTGCAGCAGGCTCAGCAGTGGCTGAGACTCGCAGCCTGCCATTAAAAAAAAAAAAATCAGCTCGCATGCCACCTTTGGCATGTGTGCTGTAGGCTGAGGACCCCTGTTCTAGTGTATACTGTACTTTATGGTAATTTTCACTATACAAAATTTTTCTCTTATGCACTGACCTTAGAATCGAACCCCCATGTAAGATGTGACTGCACTGTATTCATTTCTGGAAATTTATAATAAGTGGAATCTCCGGGGTGTGTGTGCCCGGTGGAAGTTTTGCCTAGGATGCAATATATCCTTGCACCGGCCCTGCCCTAGCTTTGTGTAAATTGGATACATGGGAGCGGGACATCTCAGCATCAGCTTCCCCCCACCCCACACAGCAGAGAGGAGGACGCTCCCAGTCCGAGTCGCCGGGGGCTCCGGGAAGGAAGGAGACGGGGGACAGGAGCAGTGGTGGCTGCACACGGCAGTGGAGGAGGGGCACCCCTGCTCCTGAGAAGTCACCTGGCTCGGCTGATCGTCCAACTGTCCCTTGCAGCTCAGGTCCTTCCCCCTTACTCCTCCCTTACCCAGAAAGCCGGCCCTGGTCTCATTCTCCTCCCCTCCCCACCAGCAGCCTCACTCCCAGCACTCGGAGATGAGGATCTATACCTTGAACTCCTGGGTGCCGGGGATGGGGCTACAGACTGTGGGGTCAGTGCAGGGGTAGGTGCCGCAGCTGGAGCCCAGCCACAAAAGCAGCGCGAGTAGAAGAGGGCCAGCGGCAGCGGGAGAAGCACGCAGCATGATCCTTCAACAGCCACATGCTGAGAAATTGCGAGTGGGGCTAGTTCCTGCCCTGCCCTGCCCTGACTCGGCTGGCCACTGGGAGCTGTGCTGCGGGCAGGAGGTGGAGGCAGTGTACAGAACCCCCTGGCCATCCCTAAGCCTAGGAGCTGGACATGCTGACTGCTTGCCCGAAGCTGTGTGGCGAGGAGGCTGGCTGGGAGCCTGCCAGCCCTGCTGCATGGCGCCGCCAACAGGACAGTCTATGGCCCAGTGAGCGGTGCTGACTGGAGCCTCCAGGATCCCTTTTTGACCTGGTGTTCCAGTCCAAAATCAGAGACCTGGTCACCCTATTGGGCAATCCAGCCCCCTGCTAAGGGCAGGTGGAGAGTAAGGGGCTCCCTGCAGTAGCTTGGGCCCCCTGTGCAGGCGTTATCACGGCCCAGCTTCTGATCTGGCCAGGGGGCAGGACTTCAGAGGAAATAGGCAGAGGAGGGGGTGTGGCCTTGGGGCTAGGAGGGGTGAGGCTCCTGCATGTGTCCTACTTTTGCCTTTAGAAAAGTTGGGCACCCAGAGATAAGGGTGGGCAGGAGTTTTACCCAAAGGGCTGAGAATTTACCAGGCAAATGTCCATCCAGAGACCCTCCACGCACATACCCAGCTTCCAATTTCATATTTGTGTTTAAAGGCCATCTCCTTATTTTGGGGAGGGGGAGGATGTCATAAACAGATAGTAGGAGTTAATAGAACAGAAGTACTTTATATCTCTTTTGCCTGTAAAGGGTTAACAAGTTCAGTGAGCCTGGCTGTCACCTGATCAGAGGACCAATCAGGGGACAGGATACTTTCAAATCTTGAGGGAGGGAAGTCTGTGTGTGTGCTGTTAGTTTTTGGTGGCTGTTCTCTCTGGGTGCTGAGCGTGTCCAGATGTGCAACCAGGTTTCTCTCCAATCTCTCTAATACAGGCTCTTATAAATTCAGAATAGTGAGTACTAGGTAGATAAGGCGAGTTAGGCTTATGTTTGTTTTCTTTATTTGCAAATGTGTATTTGGCTGGAAGGAGTTCAAATTTGTATTTTGCTGAAAGGATTTTAATTTGTACTTGTATACTTAGGCTGGGAGGGTATTCCCAGTGTCTATAGCTGAAAAACCCTGTACCTAATCCATCTTAAATTTGCTGTTTTTCTTTCTTTAATTGAAAGCTTTTCTTGTTTAAGAACCTAATTGTTTTTTTTCTTCTGGTGAGACCCCAGAGGACTGGGTCTGGATCCACCAGGGAATTGGTGGGGAGAAAGAAGGGAAGGAGGAGAGAGAGGTTAATTTTCTCTCTGTGTTAGGATTACTTTCTGTCTAAGGGAGAGTCTGGGGGGAGAGAGAAGGAGGGAGGAAGGTGAATTTTCCTCTCTGTTTTGTGATTCAAAGAGTTTTAATCACAGTAATCTTCCAGGGTAACCCAGGGAGGGGAAGCCTGTGAGAGGCAACAGTGGGGGAAAGGGTTTACTTTCCTTTTGTTAAGATCCAGAGGATCTGGGTCTTGGGGTTCCCCGGGCAAGGTTTTGGGGGGATCAGAGTGTACCAGGCACTAGAATTCCCGGCTGGTGGCAGTGCTACAGGTTCTAAGCTGGTAATTGAGCTTAGAGGAATTCATGCTAGTACCCCATCTTTTGGACGCTAAAGTTCAGAGTGGGGAATTATACTATGACAGGGGGTCTGATTCCTGGGCTGACAGCACTGAACAGGGGCTGGTCTGATTTCTGCGCAGGATTCTGTGTCCAACCAGAGTCACTGCAAGCCGCAAGGAGTGGCATTGGGGTTTGGTTCGGGTTCAGTGGCAGTCGGTGTGTTCGGTTCCTGTTCAGTTACTGGGCAGTCTCCAGAAGTGGGGAGGGGGGTTGGGAGTGAGCCCTGTGGCTTGCTTCAGTGGGGAATTGATTTTGGGGCAGGGGGCCTGCCTCGGGTGGGGCAATGGGGGGGAGGAGCTGCCCCAAGGGGTGGGGGCGGGTGAGAGGAGGTCTGTCTAAGAGGAAGAAGAATTGAGCAGCCTTTGTTCTTGGCCTTGAAGAGTTAATGTTAACTTCTGGGACAGGGAGCCCCTACTTCTCTCCCCCCTCCCTCCCTGCTCCTGCGGGCTGCCCCCTTCTCTTCTCCTACCGGGACAGGCCATTCCGGTAGCGATCACATTCCTGGGGGTTCTTTTGGTGTCTTGTTTTATAATGAGTGAGATCAGAGTAGGCTTTATTTTATTTTGTCAAATATTGAGCTGAAAAATTGCTGAAACTTCATTTCAATAGGGAGCTGGTTTTTTTTCCAAGTTTGATTCAGGTTCACTGAGGACGAGGAAAAATGGTGTTTTAAGTCTGGTTCCAGTTCAGTTAAGCATATTGGTTCAAGCTGGTTCTCTGGTTCTGTTCTGGTGTGAGTCCAGGTGGGCAAATGAAATCTGCAGCCACTGCACTGTCCTCATATGGAGGGGCTGGTTAGTGCTAAGGCAGAGGAGGCTGGTGTCTTTCTCTGTCTGCTCACGATTAAGGCTGCGATTTTGTCACAGGTGGTCCTGGAAGCTAGAAGCTTAGGGAGGGAGATGTTGCCGCTTCTGAGAAGCCGGGTAGGGAGCCTTCGAGCCCAGCCAGCCCCGCCCCAGAACAGCGGTAGGGTCTTGGACTGCTCCCACCCAAGTACCCACAGCAACCCCTAGACCGCCCTCCCCCGCCCTCCTGCCTCTGCCTAGTCCCTGCGCTGCTGGGTGGATTTGCTGCCCTTGAGGACAATGTCAGAAGGAATCTCCCAAAGTGGCTCCTTTGATTCTCCTCTTTTCTAGCATTTATCTCAGCGACTCCCACAGTATTCTTGCCAGCAAGTTAAAGTAGTATGGGCTGGACGATTGGACTATAAGGTGGATAGAAAGCAGGCTAGAACGTCGGGCTCAATGGGTGGTGATCAACGGCTCCATGTCTAACTGGCAGCCAGTTTGAAGCGGAGTGCCCCAAGGGTCGGTCCTGGGGCCGGTTTTGTTCAATATCTTCATGAATGATCTGGAGGATGGCGTGGACTGCACTCTCAAGAAATTTGCAGATGACACTAAACTTAGAGGAGTGGTAGATATGCTGTAGAGTAGGGATAGGATGGACCCTAGAGAGGGACCTAGACAAATTAGAGGGCTGGGCCAAAAGAAACCTGATGAGGTTAACAAGGACCAGTGCAGAGTCCTGCATTTAGGATGGAAGAATTCCATTCACTGTTACAAACTAGGGACCGAAAGGCTAGGAAGCAGTTCTGCAGAAAAGGACCTAGGGGTTATAGTGGACGAGAAGCTTAATATGAGTCAACAGTGTGTCCCTGTTGCCAAGAAGGCTAACGGCCTTTTGGGCTGTATAAGTAGGGGCCTTGCCAGCAGATGGAGGGATGTGATCGTTTCCCTCTGTTTGACATTGGTGAGGCCTCCTCTGGAATACTGTGTCCAGTTTTGGGCCCCACACTACAAGAAGGATATGGAAAACTTGGAAAGAGTCCAGGGGCGGGCAACAAAAATGCTTAGGGGGCTGGAGTACATGACTTCCGAGGAGAGGCTGAGGGAACTGGGATTGTTTAATCTGCAGAAGAGAAAAATGAGGGGGGATTTGATAGCTGTTTTCAACTACCTGAAAGGGGATTCCAAAGAGGCTGGATCCAGACTGTTGTCAGTGGTACCTGATGACAGAAGAAGAAGTAATGGTCTCAAGTTGCAGTGGGCGAGGTTTAGGTTGAACATTAGGAAAAACTTTTTCACTCAGAGAGTGGTGAAGCACTGGAATGGGTTACCTAGGGAGGTGATGGAATCTCCTTCCTTAGAGGTTTTTAAGGTCACGCTTGAGAAAGCCCTGGCTGGGATGATTTAGTTGGGGTTTGGTCCTGCTTTGAGCGAGCGTTGGACTAGATGACCTCCTCAGGTCCCTTCCAACCCTGATATTGTATGATTCTATGACTCTGTCCCTGGGGGTGTTTAAAAGTGTCTCGGGGATGTCTTAGTGCTGGTGGGAGGGGCTGCATGTGTGTTGTAATAAAGTGACTGAGGGTTTTCCCAGAATGGCTGAGTCCAAAGCCTCTGTGTGCAGGGAGAGAGCCTGGGGGGAATCGGGCTGTGAAATGGACTTGGAGCCTGATTTTCTGAACAGGCCCATTGGCATGTGGGAAAGGAGGGAACATTCCGCCATTTCTCATACAGGAAACACTCCCCTGGGCAGGGCTGGGAAAACTGACCAGACTCCCAGGGCTGGAGCCTGACCCCACTGGCCAGAGGCTGCTGTGAAATACGCAGGGGAGCTGTTGGGATTCCTGTCCCTGTCCCCAGCTCAGAGCTCTGCTTCCCGTATCAGCCTGTGGCTGGCAGGCATGTGGGAAATGAGAAGACCCTGACCTGCTCTGTATGCTGGGGGAACAAGGAGCTGTCACCTTCTCCCACCCCCTGAAGCCTCCTGAGTGCTCTGAGGAGGGTGGGGGTGGTATTCTGCTTCTCTGGGCCTCCTCTGCCATGATTAGTGGGATTGTGGTTGGGGCAAGAGGTGCTGAGTGGGGAACTCTTGTTGTTTCAGATTCCGGTGACCTTCGAGGAGGTGGCTGTGTATTTCACCCAGGGTCACGGGGCTCTGCTGGACCCCGCTTAGAGAGCCCTCTACAGGGATGTCATGGAGGAGGACCATGAGACACTGACCTCGCTGGGTAAGGGGTTTCTGTCCCCTTGGTTATTGGAAGCTGCGGGGTCTCAGTATCTGACTCTGGTCAGATTCTTCCCTGGTCAGTTAGATTGGGAGAGGAGGCGGGTCGCCTAGTCCACAGCACCAGTGTGCATAGGCCCCGACTCCGTGGGTGCTTCTGGGCTGGAGCCCAGAGGGAAAAATTAATGGGTGCTCTGCGCCCTACAGCATCCAAGCTCCCCTGCCCTACCTCCTCCTCTCTCCTGAGCGCGCCGTGTCCCCGCTCCTTCACCTATCTCGCAGTGTTTCCTGCCTGGCCAGCGCCAAACAGCTGTTTGATGCTTGGAGGGGGGGCAGGAGAGGGAGCGGGAACATGGTGTACTCAGGGCAGGAGGTGGAGCCGGGGCAGGGATTTGGGGAAGGAGTTAGAATAAGAGCAGGCGGGGGGGAATTGGGGTGGGAACTTTGTGGAAGGGGTTGAAATGGGAGCTAGGGTGGATCGGGGCCTCATGGAAGAAGTGGAGTGGGGGTGGAGGCAGAGGTGGGGTTGAGTCGGAGCCTACGCCAGTATGAGGGAGACTTGCATCTCCATACCCCATTCAAGGGAACCAGGGAGTCAGAAAGCTAATGGACAGGCCTAGTTCATCCCGTCTCTGTAACTGCCCAGGAGCTAGAAGCACTGAGATTATGGTTATCTGTCCCTCTGTACTGTCTGCTGCTATCATGGGTTCCCCTGGCTGAGATCGGCCGGGGGTGCAAAAGCAAAACTGGGAATGACTCCCCAAGTCAATCCCTCCTTTATGGTTTCTAAAAATAGAGTCAGTCCTGCCTAGAATATGGGGCAAGTCTACTAGAGAAGCAGTGTGTCAGAGAGCACAGCTGTTCTGTGTCAGATCCTGCAGAAATGATGAGCTACATGCCATTCACAGGGGGTGCCCCTGCAACAACCCCACCCGTTGCTTCCCTCCTCCCCCAACCTTCCTGGGCTACCGTGGCAGTGTCCCCCCCATTTGTGTCATGAAGTAATAAAGAATGCAGGAATAGGAAACACTGAGTTTTTAGTGACATAAAATGAGAGAGAGGCAGCCTCCCGGTGCCATGATAGTCCAGGCAGGACATTAAGCCGTGTGGGGGAGAGGAGCCCAGCATCCCACTGCTATGATAGTCCAGGCAGTACAGAATCTTTTCTTTACACATGAAAGGGAGGAGGCTGATTGAAGCTCAGCCCCCAGTTGCTATGATGAAGACAGTTACCAGCCATTCTGTACCATCTACTGGGAATGACCAGGAATCATTCCTATTTTTACCCTGAGGCCACCCAGGGGTATTCAGCAGTTATCAAGCATGTACCGTCTGGCACCAGGAAGGGGAGAAGAGCAGATACTGCTCTTCACTACTGTAGCATCGCGTCTACCAGCAGCATTCAGTAGACATAGGGTGACATTGAAAGAAGTCAAGAAACGATTTCTTTCCCTTTTCTTTCACATGGCGGGGGAGGGAGTAAATTGACGATCTATTCCCTGAACCACGCCGGACAATGTGTTTGAACCTACAGGCATTGGGAGCTCAGCCAAGAATGCAAATACTTTTTGGAGACTGCTGGGGACTGTGGGATAGCTGGAGTCCTCAGTACCCCCTCCCTCCCTCAGCGTCCATTTGATTCTTTGGCTTTCCGTTACGCTTGTCACGCAGCACTGTGTAGCCTGAAGATTTTTTTTTCAAACGCTTTTGCATTTCATCTTCTGTAACGGAGCTCTGATAGAACAGATTTGTTTCCCTATATAGCGACCAGATCCAGTATCTCCCGTATGGTCCATGCTGGAGCTCTTTTTGGATTTGGGACTGCATTGCCACCTGCACTGATCTGAGCTCTACGCTGGGCAAACAGGAAATGAAAATCAAAATTTCGCGGGGCTTTTCCTTTTTGCCTGGCCACTGCATCTGAGTTGAGATTGCTGTCCAGAGCAGTCACAGTGGTGCACTGTGGGATACCGCCCAGAGGCCAATACCGTCGATTTGCGGCCACACTAACCCTAATCCGATATGGTAATACCGATTTTTAGCGCTACTCCTCTCATCGGGGAGGAGTACAGAAACCGATTGAAAGAGCCCTTTATATCGATATAAAGGGCCTCGTAGCGTGGACGGGTACAGAGTTAAATCAGTTTACCGCTGCTAAAATCAGTTTAAACGCGTAGTGTAGACCAGGCCAGAGAAACGGAGACAGAACCATCTTGAGAGTGAAGGAAAAAGCTGGGACTCCCAAAACGTGCCATGAGCGAGAGCCCTCAGTTCTGCCCCGTCTCACCCAGATCAGGGATGCAGTCAGCAGATGTCGTATCATCAAGGCAAATATCAGTCACAGCTTCCCACCCATCCTGTGAACTCTCGTGAATTTCCGCGCCGAGTTTACTTCCCTGGGAGCACTTGGGGCTGGATGTAGAGGCAGGATCCAACTTCTCCATCTCCCCAACAGTCAGTGTGTTGTGTTTTCTCTCTTTGCTATTCCCCTTCCTGTCCTTTCTCCCCAGCACAGGCGGTGACTCCTGTCTGGATTCTCTCTCCCAGCAGGTGATAGGACAGTGAGTGAGAACAAGGAGGAGAATCAGCAGGAGGAAGGTCCTGAGCAAGAGATGTTTTTGAGAAAAGCTGAAGAGAATTTTTCTGAGGGCTTGGAACAGGGAGAAGCCTGGGGAGATGGACACGGATCAGAGATGCAGCTAGGAAACTATCCCAGGCAGAAACTGGATAAATCCACTGAATGTGGCAGAGGATGGAAGGATCCCAAGGAAAGCACAATTCAGCAGACAAGTCACAACGAAGAGAAACCCTACAAATGCCTCGACTGTGGGAAAAGCTTCATCGACAGAATAAAATTTACTAGTCATCAGAGAATGCATACAGGAGAGAGACCCTATAACTGTTTTGACTGTGGGAAAAGCTTCATACACAAGTCAAGGCTTACTGTACACCAGAGAGTACACACAGGAGAGAGACCCTATATATGCTGTGAGTGTGGGAAAGGTTTTATTCGGAGCTCAGAACTTATTACTCATGAGATCACCCACACAGGAGAGAGACCCTTTAAATGCCTTGAGTGTGGGAAAGGTTTTCGTCAGCATGCAACACTTCTTGCACATGAGACAACTCACACTGGAGAGAGACCCTATGAATGCCATGAATGTGGGAAAAGTTTTAGTCAGCGTGTAACACTTATTACACATCAGCGAACCCACACAGGAGAGAGACCTTATAAATGCCAGAAGTGTGGGAAAAGTTTCAGTGTGAAATCAACTCTTAATGCACATCAGAAAACCCACACAGGAGAGAGACCCCATAAATGCTTTGAGTGTGGGAAAAGCTTCATTCAGAAGTCAAAGCTTAGTGAACACCAGAGAGTACACACAGGAGAGAGATCATATAAATGCCTTGACTGTGGGAAAAGCTTCATCGACAGAATAAAATTTACTAGTCATCAGAGAATGCATACAGGAGAGGGACCCTATAAATGCTTTGACTGTGGGAAAAGCTTCATACACAAGTCAAGGCTTATTGTACACCAGAGAGTACACACAGGAGAGAGACCCTATATATGCTGTGAGTGTGGGAAAGGTTTTATTCGGAGCTCAGAGCTTATTACACATGAGATCACCCATACAGGAGAGAGACCCTTTAAATGCCGTGAGTGTGGGAAAGGTTTTCGTCAGCGTGCAACACTTCTTGCACATGAGACAACTCACACTGGAGAGAGACCCTATGAATGCCGTGAATGTGGGAAAGGTTTTAGTCAGCGTGTAACACTTACTGCACATCAGCGAACCCATACAGGAGAGAGACCCTATAAATGCCAGGAGTGTGGGAAAAGTTTCAGTGTGAAATCAACCCTTAATGCACATCAGAAAACCCACACAGGAGAGAGACCCCATAAATGCTTTGAGTGTGGGAAAAGCTTCATTCAGAAGTCAAAACTTAGTGAACACCAGAGAGTACACACCGGAGAGAGACCATATAAATGCCTTGACTGTGGGAAAACTTTCCTTAAGCGCTCAGATCTTATTAAGCATCAGAGAATCCACACACCAAGCGACAAATCCTATAAATGCCTCGACTGTGGGAAAAGTTTCCCTGACAGAATAAAACTTACTGGACATCAGAGAATCCATACAGGAGAGAGGCCCCATAAATGCTTTGCCTGTGGGAAAAGCTTCATACACAAGTCCAGGCTTATTGTGCACCAGAGAGTGCACACGGGAGAGAAACCCTTTAAATGCCATGAGTGTGGGAAAGGTTTTAGTCAGTTTGCAACACTTATTACACATCAGCGAAGCCACACAGGAGAGAGACCCTATGGGTGCCTTGAGTGTGGGAAAAGTTTTATCGCAAGTTCAGCCCTTGCTAACCATAGCAGAATCCACACGGGAGAAAGACCTTATAAATGCCACGAGTGTGGGAAAGGTTTTAGTCAGCATGTAACACTTATTAGACATCAGCGAACCCACACAGGAGAGAGACCCCATAAATCTTTGGACTGTGGGAAAAGCTTCAGTAAGAGCTCAGCACTGACCGAACATCAGAGAATGCACAAGAATGAGAGACCCTAGGAACAGCTTGACTGCAGGAAAAGATTCAAGTTGACTTCACACATCAGCGATCCACACAACAGAGACCTTGAATGTGGGAGAAGCTTCATTTGGTGCTCCCGGAGTATCAGGTGTCTGCAAATCCCCAACAGGAAGAAACCTCTGAGATGTTCTCAGTGTTGAAAATGCTCCAAGTGGCGCTAACGCCATGTTGGACGTCAGAGACTCCTCCATGGTGCAGGGAAATTCTCTCAGGGCCCTGACTGGGACCGACAATGGTGACAAACCCATTTCCTTATTCCCACACACATCAGGGGCATTTGGCTCCCAAGGATCCAGCTACCCGTCGCTGGGGGGAGGATCCAGCAGCAGCCGAGCATCAGCTGGTCAGTGACTCTCTGGCACGGCCTAGTCTAAGCAAACCCCAGGCAGAGGAGGAGAAACCCCCATCAGCCCCTCCTCCCTGCTGCAGCCCTGGCTGCTGAGCTGATGGGCCACAGGTAGGGGAAGGGAAAGAGAGAAACTCCTCCAGCTGCCCCCTCTGCCTGGCTGAAGTCCCCGCCATCCCTTCCCCTGGCAGCTGGGATCCCCCTGCCATGGAGATGAGGAGAAGGACACTAAAGGGCCAGGCCCCACCTTCATGCTAAACACCTCTCCCCATTCCCCATCTTCCACCATCCCCTGGGCTGGGCTCCCACACTGACCTGGAGCTGTTCCCTGCAGCTTGAGTGTCCGTGGGGGCTGGTAACTCCTCCCCTTTTCACATCCCCCACTGGATCACTCGTGCCCTCTGCCCCTTCTCCCTGCCCCCTTTGCATTCAGACAGCAGCATTAGCAGAGACTGATTCCCACAGGGTCTTTTCTTAGAAGCCTGGATTTCCCACCTCTGCTACTACAGCATCAGCCTGTGAGAGGGAAACAGCGTTACGTAGTGGGTAGAGCACTGGCCAGGGACTCAGGAGACGTCAGCTCTGTTCCCAGCTGCTTGCAGGGTGGCCGGAGACAAATCTGTGCCTTCCAGAGAGGGAATAAATGGGGAGTGATAATATCAGCCTCCGAGCGTCTGTCTAGGGCAGGAGAAGTGGTTGGGATTAGCTGGTGCGTCTCCTTTGTTCCTCCACCCCTTTTTCTAGTCTAGACTGACCCTGAGCAGTTTCTTCCAATCCCCCATTAGCAAAGTGATTGTTAGAGTCACTAAGTGCCCCCTTGACAGTCAGATTGTCTCATTCCCAGACATCCTCACATTGCTCCAGGTTCTGCTGAAAAGCATTGCATTTTTTCTGGTGCTTCTCTGTTATCCGCCAGCATTCAATAGAGTCTAAAAGAGCTGGAGCAGGGATAGCAACATAATGTGGTGTTTTAACTTCTGTGTTATTGGAGGGGGATGGGTTGAGTCCGAGGGATTCCCTCCCACCCCCATCAACCTCACACGTCTTCTCTCACAGAGCAGCCTCTGCCCAAGCCGAGGAGAGTTTATCCTTTTCCCTTTCTACCCCTCCACCTTCACGTGTGTCATTTACCACAGTGTCCTTTCCCCACCATACTTAGGAATCAGGCTGTGATTTCTTTAATCCTCAATCAGGCCCCTGAGGGCTGAAGAAGAAAATGTCACATTCCTGAGAGGGGAATTCAAACCCAAAGCACAGTTTGAGCTTAAATCTGTAGCCCATAAGGTTAATTTTCTAGCTTGTTGTATTGGCTAGAGTGATTTCTACATTGATTTAATTGATTATAATGTTATCTTCAGGGAGTTTGGTTTATACCGGATCTCAATATATATGACTCAGAATAGTTGGTTGTAATGCAAAGGAGCCTACAGGCCTGTATCCTGTAAGAGGAAGCTTAGCTTGAATCAGAATGAGTGATTGCAACCTTTGACATAGATAAATATCCTATTGGTTACCCCTTTGTCTCTGGGGGAACTGACTAGAGAATCGAATGAAGAACCGAGGATGTTTACCTTAAATTTGGAACAGACCGGTAACCACAGGGTGCACTGCAGCGGAACATGGAAGTTATGATTAATGTAAAAGGTAATGATTTCAGGGATGAGATAATCAATATTAACATGTATGAATATATGTCACAATATGTTAGCCCATAGAATAAGGGTACCCGAAGATTTCTCTGGGTGAGGAAATAAGATTTGGGCATGGTAGATTGGGCATGGCTATGAATATTCCTGCCATTAGGAGGACCCTATAAAAGGGCAAACACCCATGCAGAGGGGTCGCTCACTCGTCCCTCTTTATACTTTCTATTAAGCTATCAGCTCAGCCTGGCAACGTAGCTACTCCTCCGGTCCTGACTTCGACCTAGACCATCAAATCTGTCGGGTATGCCAGAGACAAGGCTGGTCCGCTGTCTCCTACTACTCAGTCTTCAGGGAAGCATGTGAGCCTGGTAGCTTAAATAGTCTTTAGGAATGTTACCACCAGGAACTTTAGAATTGTATTGCTTATTTGTGACTGTGCCTTGGAGCTTTGATTGCTTTTTCACTTGTTTTAATAAAGATCTTAAAACTCTAGTATTGTCTTCAGTATCAGTGTCCTTGCCACACACCCCAAGAGTCTGCTCTTGACATAGAACTGTCTGTGTTTAACCCCCTGAATTGGGACACAAATCTAAATTCTTCTAATCAGTTCACTGGCGAGACATAACAAACTAGCCTCCATAAATTCAGGTCTACAAATCCCAGCCTCCATCTATTGGTAAAGTGGCATCTGAAGTTTTTCCAGCCAAATCCAGATCATTTGTAGATAGGAAATTTTTGGTTAGGTTTGTCTTGTTTTCCTCTTTCTTTTATGACGATGATGCTTAAAACTTTTGTCAGTAACCCAGCCAAATAATGTGGCGGTGCTGAGGAAAGCAGGCAGGTTTGGCCTGTTCAGAAGGAAATAGGCAAATTTGTTCTGCAGATTTTGAAATTTAAGATTCTCGAGGGTTTCACTTCATGAATGGGAAAATGGCTTCTAGCCCACCCTGGACTGAGGGTTTTTCTCATTTTGGTTAAGGCTGTTCTGTTACGTGTTTTGATATTAAATTATTCTGACAGGATGGAGTTCAGATTTATTGGGGACTTCAAAAGACAAATGATCACATTCCAAAATAGTCCTTTCTGATTTTCTTTTCACGTTTCCGTAGCCTTTGTCATGTAATTTTTCTTGGTTTTAGAACAAGGAAAATGACCAGTATCTGTCAGCAAAAACAATGAGGGCAAGTGCTGGATACGCACTCCAAGAGTCAGAGACTGAGGGTATGTCTACACTGGCAAGTTTGTGTGCAGTAAACCAGCTTCTTGCACTCCAGCTGCAGAGGTGTACACACTGCCAAGCCGCTTGGTGCGCAGAAACTGCGCAGTTGCAGTGCAGTAAACAATCCACCCCAACGAGAGACTTTCTGTGCCAGGGCTATAGCGCTGTGGTGCCAGTGTAGACACTGTGGTGATTACAATGTTGTGATTGGCCTCCGGGAGATGTCCCATGATGCCTGTTCTCACCTCTCTGGTCATCGGTTTGAACTCTAGTGCTCTCCCCTCAGGTGATCAGCCCTACCCTTTAAATTCCTTGGGAACTTTGAAAGTACCCTCCCTGTTTGGTGATGCATTCAGTGGTCTCAGCGCATCCGTCCAGGTGAGCATGGCTGCTGCCCACACCAGGCGCTCCCTTGCTTGGAACAATGCCGAGCTGCTGGACCTCATCAGCATGTGGGGAGAGGAGACTGTCCAGTCTCTGTTGTACTCCAGCTGTAGGAATTATGATACCTATGGACAGATATCACGCTTCATGATGGAAAGGGGCCATGACGGGGGCACAGTGCAGTGCAGGGTCAAAGTGAAGGAGCTGCGGAACACCTACCACTAGGTGCGGGAGACAAACTGCTGCTCCGGTGCACTGTGCTGCACCCACGAGCTGCTGGTTTTACAAAGAGCTGGACACGATACTCGGTGGCGACCCAACCTCCACTGCAGAGACCACCGTGGATATTTTGGCAGCTCAGGGGATAGTCAAGAGTGGACTGAGCCAGGAGAAAATCACGGACGGGGATGTGGTGCAGGAGGGGGACCCAGAAGCAGAGGACGACTTGGTGTTCACAGTTGCATGAAGCCAGGAATGCTTCTCTATTCCGGAGGAGGCTAGCTA
Source organism: Gopherus evgoodei (assembly GCF_007399415.2). NCBI lineage: Eukaryota > Metazoa > Chordata > Testudines > Testudinidae > Gopherus > Gopherus evgoodei. The sequence continues at coordinate 867,211 of NW_022059994.1, read as the reverse complement.
GTCACAGCAGTCAGGTCAGAGTTTGGCGAAGCAGACACAGGACAGGTGGCCCCTGATAAGTGGTTTTGATTTTGGGAGTGGCTGAAGGGAGTTGTTGGGAAAAGGAGGGTTGCAGAAGGCCCACTTGTCTCTTTGTGCTGAGCTTGCAGGAGGGATTTGCAGCAGGCTGCCTTGTGTCTATGTGATGCGTGTACCCCTGGCTGAGAACCACTGCTATAAGCAAACAGGACTTCAGTTGTATTCGTTTACAATGCTTCATCTACATGTGAACTGTGGGAGAGAGATGACTAGATATGCTTTGGTCTAGCAAAACCTGTTTCTCAACCCTGCCTAGATTCAGAATTTAAAACAGTTTCTGGTATAGAAATGTAGTTCATTAAAGATGATCTGCCGACGCTTCTTGCAGTGATCCTGAGGACCAGTGTGACACGAGCCTTTAGTAGAGACTGCCCGTGAGCCGTGGCGGACGAACACTATGAACGCAGAGCCTGAGGAGCAGTGCGTTTGTCAGGCCTGATCAGCGCTGCCCTCACAGAACAATGCGCCTTTTCCCTTCGACACTGAAGGGTCCTTAGTGTCATAGGAAGCAGGGGCTGGGGCAGGGGCTGCACTGAGCCGAGTTGATCGCTAGGACCCAGGAGCAGCCGGGAGGCGGCTGTGGGGCAGGAGCGCTGGGCTCCGGCCCGGCAGCAGGAAGTGACTCGCAGCCGCTGCGGTGACTCTGGCTCCCAGGCTCCTGGCGAGATCCCCGAGCCCCGGCGGCTGGTGCTGGGAGCCCGGAGCCCTGGCTGCAGCCGGGAGAGGGGAATCTCCAGCAGGGCCCTTCCCGCTGCTCCCCAGGAGCCTCTCCCAGGGCAGAGCCCCCAGCCCGGCCCGGCCCCTGCCCCGGGGGGCCCCGCTCGGAGGGAAGGTGAGAGAGACCCGCCCCCCCCCCCCGCCCGTCACCCCCGGGCTGCAGGGGGAGGTTTGGCCCCAGGCTGCTCCCAGCGGAGCTGGCTGCGATTCCCGCCCGGGCCCGGGAAAGCTGCCGCCAGCCCCGGTGTGTGCGGGGCGGGGGGAGCCAGCCCGGGCCGTGCTGGGGGTGGGACAATAGTACGAGGGGCGGGAGGGGGCTGAGGAGGGACCAGGGTGTGTGAGATCGGGGGCAGGGACGGTGGCTGCACTGAAGGGAGCCTGGGGCGGTGCAGGGTGATCGGGGGGCCGAGGGAAGATGTGGGGGGGTCACTGCGAAGGAAGGGGGGATGTGGGGAGGGGAGGCTGGGAGGAGACTGGCTGGGGCAGGTACAAGGCGGAGGGTGGGAGAGATACAAGGCAGCCCCCCGCCCCATGGGGTAAGGACGGGTGAGGGGGCTGCCCTGCCCAGCAGCCAGCGGGGATTTGTTCTGCTAGGAATGGTCAGACCAGCGGGGGGGATGGGCAGGGTGACCGTCTGTCCCGAAGTGGCAGGACTCGGGCTAAACGACTTCTGGTGCCAGGGCTCTGCGCATGCCCGAGGCTCAGGGGTAGCTCCCGCCTGTTCCCCAGGGGAGGGACTGGGGGTGGCCTTAGCCCCCCCTTCTCCACGAGGCCCCACCCCTCGGTGGCCTCCCCCCGGCCAGCCAGAGGCTAGGGGCTTGTCTACATCAGAAAGTTGCAGCGCTGGTGAGGGAGTTACAGCGCTGCAACTTAGGAGGTGTACACATCTGCAGGGCACCACCAGCGCTGCAACTCCCTGTTTGCAGCGCTGGCCGTACTCCCGTTTTGTCTCGGGTGTAGAGGATCCAGCGCTGGTGATCCAGCGCTGGTAATCAAGTATAGACACTTACCAGCGCTTTTCTTGACCTCCGTGGAATAAGCAGGTATCCCAGCATACCTGAGGAAGCCTCTGGTAATCAAGCTGGTCTCCTTCCCCGGCTTGCTCTCGCGTTCCCCGAACCCCGAGCAAGCAGGTCTCCTTCCCTGAGGTTTGCAGGGTGGTTCGGGGAACGCGAGAGCAAACCGCGGCGAAGCTGGTCTCCTTTCCCGGTTTACTCTCTCGTTCCCCGAACCCCCGAGCAAGCAGGTCTCCTTCCCTGCGGTTTGCAGGGTGGTTCGGGGAACGCGAGAGCAAACCGCGGCGAAGCTGGTCTCCTTTCCCGGTTTGCTCTCTCGTTCCCCGAACCCCCGAGCTAGCAGGTATCCTTCCCTGCGGTTTGCAGGGTGGTTCGGGGAACGCGAGAGCAAACCGCAGCGAAGCTGGTCTCCTTTCCCGGTTTGCTCTCTCGTTCACCGAACCCCGAGCAAGCAGGTCTCCTTCCCTGAGGTTTGCTGGGTGGTTCGGGGAACGCGAGAGCAAACCGCGGCGAAGCTGGTCTCCTTTCCCGGTTTGCTCTCTCGTTCCCCGAACCCCCGAGCAAGCAGGTCTCCTTCCCTGCGGTTTGCAGGGTGGTTCGGGGAACGCGAGAGCAAACCGCGGCGAAGCTGGTCTCCTTTCCTGGTTTCCTCTCTCATTCCCCGAACCCCCGAGCAAGCAGGTCTCCTTCCCTGCGCTTTGCAGGGTGGTTCGGGGAACGCGAGAGCAAACCGCAGCGAAGCTGGTCTCCTTTCCCGGTTTGCTCTCGCGTTCCCCGAACCCCCCTTGAAGCCGCCCAACAGCGCTGCAGTGTGGCCACATCTAACACCACTTGCAGCGCTGGTTGCTGTAAGTGTGGCCACTCTGCAGCGCTGGCCCTATACAGCTGTACTAATACAGCTGTAACAACCAGCGCTGCAAAATTTTAGATGTAGACATGGCCTAGATCCCGGCCATAAGAGCCTCCCAGTCTGCAGTGGAGAGCCCCAGACTCGCCACCTGCGCTGGGAGGCCGGCAGGTGGGGCGGGGGATGCTCTGGGCACTGGGGTCCCCAGCTTGTCCTGCCCGTGCCCCGCACCTTTCGGTGAGGCCCCACTCCCACTCGCTTCAACCCACCCTCCTTTGTTCACTCTCTCCCACCCATTTTCCCTGCAAGGCCCAAACAGGCACCAGAAGGCCAGGAGCTGCAACAGTTTGAATGGGGGAGGTGCACACACTTGCCTACCCAGAGACTTCTTTTCCCCGTAGGGCCCCGAGATCAGGGCCGGCCTTAGCGAAAATGGTACCCTGGGCAAATTTGCATTTTGGTGCCCCTGACCCCGTGGGCATGGAGCATCATCACCCCAATGGCCTCCCCTCCCTCCCTTCACCCCTGACCCCTGCACTGTGCCCCCTTTGTCCCTAACCCCTGCCCCTCCTGCACACTAACCCCTACATTGTGCCCCCTTCACCTCAACTCCTACCCCCGTCCTGTGCCCTTAAGTTCTGCATCCCCCTCCGGCACCCACATGGGGAAACTGACCTGGCTGCAGGGATGGAGCAGGTGGCATTGCTTCTCGCTCCCCTACTGGACTACTGCTTCTCTGCCCCATGCACCCCTAGGGGGCTGTGAAGGGAGAAACAAGGTCGGGGCTCGCTGTGCCCAGGTCACATTCCCTGCCTGGGCTGCATAAGGACAGGTCAGGAGAAGAGCAGCTCCTGATGCTGACCTCCTAGCACTGCCTCTTTAAGAAAGCAGTCAGGGTCAGTCAGGCACCTGAAGGCTTGTTCAGTCATAAACAGCTGGACCCAGAGAGAGAGCAGCACACATAGATTCCCCCTGTCCCATGTCACCCCAGCTCAGAGCTCGTGGAACCACTAGGTGAACTAAGCAACTGTCTAAGGCGCCAAGATTTGGGGGTGCCAAAAAGCGGTGCCCCAATGTTTTTTTTACGCTATAGTGGAGTCACATTTTACAGGGGGGTTAGGTTCTAAAGTTACCGCATAAGAGAAAAATTGTGTGTAGTGAAAATTACCATAAAGTACAATACACAGAGTATACACTAGAACAGGGGTCCTCAACCTACGGCACACATGCCAAAGGTGGCATGCAAGCCGTTCTTTTTAATGGCAGGCTGCAGGTCCCAGCCGCCGCTGAGCCTGCTGCCGACCTGGGGTTCTGTTCTCTCAGCCGCCAGCCCCACTCAACCTGCTGGGGTCCCAGCCAGCTCCGCTCAGCCTCCTGGAGCCAGGGTGAACAGTCTGGGGTTCCACTCACCCAGGGTTCCGTCCGCCGGCCTAGGGTTCCATTCGCTCAGGCCGGCAGGAGACTCAGCGGAGCCGGCGGCTGGGACCCCAGCTGGCAGCGGGCTGAGGTCCCAGCCGCCGACCCCGCTCAGCCCGCTGCTGGTCTGGGGTTCCGGCTGCCAGCCCCTTGCCAGCCAGGGTCTCGGCCACCGGCCCCGTTCAGCCTCCTGCTAGCCTGGGTGAATGGCAGGAGGTTGAGCGGAGTCTTTGGCTGGGACCCTGCTGTCAGCTGAGTGAATGGAACCCCAGGTCTGCAGCAGGCTCAGCGGTGGCCGAGACTCACAGCCTGCCATTAAAAAAAAAAAAAATCAGCTCGCATGCCACCTTTGGCATGTGTGCTGTAGGTTGAGGACCCCTGTTCTAGTGTATACTGTACTTTATAGTAATTTTCACTATACACAATTTTCCTCTTACGCACTGACCTTAGAACTGAACCCCCATGTAAGATGTGACTGCACTGTATTCATTTCTGAAAATTTATAATAAGTGATTCTCTGGGGTGTGTGTGCCCGGTGGAAGTTTTGCCTAGGATGCAATATATCCTTGCACCGGCCCTGCCCTAGCTTAGTGTAAATTGGGTACATGGGAGTGGGACACCTCAGCATCAGCCTCCCCGCACCCAACACAGCAGAGAGGAAGACGCTCCCAGTTCAAGTGGCCGTGGAATCCGGGGAGGAAGGAGACGGGGGACAGGAGCAGTGGTGGCTGCACACGGCAGTGGAGGAGGAGGGAGGAGGGGCACCCCTGCTTCAGAGAAGTCACCTGGCTCGGCTGACCATCCAACTGCGCCTTGTAGCTCAGATCGTTCCCCCCCTATTCCTCCCTTACCCAGAAGGCCGGCCCTGGTCTCATTCTCCTCCCCTCCCCACCAGCAGCCTCACTTCCAGCACTTGGAGATGAGGGATCTATACCTCAAACTCCTGGGTGCCAGGGATGGGGCGACAGACTGTGGGGTCAGTGCAGGGGTAGGTGCCGCAGCTGGAGCCCACCTGCAAGAGCAGCGCGAGGAGAAGAGGGCCAGCAGCAGCGGGAGAAGCACGCACCATGATCCCTGAACAGCCACCTGCTGAGAAATCGCGAGTGGGGCTAGTTCGTCCCCTGCCCTGACCCGCCTGGCCACTGGGAGTTGCGCCTGCGGGCGGGAGGTGGAGGCAGTGGGCAGAACCCCCTGGCCATCCCTAAGCCTAGGAGCTGGACATGCTGACTGCTTGCCCGGAGCCGTGTGGCGCGGAGGCTGGCTGGGAGCCTGCCAGCCCTGCTGCATGGCCTCGCCAACAGGACAGTCTATGGCCCAGTGAGCGGTGCTGACTGGGGCCTCCAGGATCCCTTTTTGACCTGGTGTTCCAGTCCAAAATCAGAGACCTGGTCACCCTATTCGGCAATCCAGCCCACTGTCCAGGGCAGGTGGAGGGTCCGAGGCTCCCTGCAGAAGCCTGGGCTCCCTGTGCAGATGTTATCTTGGCCCAGCTTCCGGTCTGGCCAGGGGGCAGGACTTCAGAGGAAAAAGGCAAAGCAGGGTGTGTGGCTTTGGGGAGAGGAGGAGTGAGGCTCCTGCATGTGTCCCACTTTTCCCTTTAGAAAAGTTGGTCACTCAGAGATAGGGGCTGGCAGGAGTTTTACCCAAAGGGCTGAGAATTTACCAGGCAAATGTCCACCCAGAGACCCTCCACGCATACACCCAGCTTCCAATTTCATATATGTGTTTAAAGACAATTTCCTTATTTTGGGGGGGAGGGGTCTAACTCCTGGGCTGACAGCACTGAACAGGGGCTGGTCTGATTTCTGCGCAGGATTTGGTGTCCAACCAGAGTCACTGTTATCCGCAAGGAGTGGAATTGGGGTTTGGTTTGGGTTCAGTGGCAGTCGGTGTGTTCGGTTCCTGTTCAGTTACTGGGCAGTCCCCAGAAGTGAGGAGGGGGTTGGGAGTGAGCCCTTTGGCTTGCTTCATTGGGGAACTGAATTTGAGGCATGGGGCCTGCCTCAGGTGGGGCAATGGGGGGAGGAGCTGCCCTAAGAGGTAGGGGTGGGTGAGAGGAGGCCTATCTAAGGGGAAGAAGAATTGAGCAGCCTTTGTTCTTGGCCTTGAAGAGTTAATGTTAACTTCTGGGACACGGAGCCCCCACTTCTCTTCCCCCTCTCTCCCTGCTCCTGTGGGCTGCCCCCTTCTCTTCTCCTACTGGGACTGACCGTTCTGGTAACGATCACATTTCTGGGGGTTCTTTTGGTGTCCTGTTTATAATGAGTGAGATCAGAGTAGGCTTTATTTTATTTTGTCAAATATTGAGCTGAAAAATTGCTGAAACTTCATTTCAATAGGGAGCTGGTTTTTTTCCAAGTTTGATTCATGTTCACTAAGGATGAGGAAAAATGATGTTTTAAGTCTGGTTCCAGTTCAGTTAAGCATATTGGTTCAAGCTGGTTCTCTGGTTCTGTTCTGGTGTGAGTCCAGGTGGGCAAATGAAATCTGCAGCCACTGCACTGTCCTCCTATGGAGGGGCTGGTTACTGCTAAGGCAGAGGAGGCTGGTGTCTTTCTCTGTCTGCTCATGATTAAGGCTGTGAGTTTGTCACAGGAGGTCCTGGAAGCTAGAAGCTTAGGGAGGAAGATGTCGCCGCTTCTGAGAAACCAGGTAGGGAGCCTGTGAGCCCAGCCAGCCCTGCCCCAGAACACCGGCAGGGTCCTGGGCTGCTTCCACCCGAGCACCCACAGTAACCCCTAGACCGCCCTCCCCCGAGCTTCTGTGGACCCACTCAGGCCGCTAACTCCCAGCACCCATGCCCAGACCCCCCAGGCACCCACGGCACTCCCAAGAATTAGTCAGGGGTATAGTACAAGTCATGGACAGATCATGGGCTGTGATATTTTGTTTACAGCCTGTGATCTGTCCATGAATTTTACTAAAAATATCTGTGACTCTAAGGGAGCCTTACCCATGATATTGGGTTGATGTTGCCTCCTGCATTTTGATCTAGGTCCCAGACTGAGCAGCTGCTGCTCCCAAGCAGGGTCTTTGCCAAGGAGAGACCCTCATTAACCCCCCTCTGTGTCCTCCAATGGGGGATGGGATGGGATGGGGGATGGGACAAACGAACAACTTTCTCTGGTGGATAGACCCAGCCCCTGGGGCAGCCCCGGGCTCTGCCCACACCAGCCCCTGAGCCGGAGCCTGCAGGTGATGGAAGAGACCCAGAGGAAATGGCTGGGTCCGGGCAGGACACTGCCTCTGCGCAAAGGGCCCCTTTCAGGGAGCTGCTGGTGAGTTTGTACCAGACGGAGAGGGGCTCCCCCTGTGCCTGCCTCCCCGAGCTGCTGCCCCCAGTGAAACAGCCAGGCTCCCACTGGAGAGCAAACGCCCATGGGAACGGGACAGTCTCCAGTTCTCCCAGGCAGAGAGGGAGGGAAGGAGACAGGAAGGGGAGGGGTGAGACCAAAAGGGACAGCAGGAGCAAGAAGTGGGGAGGGAGTTGCTCAGCTCCCGGCCCTCCCCGGATCCATTCCCTGCACCCCCTGGGCAGACTGACTGTTCTGGGAACAAGGGGAGGAGCTGACAGAGGAGAAGCCAGATCCTGCCTCTGCCTAGTCCCTGCGCTGCTGGGTGGATTTGCTGCCCTTGAGGACAATGTCAGAAGGAATCTCCCAAAGTGGCTCCTTTAATTCTGCTCTTTTCTAGCATTTATCTCAGCGACTCCCACAGTATTCTTGCCAGCAAAATAAAGTAATATGGGCTGGACGATTGGAATATAAAGTGGGTGGAAAGCTGGCTAGATCGTCGGGCTCAATGGGTGGTGATCAACGGCTCCATGTCTAGTTGGCAGCCCATTTCTAGTGGAGTGCCCCAAGGGTCGGTCCTGGGGCCGGTTTTGTTCGGTATCTTCATTAACGATCTGGAAGATGGCATGGACTGCACTCTCAACAAGTTTGCAGATGACACTAAACTTAGAGGAGTGATAGATACGCTGTAGAGTAGGGATAGGAGATAGAGGGACCTGGACAAATTAGAGGACTGGGCCAAAAGAAACCTGATGAGGTTAACAAGGACAAGTGCAGAATTCCATTCACTGTTACAAACAAGGGACCGAATGGCTAGGAAGCAGTTCTGCAGAAAAGGACCTAGGGGGTTATAGTGAATGAGAAGCTGGATATGAGTCAACAGTGTGTCCTTGTTGCCAAGAAGGCTAACGGCCAATTGGGCTGTATAAGTAGGAGCATTGCCAGCAGATCGAGGGATGTGATCGTTTCCCTCTATTCGACATTGGTGAGGCCTCCTCTGGAATACTGTGTCCAGTTTTGGGCCCCACACTACAAGAAGGATATGGAAAACTTGGAAAGAGTCCAGGGGAGGGCAACAAAAATGCTTAGGGAGCTGGAGCACATGACTTATGAGGAGAGGCTGAGGGAACTGGGATTGTTTAATCTGCAGAAGAGAAGAATGAGGGGGGATTTGATAGCAGCTTTCAACTACCTGAAAGGGGATTCCAAAGAGGCTGGATCTAGACTGTTGTCAGTGGTACCCGATGACAGAAGAAGGAGTAATGGTCTCAAGTTGCAGTGGGGGAGGTTTAGGTTGAAAAACATTTTCACTCAGAGAGTGGTGAAGCACCAGAATGGGTTACCTAGGGAGGTGATGGAATCTCCTTCCTTAGAGGTTTTTAAGGTCACGCTTGAGAAAGCCCTGGCTGGGATGATTTAGTTGGGGATTGGTCCTGCTTTGAGCAGAGTTTGAACTAGATGACCTCCTAAGGTCCCTTCCAACCCTGATACTGTATGATTCTAAGACTCTGTCCCTGGGGATGTTTAAAAGTGTCTCGGGGATGTCTTAGTGTTGGTGGGAGGGGCTGCATGTGTGTTGTAATAAAGTGACTGAGGGTTTTGCCTGAGTGGCAGAGTCCAAAGCATCTGTGTGCAGGGAGAGAGCCTGGGGGGAATCAGGGTGTGAAATGGACTCAAGGCCCTTCTGAAACCTCCCCCATCACCCCTCTCACCCTGACAGGCTGAGGAATCACGTCCGTCTTCCAGGGGACAGGGAAGGGAAATGGCTGTGATGGAGCCAACTCAGGTAGGGGACTTTCAGGGAGCTGTGGGGGGGAGTTGCTGTAGAAGGGGAGGGGAGGACAAACCTGCTGGGACACATTCAACTTGGAGCCTGATTTTCTGAACAGGCCCATTCGCATGTGGGGAAGGAGGGAACATTCCCCCAGTTCTCATACAGGAAACACCCGCCTGGGCAGGGCTGGGAAACTGACCAGACTCCCAGGGCTGGAGCCTGACCCCACTGGCCAGAGGCTGCTGTGAAATACGCAGGGAAGCTGTTGGGATTCCTGTCCCCGTCCCCAGTTCAGAGCTCTGCTTCCCGCATTAGCCTGTGGCTGGCAGGCGTGTGGGAAATGAGAAGACCCTACCCTGCTCTGTATGCTGGGGGGACAAGGAGCTGTCACCTTCTCCCACCCCCGAAGCCTCCTGAGTGCTCTGAGGAGGGTGGGGGTGGTATTCTGCTTCTCTGGGCCTCCTCTGCCATGATTAGTGAGATTGTGGTTGGGGAAAGAGGTGCTTAGTGGGGAACTCTTGTTGTTTCAGATTCCGGTGACCTTCGAGGAGGTGGCTGTGTATTTCACCCAGGGGCAGGGGGCTCTGCTGGACCCCGCTCAGAGAGCCCTCTACAGGGATGTCATGCAGGAGAACCATGAGACAGTGACCTCGCTGGGTAAGGGATTTCCATCCCCTTGGTTATTGGAAGCTGCGGGGTCTGAGTATCTGACTCTGGTCAGGTTCTTCCCTGGTCAGTCAGATTAGGGGAGGAGGAGGGTCACCTAGTCCACAGCACCAGTGTGCATAGGCCCCGACTCCATGGGTGCTTCTGGGCTGGAGCACCCAGAGGGAAAAATTAATGGGTGCTCTGCACCCTACAGCATCCAAGCTCCCCTGCCCTACCTCCTCCTCTCCCTCGAGCGTGCAGTGTCCCCGCTCCTTCACCTATATTGCAGTGTTTCCCGCCTGGCCAGCACCAAACAGCTGTTTGCATGCTTGGAGGGGGGGCAGGAGAGGGAGCGGGAACATAGTGTACTCAGGGCAGAAGGTGGAGCTGGGGCAGGGATTTGGGGAAGGAGTTAGAATAAGGGCAGGCGGGGGGGAATTGTGGTGGGGACTTTGGGGATGAGGTTGAAATGGGAGCTAGGATGGATTGAGGCCTCATGAAAGAAGTGGCGTGGGGGTGGAGGCAGATTTGAGGTTGAGTAGGAGCCTATGCCGGTATGAGAGAGACTTGCATCTCCATACCCCATTCAAGGGAACCAGAGAGTCAGAAAGCTAATGGACAGGCTAATTCATCCCTGTCTCTCCAGCTGCCCAGGAGATAGAAGCAGGGAACTGCCCTGCCTGTATTATTTCTCCTTCACACACTGTTCACCTGCCATCCTGGGACTAGCTCCATCCGTGAGGAGGGCTCTCGGTGCTGCAGGCTTGGAAATAGGCAGAGCTTAGTACCTGAGCTGTGTGTGTGTCAACAAGTCCCCCAGAGCATCTACCCTGAGACCTCCTAGTGAGGGGGTAACAACACCTCCACAGCCTCGGATATCTGCTGCTCCCAAGGAGTCTGAGTTACCACAGTCCCATGTAGGGTCAGGTTAATCTCAGGGAATGTTCCTTGTGACAGATACTCTACCAGTGCTCCATGCACCCTGACTTTGCCTGATTTCACTTCCGGAGCAGGATTCCCCATTCCCAAACCTGACCTGATCGCCCGGCTGGAACGAGGGGAAGAGCCGTGGGTCCTGGATCTCCAGGCCGCTGACGAAAGTGTGAGCCTGAGAGGTACCTGCACAGGTGAGGAATCTGAGAAACGGAGACAGAACCATCTTGAGAGTGAAGGAAAAAGCTGGGACTCCCAAAACGTGCCATGAGCAAGAGCCCTCAGTTCTGCCCCGTCTCACCCAGATCAGGGCTGCAGTAAGCAGGTGTCGTATCATCAAGGCAAATATCAGTCACAGCTTCCCACCCATCCTGTGAACTCTCGTGAATTTCCGTGCCGAGTTTACTTCCCTGGGAGCACTTGGGTGGGATATAGAGGCAGGATCCAACGTCTCCATCTCCCCAACAGTCAGTGTGTTGTGTTTTCCCTCTTTGCTATTCCCCTTTCTGTCCTTTCTCCCCGGCACAGGCAGTGAGTTCTGTCTGGCTTCTCTCTCCCAGCAGCTGATAGGACAGTGAGTGAGAACAAGGAGGAGAATCAGCAGGAGGAAGGTCCTGAGCAAGAGATGTTTTTGAAAAAAGCTGAAGAGAATTTTTCCGAGGGCTTGGAACAGGGAGAAGCCTGGGGAGATGGACACGGATCAGACATGCAGCTGGGAAACTATCCCATTCAGAAACTGGATAAATCCACTGAATGTGGCAGAGGATGGAAGGATCCCAAGGAAAGCACAATTCAGCAGACAAGTCACAATGAAGAGAAACCCTACAAATGCCTTGACTGTGGGAAAAGATTTAATTCGAGGTCACAGCTTATGTCACATAACAAAATCCACACAGGAGAGAAGCCTTATAAATGCCTCGACTGTGGGAAAAGCTTCATCGACAGAATAAAATTTACTAGTCATCAGAGAATGAGTACAGGAGAGAGACCCTATAACTGCTTTGACTGTGGGAAAAGCTTCATACACAAGTCAAGGCTTACTGTACACCAGAGAGTACACACAGGAGAGAGACCCTATATATGCTGTGAGTGTGGGAAAGGTTTTATTCGGAGCTCAGAGCTTATTACACATGAGATCACCCACACAGGAGAGAGACCCTTTAAATGCCTTGCGTGTGGGAAAGGTTTTAGTCAGCGTGCAACACTTATTGCACATGAGACAACTCACACTGGAGAGAGACCCTATGAATGCCGTGAATGTGGGAAAAGTTTTAGTCAGCGTGTAACACTTATTACACATCAGCGAACCCACACAGGAGAGAGACCCTATAAATGCCAGGAGTGTGGGAAAAGTTTCAGTGTGAAATCAACCCTTAATGCACATCAGAAAACCCACACAGGAGAGAGACCCCATAAATGCTTTGAGTGTGGGAAAAGCTTCATTCAGAAGTCAAAGCTTAGTGAACACCAGAGAGTACACACCGGAGAGAGACCATATAAATGCCTCGACTGTGGGAAAACTTTCCTTAAGCGCTCAGATCTTATTAAGCATCAGAGTATCCACACACCAAGCGAGAAATCCTATAAATGCCTTGACTGTGGGAAAAGTTTCCCTGACAGAATAAAACTTACTGGACATCAGAGAATCCATACAGGAGAGAGGCCCCATAAATGCTTTGACTGTGGGAAAAGCTTCATACACAAGTCCAGGCTTGTTGTGCACCAGAGAGTGCACACGGGAGAGAAACCCTTTAAATGCCATGAGTGTGGGAAAAGTTTTAGTCAGCGTGGAGCACTTATTACACATCAGCGAAGCCACACAGGAGAGAGACCCTATGGATGCCTTGAGTGTGGGATAAGTTTTATCTCAAGTTCAGCCCTTGCTCATCATAGCAAAATCCACATGAGAGAAAGACCTTATAAATGCCATGAGTGTGGGAAAGGTTTTAGTCAGCGTGTAACACTTATTAGACATCAGCGAACCCACACAGGAGAGAGACCCTATGGATGTCTTGAGTGTGGGAAAAGCTTCATTCAGAAGTCACAACTTATTCTACACCAGAGAGTGCACACAGGAGAGAAACCCTTTCAATGCTGTAAATGTGAGAAAAGTTTTATTCGGAGCACAACGCTTATCTCACATCAGAGAACCCACACTGGGGAGAAACCTTATAAATGCCTCGAATGTGGCAAAAGTTTTAGTCAGAGCTCAAATCTTATTGCACATAAGAGAAGCCACACAGGAGACAGACCGTATAAATGCTTGGACTGTGGGAAAAGCTTCAGTAAGAGCTCAGCGCTGACCGAACATCAGAGAAAGCACAAGAATGAGACCCCCTAGGAATAACTTGACTGCAGGAAAAGATTCAAGTTGACTTCTGTCATAAACAGATAGTTAAGGGTTAATAGAACAGGAGTACTTCATGTCTCTTTTGACTGTAAAGGATTAACAAGTTCAGTGAGCCCGGCTGTCACCTGACCAGAGGACCAATCAGGGGACAGGATACTTTCAAATCTTGAGGGAGGGAAGTTTTTGTGTGCTGTTAGTGTTTGGTGGTGGTTCTCTCTGGGTTCTGAGAGTGACCAGACATGCAACCAAGTTTCTCTCCAATCTCTCCGATACAGGCTCTTATATGTCCAGAATAGTAAGTACTAGGTAGATAAGGCGAGTTAGGCTTATGTTTGTTTTCTTTATTTGCAAATGTGTATTTGACTGGAAGGAGTTCAAATTTGTATTTTGCTGAAAGGATTTTAATTTATACTTGTATACTTAGGCTGGGATGGTATTCCCAGTGTCTATAGCTGAAAGACCCTGTAACATATTCCATCTTAAATTTACAAAGATAATTTTTACTGTTTTTTCTTTCCTTAATTAAAAGCTTTTCTTGTTTAAGAACCTGATTGTTTTTTTATTCTGGTGAGACCCCAGGGGGCTGGGTCTGGATCCACCAGGGAATTGGTGGGGAGAAAGGAGGGAAGGGGGAGAGAGAGGTTAATTTTCTCTCTGTGTTAGGATTACTTTCTCTCTCAGGGACAGTCTGGGAGGGGAAGAGAGAAGGAGGGGGGAAGGTGAATTTTCCTCTCTGTATTAAGATTCAAGGAGTTTGAATCACAGTGATCTTTCAGGGTAACCCAGGGAGGGGAAGCCTGCGAGAGGCAACGGTGAGGGAAAGGGTTTACATTCCTTGTGTTAAGATCCAGAAGGACTGGGTCTTGGGGGTTCCTGGGCAACATTTTGGGGGGACCAGAGTGTACCAGGCACTGGAATTCCTGGTTGGTGGCAGAGCTACAAGTACTAAACTGATAATTGAGCTTAGAGGAATTCATCCTTGTACCCCATCTTTCGGACACTAAGGTTCAGAGTGGGGAATTATACCATGACAACTTCACACATCAGTGATCCCCACAACAGAGACCTTAAATGTAGGGGAGCTTCATTTGGTGCTCCCGGAGTATCAGGTGTGTGCAAATCCCCAACAGAAAGAAACCTTTGAGATGTTCTCAGTGTGGAAAATGCTCCAAGTGGCGCTAACGCCATGTTGGACGTCAGAGACTCCTCCACAGAGCAGGGAAATTCTCTCAGGACCCTGACTGGGGACAACAATTGTGACAAACCCATTTCCTTATTCCCACACACATCAGGGGCATTTGGCTCCCAAGGATCCAGCTGCCCGTCACTGGGGGGAGGATCCAGCAGCAGCCAAGCATCAGCTGGTCAGTGACACCTCTGGATCTGCCTGGTCTAAGCAAACCCCAGGCAGAGGAGGAGAAACCCCCATCAGCCCCTCCTCCCTGCCGCAGCCCTGGCTGCTGAGCTGATGGGCCACAGGTGGGGGAAGGGAAAGAGAGAAACTTCTCCAGCTGCCCCCTCTGCCTGGCTGAAGTCCCCGCCATCCCTTCCCCTGGCAGCTGGGATCCCCCTGCCATGGAGATGAGGAGAAGGACAATAGGGGCAGGTCTCACCTTCACGCTAAACACCTCTTTCCATTGCCCATCTTCCACCATCCCCTGGGCTGGGCTCCCACACTGACGTGGAGCTGTTTCCTGCAGTGTGAGTGTCCCTGGGGGCTGGTAACTCCTCCCCTCCCCACATCCCTCACTGGATCACTCGTGCCCTCTGCCCCTTCTCCCTGCCCCCTTTGCATTCAGACAGCAGCATTGGCAGAGACTGATTCCCGCAGGATCTTTTCTTGGAAGCCTGGATTTCCCACCTCTGCTACTACAGCATCAGCCTGTGAGAGGGAAACAGCGTTACGTAGTGGGTAGAGCACTGGCCTGGGACTCAGGAGACATCAGCTCTGTTCCCAGCACTGCCAGTAGCTTGCAGGGTGGCCGGAGACAAATCTGTGCCTTCCAGAGAGGGAATAAATGGGGAGTGATAATATCAGCCTCCGAGCGCCTGTCTAGGGCGGGAGAAGTGGTTGGGATTAGCTGATGCGTCTCCTTTGTTCCTCCACCCCTTTCTCTAGTCTAGACTGACCCTGAGCAGTTTATTCCAATCCCCCATTAGCAAAGTGATTGTTAGAGTCACTAAGTCCCCCCTTGGCAGTGAGATTGTCTCATTCCCAGACATCCTCACATTGCTCCAGGTTCTGCTGAAAAGCATTGCATTTTTTCTGCTGCTTCTCCCTTATCCACCAGCATTCAATAGAGTCTAAAAGAGCTGGAGCAGGGATAGCAAAATAATGTGGTGTTTTAACTTCTGTGTTATTCCCTCCCACCCCCATCAACCTCACACATCTCTCACAGAGCAGCTTCTGCACAAGCCGTGCAGAGTTTATCCTTTTCCCTTTCTACCCCTCCACCTTCATGTGTGTTATTTACCACAGTGTCCTTTCCCCACTGTGCTTAGGAATCAGGCTTTGATTTCTTTGATCCTCAGTCAGGCCCCTGAGGGTTGGAGAAGAAAATGTCACATTCCTGAAGGGGGAATTCAAATGAAACCCAAAGCATGGTTTGAGCCTCAAGCCCAGCCTCTAGCTAATGGTAACGTGGCATCTGGAGTTTTTCCATGCAAATCCAGATTATTTGTAGATAGGAAGTTTTTGACTGTTTGTCTTGTTTCCTCTTTCTTTTGTGACAAGGATGCTAAAGCTTTTCTCAATAACCAGCCAAATTATGCTGCGGTGCTGAGGAAAGGAGCTCTAGCCTGTTCAGCAGGAAATGGGCAAATTTGTTCCCAAGATTTTGAGTTTTAAAATTCTCTGGGTTTTCACTTCATGAACAGGAAAGTGATTTGTAGTCCACTCTGGAGTGTGGGTTTTTCTCTTCTTGGTGAAAGTTATTTTGTAATTTATTTTGATAATAAATAAGTTTTAAAGGACTTAGTTCAGATTTCTGGGAGACTTCAAAAGAGAAATGATAATTTGGCACAATAGTCCTTACTGATTTTCTTTTCACATCAGATTTACTTCTTCTTTGAACAGTGAAAGTAACCAGTGTCTGTCAGCAAAACACTGAGGGTGAGTGCTGGATACGCACTCCAGGAGTCAGGGACTGAAATGGGGAAGGAAGTGACTGCCTGATCCCTGCAAAGATGTGAGATACAGTCAGGAGGGGGAGTGAGTGAGCAGGGCCTTGAAAGGGCATTATTTGCCCTTGTGAGCCAGAGAGCTCAGTCTGAGAACTGTGAACTCTCTGCACAAGTCCCAGAGAGAGAGGAAATGTCCTACAAGTGCTGAGTGAAGTCATCCTTGAACTCCGAAGGGCTACCAATGATGCCCCAAGAGGACTGATGTGGAGAGCGGTTGGTGACTCCCCATTGCTGAGAGGAGGAGGCCGGGCAAATGCCTCTCTCATGGATTGTTAGCTCTTTTCTACCAACTTTAACTTGTTCCACTTTCCCTGGGGCACCTGTGTGGCTGGAACACCAGTGAGCTGGACTGGGGCTAGGGTGACCAGATGTCCCTATTTTATAGGGAGAGTCTTGATTTTGGGGTCTTTTTCTTGTATAGTCTCCTATTACCCCCCACCCACTGTCTTGATTTTTCACACTTGCTGTCTGGTCACCCTAGCTGGGGCTGAAATGCACCGTGCCGACCTGGGTTTGGGGAGGGAGGACAGAATTTAGCTTTTCTTTCTTGCTTTGAAATAATAAAGCAGAATTTAATTTCTCAAACTCCCAGTGTCCCTTGTCTTGAATAATGGGGGGAGGGAGAATGGTCTTTAATGGACTCACTCAGATGCTGTCTGGCTGTCACCCATTGACGCAGCTGGGGAAAAGGCTAGTATTGTTCTGGAGTGTATTAATGTATGTAAGTTGCCGGAGGTCATCATAATGCTCTGCTGGACACTGGGGAGCCCTCAGCTTGAGTCCTGTGTCCAGTTCTGGACACCACACACTTTAGGAAAGATGAGGACAAATTGGATTGAGGCCCAAGGAGATTAACAGAAAATGATCAAAGATTTAGAAAACCCGATCTGTGGAAGGAGGCTAAAAGAAGTGGGTCTCTTAGGCGTGAGAAAAGCAGACTGGTGATGGTCTGCGGCCATGCTAGGGGCTATTATACAGAGACTGGGGAGCAGTTATGCTCCATGGCCACTGAAGGGAGGACTCTAAAAGTGTTAAGATGCAGTGCAGGAGATTTAGGGTAGAGATTAGGAAAACTTTCTATCCAGGAGGATATTTAAGCTGTGGAGTTTGGTGTTGGGTTTTCTTTTTTGTTTTTTTTTAAGCCCCTTGGAGCTGTTACTTCACCATCCCTGAGCTCCACACACTGCAGGTTCCGGCTGTGACATTTTCTCAGGATGCCCTGGACTGTGAATCTCCTTGTTACCCCCCAGCCTCAGCACGAGGGGGACGTGTTGCTGCTGAGCTGGGTGTCAGTTCCCTGTCACCTGCAGCCTTTAGCTCCCCACAAAACGCCCCCAGGGCTCTGCCAGTCCTTACGTTGCCTTGCAGATTAACACTAGGCACAACCTCTTCCTTGAACTCCTCTGAAGTGTCCTTGGGATGAGGTGCACCAGCCCCACACTGAGTAACAAGGCCTTAAAGGATTCTTTTGGGCTTAGCCAGCTCTGCCCCGCCACATCTGCAGCAAATTCTCCATCTGCTGGAGGAATTAAAAGGCAGCAAATTAGCTGAGCTGGGAGCAATGCTGAAGATGAGCAGACCTGCAGTCCACATCTCCAGTAGAGCAGAGCACCGTGAAAGCTAAAGGCTCTGATACAGCTGCCTAAAGGGGCACTCCATGAGAAAAGGGAGGACCCTCCGCAAAGACAAGCAGAGAGGGAAGTATTCTGTGGCCCTGGACAGTGGTAACTTCCTCTTGCTTCCTTGGCATTTGGATTTTCCCATCAGGCGAAGGCCTTGGACTGAGGTGACCACAGGGTTGGAGACGAGAGGAAGAGGCCCAGGGAGGACAGACTTAAGTAGTGTTGGTTGCCAGGTTACTGGTAGCTAAAAGGGCCCTGAGTCAGAGCCCGGTAGAGTGGGAGGGCCTGGGATCCCCTCCCCAAGACCTCCTTGGCAGTCCAGGGTTGTGGCTGTGATCACTAGGCCCACGCTTCCCAACAGACCCTGAGTTCAAACCATTATTGTTCTTCTGCAGTGTCCTTTTCCCATGTAAACTGTCCCCAAGGGGACAATACCAGCTTGTTTGACTCAATTGAGGATCAGTGTCAATATAACCTCACAGCACTGAGATGTCTTTTTAGTGAAAACACACAGGAATTTATCAACAAAGACTAAGATTTAACCGTGTGACTTCATCTGATAAAACGTGACTATGGAGATCATTGTTGCTACTACTGTTTCATAATTGCAACAGATCTTGTACAAAGTGCATCAAGGGAGGTTTCAATAGAATGCAGGCAGGGGCAGCGAGTTGTATGGATCCATGGTGCCTGTGCTCCAGGAATATTCAGAGCACAGAGGCCCGGCTCCATCAATGTTCAAGAGACCTGGCCCCACCTGCCACCCCGCGCACCTCCCCCAGAGCGTCTCCCAGACCCTCTTGTTGCCCCCAGCCACTTAAAATCTCCTGGCAGCGCAGTGGAGCTAAAGTGGCTTCCTGCTCGGCCTCACTCCACGCAGCTCATCGCTTCTGGAAGTGGCCAGTATGTCTTTGTGGCCCTTGGGGAGGGGGTGTCTCCATGCGCTGCCCCCGCCTCAAGCACCAACTCTGCCACTAGAGCTGCAGCCAATGGGAACTGCAGACAGCAGTGCATGGAGACCTCTGCCCCCCCACCTAGGAGCCACTGCCAGAGGGGTGTGCGGGTCACTTTCAGGAGCCACCCAAAGTAAGCACTGCACCTCACAGCCCTTCCCGCACCCCAACCCCCTGCCCCAGCCCAGAGCCCGCCCCCTGCATCCAAACTCCCTCCCAGAGCCCGCACCCCTCCCGCACCCAAACTCCCTCCCAAAGCCTTAGGCAGGTGTGGGGGGGAGGGGAGGACTTGGACCTATTCTGGGCACCACCAAAAATTATACAAACCTGCCACCCCTGCAAGAGTAGCAAGTCTGGGCCCAACTGGGAAAAGAATTCAAAGCGAGAGCCAAGCAAGATGAAGAAAGAGCCAGAGAAGCTGACAGGATGTGTATGGAAGGGCTGGCTGCTGAGCAGAGGGTTCACCAGATGCAGCAAAAAACTGCCGGGCTTAAGCTCCAAATCAAAAAAGCAATGGAAGAACAGAAGAAACTATCATCTTGGGGAAGTCCAGTTTATACCAATGTTGCTATGCTGTTTGATCATGACAAATATGTTTACTCAGTGTGATGTCATAACCCAGTCCCAAAGCGAGTATGAAAGTGACTCTTCCGTCTTATATGTAACTAGTAGGGAGATATGTGGATACCCGAGCGCTTTCGAGGTTCTGGCTGCACTTTACCCCACACTTCTTTACATATTCACACCCTATCTGTAGCCGCATGAAGTCTGGAGACCTCATCAATGTCCTCCTGGCACTGGCCAAAGTGGCCATTTACAATACCAGGGGAAAGATGCTGGACGAGGGGGCGTTCTGCGACTGTGGGGCCTATTTCAGTTCGTCTCTTGTCTCATGCATCCAGGCAGAGTTCCTCTGGGCATCAGCTGCTGGCTCCCTAGACAGCTTTGAGGAGCAGTGAGTGCTGTCCGGGGTTCTCCTGGTGTCCCCCTCTGGATCCCTAGTTCTGAACCTATGACCCCCCCACTCCCATCTCTGTTCTTCCTTAGTTGTCCCCTGAACACAGTTGGGTCCTGGGGGCCAGTGGTTTCTCCCGCAAGGCTGGGGTAGGCACCCTCCCGCCTCTTGGAATTTCCAATAAGAGCAGCCCGAGCCATCCGAGCCGCCTGCCCAGGCTGTCCAGAGGAGGAACACAGTGAGCGGAGGGAACCTCTGGCAGGGGGAGGTGGAGGCACTCACCAGGCAGAGTGCAGGCAGTGGGGGTCTCAGGGAAGGGGCCCGAAGCAGGGAGGGGAAGAAGCAGAGCGTAGGTGGGACAATCACAGCCTCGACTTCCTCTGGCCTATTACACCTCTGCCCGTGCTCAGATCAGAGTTGCCAGGGGGCTGGGGGAGGTTTGTTTGTTTTATGGGTTTTTTTTGAACTTCTCCCACTGACAGAGCTGTTGCCTAGCAGATACACTAGAGCAGCATTTCTCAGATTTGGCTACCAGGGGCTTTTCTTGCTGTCACAGCCTCCTGGGCCGTGATTGTGGGGGCATAAAGCAGCTACCCCCTCCCTCGGGGCCGCCAGCAGGGATTCAGCCCAGCCTCTTTCTGGAGCCACAAACGCCAGAGGATCAGGCAATCGGTGTAAGTTCCCATCTTGTCGGGGGGGGTGGGGCTCCAGTTTCTGGCTTCAGCCCTGGGGTGTCAGGCGGCAGGCACCAGCCATGGGGCTTTGGGCTCCAGCCCCAGGCTTAACCCTCCCCTGGCACCTATTGCTCCTGGACCCAGCTGCCACTTCTGGCCCCAGGCTCTGGCCACACAGCAGCAAGCTCTGGACCTCTGCTGCAGGGCTTTGGGCCCTGGGCTCACCCCCACCCCCCCATCGCCACTGGTCCCCACTGCCACCCTACCCACTTCCCATCCTGGGCTTAATTCCCCCCCCAGTGTGCTGGGTCTGTGTAAATGCTGTGAAAAGTGATATTTGTATGTTTGTTAATTGCTTTTCGCTGCCTCCCAGCTCGCTAGCAAGTCTGCTGCTGTGAAACGGTGATATTAAAACGTACAAACGTCACTTTTCACAGAAACAGACTTACTAGCTAGTAAGTCTTTTTAAAAAGAAATGCAGCCACAAAAGCAAAAGAAACAACAATTAACAACAAGACAAGCATAAGAGGGATAGCTCAGTGGTTTTGAACATTGGCCTACTAAACTGCAGGGTTGTGAGTTCAATCCTTAAGAAGGCCACTTAGGGATCTGGGACAAAAATCTGTCTGGGGATTGGCCCTGCTTTGAGCAGTGGGTTGGACTAGATGACCTCTTGAAGTCCCTTCCAACCCTGATGTTCTATGAAAGCACCTTATTTGTGTTTCTATTCTGTGTCGGTCTGTCACAGAGTCCCCAGGCCATGCTCTGGATCTGCTCCCCACCAAGCCAGGCAGGACTTTGGGGAGCCTCCTCTCCCTGGGAGCAGACTTGTTCAGGGCAAGAAGCTCACACGGCTTCACCTCCTGGGTCTCTCCTTGGAGCATTCAGCATCCTCTGCCCCTCCGTGCGCTTCCCACAGCGAGTCCACCCCAGCGGGGTCCTGGGGAAGCCATTGGGTCCTGCACCCCCACTTTGCAGTCAGACGTGACTCTCAGCCAGCCAGTAAAACAGAGGTTTATTTGATGACAGGAACAGGGTCTAACACAGAGATTGTAGGTACAGCGAACGGGACCCCTCGGTGGGGTCTATTCTGGGGGGCAGTGAGCCAGAACCCCACGTCTGCACTTCACTCCTTGTCCCCAGCCAGGTCCAGATTCACCGCCCCGTCCTCCTCTGCTCGGTTTCTTCCAGGGCCAGGAGGTCACCTGATCTCTTTGTCTCCAACACCTTCAGCTGACACCTTTGCAGAGAAGGGGCCCAGGCCATCAGTTGCTAGGAGCAGAGTGCCAGGCATTTAGGTGCACTGGCCCTTTGCTCTGTAGCAATTACACACCCTTATTTCACCACCTAGATACTTAAGAAGTGCATAGGAGACACTGAGGCACCAACACAGCATTCAGAACAAACATTAAGAACATTCCCAGTTCGTCACAAGGTCCAGTAAAGAATAGAGGCAACTGTACATTATTTTTATTATTGAGTCTGCAAAGAAAAAAAACCTATATAAATAAATTACAAGAACTGGACATGGATATGTGCATATTTTTGTCTTTCCTAAAGTTAATTAAGTATTTTAGGAAAAATTCTCATAGTGGCCATCAGGAAGAGTTGGTGGCTGAGTTCTGAGGCTACCAAAAACCCTGCCCTAGAGAGATTACAGTGGAGCTGCATCAGTAGCCATAGCCTAAGGATGCTATCTAATGTCTTGACCTGGTTTTGGCCTAGCAAAATGAGGCCCTGTACTTACCTTGCGGGCACTGGTTTGTTTCAGTGGCTGCATCTGATCAATTCTAACATTTAAGGGAAGTTTCTAGGTGGCCACCAGGAGAAGGTGGATGATTTTGGTGACAATTGGAAAACGATGAGGGGGAAATACGGGACTATCCTGAGTGGGCAGAGCACCAGTCCCTGACGCAGAGCACTGCAGACATCCAGAGCCTCCCTGATTCGCCATCACCCTTGGATTCTCTGGAACAACCGGAGTCTCCCTAGAAACCTCCCTTCTCCCCCATCCCCGGGATCTGCACGTTTCTTTTCTGCCCCCACCTTGATCCTGAGTCTTCTAGGCAGGGCACCTACATAGCGCTGGGACAGGCGGCTCCATTGCTCTGGGTTGATGGCTAGGACCCAGGAGCGGCAAGGAGGCGGCTGTGGGGCAGCGAGCGCTGGGCTCCGGCCCGGCAGCAGGAAGTGACTCGCAGCCGCTGCGGTGACTCTGGCTCCCAGGCTCCTGGCGAGATCCCCGAGCCCCGGCGGCTGGTGCTGGGAGCCCGGAGCCCTGGCTGCAGCCGGGAGAGGGGAATCTCCAGCAGGGCCCTTCCCGCTGCTCCCCAGGAGCCTCTCCCAGGGCAGAGCCCCCAGCCCGGCCCGGCCCCTGCCCCGGGGGGCCCCGCTCGGAGGGAAGGTGAGAGAGACCCGCCCCCCGGCACCCCCGGGCTGCAGGGGGAGGTTTGGCCCCAGGCTGCTCCCAGCGGAGCTGGCTGCGATTCTCGCCCGGGGCCCGGGAAAGCTGCCGCCAGCCCCGGTGTGCGCGGGGCGCGGGGAGCCAGCCCGGGCCGTGCTGGGGGTGGGACAGACACACCTGGATGGGCGGGCGAGGATCCGGGCGATGCTGGGGGTGCAGATAAGCAGGGACTGAGGGGGGAACAGGGATGTGTGAGGCCAGAGGGGGCAGCAGGGGCAGGGGCGGTGGTTGCACTGACGGGAGAATGGGGCGATGCAGGGGAATTATGGGGCAGAGGGGAACTGGAGGGAAGATGTGAGGGGGGGTCACTGCGAGGAAAAGGTGGGATGAGGGGAGACTGAGCGCAAAAGGAGACTGGTGGGGAAGGGAGAGCCCGGGGGCAGGGATAAGACAGAGGAGAGGAGAGATACAAGGCAGTTCCACCGCCCCATGGGGTAAGGGAGGCTGAGGGGGCTGCCCTGCCCAGCA
Source organism: Gopherus evgoodei (assembly GCF_007399415.2). Taxonomy (NCBI): domain Eukaryota; kingdom Metazoa; phylum Chordata; order Testudines; family Testudinidae; genus Gopherus; species Gopherus evgoodei. The sequence goes on along the minus strand of NW_022059994.1, from coordinate 843,820 downwards.
GGCAGCAGAGAAAGCTGGATGTGATATATCTTGACTTTAGCAAAGCTTTTAATACAGTCTCCCACAGTATTCTTGGCAGCAAGTTAAAAAGTATGGGCTGGATGAATGGACTATAAGGTGGATAGAAAGGTGGCTAGCTCATCAGGCTCAACGGGTAGTGATCAACAGCTCCATGTCTAGGTGGCAGCCAGTATCAAGCAGAGTGCCCCACGGGTCGGTCCTGGGGATGGTTTTGTTTAACATTTTTATCAATGATCTGGATGACGGGATGAATTGCACCCTCAGCAAGTTTGCAGATGACACTAAGCTGTGGGGAGAGGTAGATACACTGGAGGGTAGAGTGACCTAGACAAATTGGAGAATTGGGCCAAAAGAAATCTGATGAGGTTCAACAAGGACAAGTGCAGAGTCCTGCACTTAGGACAGAAGAGTCCCAAGCACTGCTACGGGATGGGGACCAACTGGCTAAGCGGCAGTTCTGCAGAAAAGGACCTGGGGATTACAGTGGATGAGAAGCTGGATATGAAATGGCAGTGTGTCATTGTTGTCAAGAAGGCCAATGGCATATTGGGCTGCATTAGTAGGAGCATTGCCATAAGATCGAGTGAAGTGATTATTCCCCTCTATTCGGCATTGGTGAGGCCATATCTGGAGTATTGCATCGAGTTTTGGGGCCCCCACTTCAGAAAGCATGTGAACAAATTGGAGAGTTCAGCGGAGGGCAACAAAAATGATTAGGGGGCTGGGCACATGACTTATGCAGAGAGGCTAGGGGAACTGAGCTTGTTTAGTCTGCAGAAGAGAAGAGTGAGGGGGGATTTGATAACAGCCTTCAGCTACCTGAAGGGGGTTCCAGAGAGGATGGAGCTCGGCTGTTCTCAGTGGTGGCAGATGACAGAACGAGGAGCAATGGTCTCAAGTTGCAGTGGGGGAGGTCTAGGTAGGATATTAAGAAACACTATTTCACTAGGAGGGTGGTGAAGCACTGGAATGAATTACCTAGGGAGGTGGTGGAGTCTCCATCCTTAGAGGTTTTTAAGGTCAGGCTTGACAAAGCCCTACCTGGGATGATTTAGTTGGTTTTGGTCCTCCTTTGAGCAGGGGTTTGGACTAGATGACCTCCTGAGGTCTCTTCCAATCCTAATCTTCTATGATTCTATGACTTGTTCCCCTAGAAATGGCCAAATCAGCAGTGGGGGGTGGGCAGGGTGACTGTCTATCCCGAATTGTGCAGGACAGTCCTGAAATGCAGAGTTCATGTCCCGGTCCTGGGCCGAATGACTCCGAGACACCATTTGTCCCAGATTCCCTGTTCCAGGGATCTGCACCTGCTCGAGGCTCAGAGGCAGCGCCAGCCTGTTGCCTTTAAGCAAGGCTGAGGTGAGCCTTAGCCACCCTTGCCCATGAACCCTCACCCCTGCTCCTTCTCTTCTCCCTCTGAGGCCCTCCCCACTGGAGATCTTGGCCATAATAAGAGCCACCCAGGGAGTCCAGGCTGCAGTGGGGAGCCCCAGACCCTCCACCTACCCTGGGGTGGGCACATGGGCCAGGGGATGCTCTTGAGCACCCCTGCCTAGGGCAGGTGGAGGGTCGGGGCTCCCTGTGCGAGTGTTATGGCCTGGCTTCTGACCTGTCCAGGAGGCAGGGCCTTAGGGGAAGAGGCGGCGCAGGGGGTGTGGCCTTGGGTCCTGTATGTGTCCCACTTTTGCCTTTTGAAAGGTGGTCACACTAGGGTTAGGGGGCGGGCAGGAGACTTCCCCCAAAGGGCTGAGAATTTACAAGGCAAATGTCCCCCTTCCCCCCCCCCCCGCACACACCCAGCTCCAAATTTCATATTTGTGTTTAAAGACAATCTCCTTATTTGGGCGGGGGTGGAGGGGGTCTGATTCCTGGGCTGACAGCACTGAACAGGGGCTGGTCTGATTACTGTGCAGGATTTGGTGTCCAACCAGAGTCACTGCGAGCCGCAAGGAGTGGAATTGGGGTTTGGTTCTGGTTCAGTGGCAGTCGGTATGTTCGGTTCCTGTTCAGTTACCAGGCAGTCCCCAGAAGGGGGGAGGGGGTTGGGAGTGAGCCCTGTGGCTTGCTTCAGTGGGGAACTGAATTTGGGGCATGGGGCCTGCCTCGGGTGGGGCAATTGGAGGGAGGAGCTGCCCCAAGGGGTGGGGGCGGGTGAGAGGAAGCCTGTCTAAGGGCAAGAAGAATTGAGCAGCCTTTGTTCTTGGCCTTGAAGAGTTAATGTTAACTTCTAGGACATGGAGCCCCCACTTCTCTCCCCTCCCTCCCTGCTCCTGTGGGCTGCCCCCTTCTCTTCTCCTACTGGGACAGGCCATTCTGGTAGTGACCACATGCCTGGGTGTTGTTTTGTTGTCTTGTTTTTATAATGAAAATGAGATCAGAGTAGCTTTTGTTTGATCAAATATTGTGCTGAAAAATTACTGAAACTTTATTTTGACTGGTAGCCATTTTCCCCTGAGTTCGATTCAGTTTCACTAATCGGAAAAATGATAGTTTAAGTCTGATTCCAGTTCAGTTAAGCATATCAGTTCAAGCTGGTTCTCTGGCTCTGTTCTGGTGTGAGTCCAGGTCGGCAAATGAAATCTGCAGCCACTGAATTGTCCTCATATGGGGTTGGAGGGCTGGTTATTGCTAAGGCAGAGGAGGCTGGTGTCTCTCTCTGTCTGCTCATGATATTAGTGTTTGGGAGTTAATTGAGCTCCCTGGGTCAGCTGACGCTGCCTCCTGCAGTGTGATCTGGGGCCCAGACTGAGCAACTGCTGCTCCCCCAGCAGGGTCTGTACCAGGGACAGACTTTCATTACCCCCCTCTGTGCCCAGCCCAGGTGGGGACTTTTGACAGTCCTGGAACTAGCCCCCTGGGGCAGCCCCAGGCTCTGCCAATCAGCTTTTGAGCCAGAGTTTCCAGGTGAGGGCGGGGGAAGGGCTGGGGCTGGGGCTGGGCAGGCAAGTGACTTTCCACAAAGGACTCTTTTCAGGGACCTGCTGGTGAGTTTGTACTGGAGGAGAAAGGGCTCCCCCGTGCCAGCGGGTCCCAGAGCTGCTGCCCCCAGTGACACAGCCAGGCTCACACTGGAGAGCAAACGCCCATGGGAACGGGACAGGCACCAGTTGTCCCAGGTAGAGGGGGAGGGAAGGAGACAGGAAGGGGAGGGGTGAGACTAAAAGGGGCAGCAGGAGCAAGAAGCAGGGAGAGTGGTTCCCAGCTCGCAGCCCTGCCCAGATCCATTCCCTGCATCCCCCTGGGCAGACTGACTCTCCTGGGAACAAGGGGAGCAGCTGACAGAGGAAAAAGTTAGTTTCTGTCCCGGTCGAGTCCCCACACTGCTGGGGGGACACACTGCTCTTGGGGACAATGTCAGGGGGAATCCCCCACAGTGGCTCCTTTGATTCTGCACTTTTCTAGAATTTATCTTAGAGACTGTAGCCTTTTATTTTATTTAAAGTGAATTTAGTAATGTGGGATTACACCACTGTGGGTTTGGCTCTGGTGGCTACAGTTTCACGCTTAATAGAGTAAAAGTCACCTCTGGTACTTGCTTCGGATTTACAGTCTCTAGGAACACATAAAGACCAGGGGCAGTGACCACACAGACATTCACAAGTGCAAAGTCTAGTCTGGTTTACAAGCTTTATTAAAGTTACGAGTACCCAGGCATATAGAAATTCCATATAGACCAATGCACGAGTTACAAACATAGTTATACTCCCGTCCTCCTAGATAGTGTTACGGTCTGTGGGTCTCTCATGGATTGATCATGAGTGGAGGGATGGTTCCTGCTGGAGTTTTCCCACATGTCACGGTGTATGGACACTCTGTCCCAAAAGGGGATGGGAAGTGGGTGCATGGACACCACCGGTAAGTTTACTTGGTCGTGTCCAACCCTGCTAGCCCAGGGTCCAAGGACCAAAGCAAAGGTGATAGCCCCAGTGCCCAGGGAAGCATGGCCTAGTGGCCAGAATTAATAGCACGGCCCTTCAGTGCAGGGCATTGAGGGCCTAATGGCCAGTATCCACTGGCAAGGGGGGCTGGCAGCCAGGGCCGGCCCAACCCATTAGGCGACCTAGGTGGTCGCCTAGGGCACTAACATTTTGGGGGTGGCGACCGCGACTGCCCCAGTTGTGGGCAGTATTTCAGGGGCGGGACCTTCCGCCGCCTAGGGCACCAAAAAAGCTGGTGGCGCACCTGCTGGCAGCCCAGGCAGGGGGGACCCAGAGCCACTGTCTCAGCAGGGAATGCTACCAAAACATGCTGAGCTTACCCGGATGGGAGATACCCTTCCATCACCTTCCCTGGGTCACTTCCTGCCATTGACTGCCTCACCAGAGACCATGAGTATTCTGGGTCTCCAGCACAGGTAGCTTCCTGGAACTCCATTGGTCGCAGGGGTCTAAGCCGGTTCTTGGGGCCTCCGATCTCTGCAGACAGTGGCTGTAGCTAGTCCGCAGCAGGATCATCCAGCCCACGTCCTTCCCCTCCAACCTGAAATGAGCTTGGCTTCCTCTAGACTGCTACAGCATCTGGAGCATGCCCAGTCTGGCCTAGTGAGTGGAACTTTTGCTGTCCATAATGTGGATTTAACCCTGTCTTGACTACTGTGGGGGATGCACACCCCGTCACACTAAAGAGAACTCAATTTTCCTAATCTGGGCACCCTCTTTTTATATGGTGATTCCGACTATACCTACGTTCTGTGCATGTTCATGAAAGTGTCAGCCCTCTTTGTTCTTATTGGTCTGGTGTCCCCCAGAAGCACGAGGGACCCCAATTTCTATTGGTTGGATAGGTTCTGTTTGTTCTCATTAGCATTGACACACAATTTATATCCTATGGTTAAGACACATATTGGAAAAAGTTGTGCCATTACAACATTTTTGTGATTTAAAAATTAATCTTCTGGCTAATTTTTCACAATATTACCCACTGGTACATCTTTGCCCGTAATCTTGTGGCATCGAGTCATTCTTCAGTGACATACTTCGGTCAGCATTTCTTAGCACCAAGGCCTAGTATGGCTAAGCTAAAATCTTACAAGCTTCAGCCTGTAGGCCTTGCGTTTCAATCCTACTTACTTAGATACCTAATGCAAACCTATCCCTTCTACTACGAATCAGTCTTATACTTTTATAATCCTACAATTTAACTCTATTTAACAAAATGATTATATATGATGTGACATATGAATTAATCATAACATCACACAATAAATGGCCAAAAAACTAAAATCATCGGCTACAGGTCTCTTCCCCTAGGAGGTTTAAAAGTGCCCCCGTGGGTTCAGCCTTGGTGAGAGGGACAGGTCTGTGTTGTAATAAAGTGACTGATAGTTTTTCACAATGTGTCAGAGTCCAGAGCGTCTCTCTGCCGTGAGAGATCCTGGGGGGAATCATGGTGTGAAATGGACTGAAGCCCCTTCTGAAACCTCCCCCATCACCCGTCTCGCCCTGACAGGCTGAGGAATCACATCCATGTTTTGCTCTAGATCGTCCCAGCTTCAAGGACACAAGGAAGGGAAATGGTTGTGATGGAGCCAGTTCAGGTAGGGGATTTTTCAGGGAGGTTGTTGTAGGGAGATAGGGGCAGGAAACATACAGGGTGAGGCAGAGAGGGGACAGGGTGTGGTAAACCTGCTGAGACACGTTTAGCCTGGGCCTGATTTTTCTGCACACGCCCATCCCATTTCCCCCATTTCTGAAACAGGAAACACCCCCTTGGGCAGGGCTGGGAAAACTGACCAGACTCCCACTGCTAGAGCCTGAACCCACTGGGCAGAGGCTGCTGTGAAATACGAAGGGAAGCTGTTGGGATTCCTGTCCCTTGTTCCTCGCTCAGAGCTCTGCTTCCCCTATAAGCCTACAGCTGGCAGATGTGTTGTAAATAAGAAGACCCTGCCCTGCTCCATCTGCTGGGGAGGACAAGGAGCTCTCACCTTCTCCCCATTCTCTGAAGGTTCCTGGCTGCTCTGAGCAGGGTGAGAGTGGGATTCTGCCTTTCTGGGCCTCCTTCCCTGTGACTAGTGGGATTGTGGCTCACGCAGCAGGAGCTGCATGGGGGACTCTTGTTTCAGATGCCGGTGACCTATTTCACCAAGGGGCAGGGAGCTCTGCTGAAACCGAATCAGAAAGCCCTCTGCAGGGACGTCATGCAGGAGAACTATGAGACGGTGACCTTTCTGGGTAAGGGATTCCTGTGCCTTCAATGTTAGATGCTGTGGGGTCTGCACATCTGAATCTGGTCAGGTTCTTCCCTGGCAGTTGGATTTGGGGGAAGTTCACATTGTCCACAGCTGCAGTGAGGGAGGGACTTGCATCTTCATACCCCCTTCAAGGGAACAGGAGAGTCAGGAATCTAATGGACAGGCTAATTCATCCCCATCTCTCCAGCTTTCAGGGGATCAGAAGCAGAGGATTGTCCTGCCTGTATTATTTCTCCTTCACACATCATTCACCTTGCTCCATTCGTGGGGAGGGCTGTAGGTTCTGCAGGCTTGGAAATAGGCAGGAGTTTAACGCCCAAGCTGTGTGTGTGTCAGCAATACAGAGCCCAGCTACCCTGAGACCTCCTAGTGAGGGTGTAACAACACCTCCAGACCCTCAGATATCTGCTGCTCCTTTAGGGTCTGAGTTACCACAGTCCCATGTAGGGTCAGGTAAAGTCAGGGAATGTTCCTTGTGACAGATACTCCACCAATGCTCCGTGTGTCCTGACTTTGCCTGATTTCACTCCCTGAGCAGTATTCCCCATTCCCAAACCTAACTTGATCACCCGGCTGGAACAATGGGAGGAACCGTGGGTCCCAGATCTACAGGCTGCTGAGAAAAGGGAGAGCCCAAGAGGCACCTGCACAGGTGAGGAATGAGGGGAAACTGAGACAGAAACATCTGGCAAGTGAAGGAAAAAGTTTGGACTCCCAAAAACTTACTGTGGGTGAAAGCCCTCAACTAGGTGCCCCAAGCTATTCCCATGGGTAGGAAAGATAGAAAATGTGGCAAAAGACCACCTTGGCTTAACCACGAGATCTTGCATGGCCTACAAAATAAAAAGGAGTCCTATAAAAAATGGAAACTAGGTCAGATTACAAAGGATGAATATAGGCAAACAACACAGGAATGCAGGGGCAAGATTAGAAAGGCAAAGGCACAAAATGAGCTCAAACTAGCTATGGGAATAAAGAGAAACAAGAAGACTTTTTATCAATACATTAGAAGCAAGAGGAAGACCAAGGACAGGGTAGGCCCATTGCTCAGTGAGGAGGGAGAAACAGTAACAGGAAACTTAGAAATGGCAGAGATGCTTAATGACTCCTTTGTTTCGGTCTTCACTGAGAAGTCTGAAGGAATGTCTAACATAGTGAATGCTCATGGGAAGGGGGTAGGTTTAGAAGATAAAATTTAAAAAGAGCAAGTTAAAAATCACTTAGAAAAGTTAGATGCCTGCAAGTCACTAGGGCTGATGAAATGCATCCTAGAATACTCAAGGAGTTAATAGAGGAGGTATCTGAGCCTCTAGCTATTATCTTTGGAAAGTCATGGGAGATGGGAGAGATTCCAGAAGACTGGAAAAGGGCAAATATAGTGCCCATCTATAAAAAGGGAAATAAAAACAACCCAGGAAACTACAGACCATTAGTTTAACTTCTGTGCCAGGGAAGATAATGGAGCAAGTAATTAAAGAAATCATCTGCAAATACTTGGAAGGTGGTAAGGTGATAGGGAATAGCCAGCATGGATTTGTAAAGAACAAATTGTGTCAAACCAATCTGATAGCTTTCTTTGATAGGATAACGAGTCTTGTGGATAAGGGAGAAGCGGTGGATGTGGTATACCTAGACTTTAGTAAGGCATTTGATACGGTCTTGCATGATATCCTTATCGATAAACTAGGCAAATACAATTTAGATGGGGCTACTATAAGGTGGGTGCATAACTGGCTGGATAACCGTACTCAGAGAGTAGTTATTAATGGCTCCCAATCCTGCTGGAAAGGTCTAACAGGTGGGGTTCCGCAGAGGTCTGTTTTGGGACCGGCTCTGTTCAATATCTTAATCAATTACTTAGATGTTGGCATAGAAAGTACGCTTATTAAGTTTGCAGACGATACCAAACTGGGAGGGATTGCAACTGCTTTGGAGGACAGCGTCAAAATTCAAAATGATCTGGACAAATTGGAGAAATGGTCTGAGGTAAACCGGATGAAGTTCAATAAAGACAAATGCAAAGTGCTCCACTTAGGAAGGAACAATCAGTTTCACACATACAGAATGGGAAGAGACTGTCTAGGAAGGAGTATGGCAGAAAGAGATCTAGGGGTCATAGTGAACCACAAGCTAAATATGAGTCAACAGTGTGATACTGTTGCAATAAAGGAAAAGTAATTCTGGGATGCATTAACAGGTGTGTTGTAAACAAGACACGAGAAGTCATTCTTCCGCTCTACTCTGCGCTGGTTAGGCCTCAACTGGAGTATTGTGTCCAGTTCTGGGCACCGCATTTCAAGAAAGATGTGGAGAAATTGGAGAGGGTCCAGAGAAGAGCAGCAAGAATGATTAAAGGTCTTGAGAACATGACTTATGAAGGAAGGCTGAAAGAATTGGGTTTATTTAGTTTGGAAAAGAAAAGACTGAAAGGGGACATGATAGCAGTTTTCAGGTATCTAAAAGGGTGTCATCAGGAGGAGGGAGAAAACTTGTTCACCTTAGCCTCTAACAATAGAACAAGAAGCAATGGGCTTAAACTGCAGCAAGGGAGATTTAGGTTGGACATTAGGAAAAAGTTCCTAACTGTCAGGGTAATTAAACACTGGAATAAATTGCCTAGGGAGGTTGTGGAATCTCCATCTCTGGAGATATTTAAGAGTAGGTTAGATAAATGTCTATTAGGGATGGTCTAGATAGTATTTGGTTCTGCCATGAGGGCAGGGGACTGGACTCGATGACCTCTTGATGTCCCTTCCAGTCCTAGAGTCTATGAATCTATGAATCTCACCCAGGTCAGGGCTGCAGTCAGCAGGTGTCATAGCATCAAGGCAAATATCAGTCACAGCTTCCCACCCACCCTGTTAGCTGTGGGAATTTCCTCCCTGACTTTGCTTGCCTGAGAGTGTTTGGGTGGGATGTGGCAGCAGAATCCAGTGTCTCCATCTCCCCAACAGTCACTGTGTTGTGTTTTCCCTCTTTGCTATTCCCCTTTCTATCCTTTCTCCCTGGCACAGGCAGTGACTCCTGTCTGGCTTCTGTCTCTCCCAGCAGGTGATAGGACAGTGAGTGAGATCATGGAGGAGACTCAGCAGCAGGAAGGTCCTGAGAAAGTGGAACTGCAGGAGACGTTTTTGAGCAGAACTGAAGGGAATTTTTCCCGGTGCTTGGAAAAGGGAAATGCCTGGGGAGATCGACACAGATCAGAGATGCAGCTGGGAAACGATCCTGGGAAGAAACTGGATGAATCCACTGAATTTGGCAGAGGATGTAAGGATCCCAAGGAAACCACAGTCCAGCAGACAAGTCACAATAAAGAGAAACTCTACAAATGCCTTGAGTGTGGGAAAAGATTCCGTGTCAGTGCAAACCTTATTAAACATTGGAGAACCCACACAGGAGAGAAGTCCTATGAATGCTTGGACTGTGGGAAAAGCTTCAATGAGAAGTCACACTTCATTACACACCGGAGACTGCACACAGGCGAGAGACCCTATAAATGCCTGGAGTGCGGGAGAAGCTTTAATGAGACATCACACCTTATGTCACATCACAGAACCCACACAGGAGAGAAGCCCTATAAATGCTTAGACTGTGGGAAAAGCTTCAGTAGGAAGCCTTATCTTATTAAGCACCAGAGACTGCACACGGGAGAGAGACCTTATAAATGCCTTGAGTGTGGGAAAGGTTTTATCGAAAGTTCATGCCTTACTAAACATGAAAGAATCCACACAGGAGAAAGACCCTATACATGCCTTGAATGTGGGAAGAGTTTCATTCAGAAGTCACAACTTATTATACACCAGAGACTGCACACAAGAGAGAGACCTTATAAATGCCTGGAGTGTGGGAATGATTTCAATAGTCGCTCCCACCTTATTAAGCATCAGAAAATCCACACAAGTGACAAACCCTATAAATGCCTTGACTGTGGGAAAAGTTTTGTTGACAGAACGAAACTTACCACTCATCAGAGAATCCACACAGGAGAGAGACCCCATAAATGTTTAGACTGTGGGAAAAGCTTCATTGAGAAGTCTCAACTTATTCTACACCAGAGACTGCACACAGGAGAGAGACCTTTTCAATGCTGTGAATGTGGGAAAAGTTTTATTCGGAGCTCAGTGCTTATTACACATCAGCGAACCCACACGGGAGAGAGACCTTATAGATGCCTTGAGTGTGGGAAAGATTTTAGCGAGCGCTCAAAGCTTATTACACATCAGAGAATCCACACAGGAGAAAGACCCTACAAATGCTTGGACTGTGGGAAAACTTTCAGTCAGCGCTCATACCTTACTAAACACGGGAGAATCCACATGGGAGAGACACCTTATAGATGCCTTGACTGTGGGGAAAGGTTCAGTAAGAGCTCAGAACTCACCAAACATCAGAGAATCCACAAGGGTGAGAGACCCTAGAAATAGCCTGAGTGCAGACGTACGAGTGACCCACACAACAGAGAAACCTTGAATGTGGGGAAAGTTTCATTTGGTGCTCCCAGAGTATCAGGCATCTGCAAATCTGCACAGGGAAGAAACCTCTGAGATGTTTTCAGGGGGAAAAATGCTCCAAGTGGAGCTAACACCATGTTGGACGTCAGAGACTCCTCCCTGCAGCAAGGAAATTCTCTGAGTGCCCTCACTGTGGCTGGCAATGGTGACCAACCCATTTTCTTGTTCCCACATAGATCAGGGGTGTTTGGCTCCCAAGGATCCAGTTGCCCATTGCTGGGGCGAGGATCCAGCAGCAGCCAAGCTTCAGCTGGTCAGTGACCCTCTGGCTCTGCCTGGTCTGAATGGTTGAGGGTGGTGGAGCTGGGGAGCAGGGGGAGCTGGGTGCTGGGGCTATCGAGTGTTTGGGGCTCAGGGGATAAGAGGCGAGGGAGAGCACAGGGATAGAGAGATGCTGCCTCTCCTCATTCAGCCCCTCTGTCCCTTCTCCCTGCCCCCTCTGCATTCAGACAGCACCACTGAGAGGGGCTGATTCCCACAGGGCCTTTTGTGGGAGGCCTGGAGATCCTCCCTCTGCCTCCGCAGCATCAGCCTCTGAATGTATCAATGGTAGGAAATGTGGTCAGGATTAGCCGGCACATCTCTGTGACCCTGCACCAGATTTTCTAGTGTAAAGTCTCCTTAAGCATCTTATGTGTAAGGCTAAGATTTTGTCATCAATATTTTTTAGTAAAGGTTGTGGACAGGTCACGGGCAATAAAGAAAAATTCACAGAAGCCTGTGACCTATCCACGATTTTTACTACTAAGATCTGTGACAAAATGGGGAGGGAGAAGGCTCCAGCACCTATCACTGCTGGGGCTCTGGGGTCCCATGTCAGGTGGGGAGGTGCGGGGGCTCTGGCTGGGGTCTCAGAGGGCCTTCCCCCCGCCCCTCCCCCCACCTGCAGCTCAGTGCTCCAGAGGCACCCCGCAACCCATGGCAGCTGGGAGCTATGGGGGGGCCCCAGCTGCCCACAGTGACTCAGAGCTCTGGGAGACACCCATTTCAGCCAGAGCTGTGGGGTGACCCCACGGCTTGCAGCAGGTCAGAGGTCCGGAGGGCAGCTCTCGGCTGCCATGGGTAGCAGGGGGAGCCCGCAGCTCTGAGCTGCCACGGGCTGAAGTCACGGAGGTCTCTGGAAGTCACAGACTGCCTTTGTTCCACGACCTCCATAATAAAATCGTACCCTTACTTATCTGTTCTGATCCCCTCCCATTCGCAGAGTGATTGTTAATCCCTGAGTTCCCCCACTGGGGCTGGATTGTCTCATTCCCAGATAGTCCCACATTACACCAGGCCATGCTGAAAAGCATTTAGTGTTTGTACATTTTCTCCGGTACGCACAAGAATTAATTACATGCTAAAAAAATGGAGAGCAGGGACAGTAAAATGTGATGTTTTAGCTTCTGTGCTATCTCAGGGCAATGGGGTGAGTCTCAGGGATTCCCTCTTTCCCCCATCACCATCATGCTCCACTCTCAACATAGCAGCCTCTGTCCAAGCGATAGAGAGTTTTATCCTGTCCCCGTTCTACCCCTCCACCTCCTAAGGTGTCACTTTACCACCATGTCCCTGGCTCTCCATGCTTAGGAATCACAAATTTGATATCTATGATCAGAGGGCTGGAGAGGGAAGTGTCACAGACCTAGGGGTGGGTGGGGAAATCCCATTCAACCTAAAGCACAGTTTGACCTTTCAGAACTTGTAGCCTTGTTTTTCATCGTTGGTAAAATTGCTTCCCGGCTTTTTCTAGGCTAATCCAGATCATTTGTAGAGAGGAAGATTTGTCTTTCTTTCTCTTTCTTTAATTATATTGATGCTAAAACTTTTGCAACTAATACAACCAAATATTGAGGTGAGAAGTGGAGCCAGTTTAGCCACTTCAGAAGAAAATGGGTAAATGTATTTTCCTGATTTTGAGTCTTGAGATTGATGATTCTCTGAGATTTCACTTTATGAACATGAAAGTGTTTTATAGCCCACCCTGAACTGTGAGTTTTTCTCTCTTTGTGAAGGCCATTTGGTCTCATACTTTGATATTGGTTTAGTTTGATAGGATGTAGGTCGGATTCATTGAGACCTTCACAAGACAAATGATCATTTGCCAGAATAGTCTTTTTTTAGATTTTATTTTGATCTTTATCTAATCCTTTGTCATGAGATTTTTTGTATCATTTGAACAGTGACAGTGATCCATATATCTCAGCACAAACACTGATGATGCGAGATACATTCACAGTGTGCGAGCCCAAGACTGAAACAGGGAATGAAGTTACTGCCTGATCCCTGAAGTGATGTGAGATACTGTTTGGAGGGGGAGAAAATGGGGAGAACAGAGCTGGGAAACTGCTGGGTTTGCCCCTCAGAGCTAGACGGCAGAGGCTGAGAACTGTGAACTCGCTGCAGCAGTGCCAGAGAGAAAATTGAACTGGATTGTGAGTGTCGTGTGAAGCTGCCCCTGAAATCTAAAGGACATGAATGATACCCCCAAAAATGATAGGGGGAGGGGCAGCATCTCCCCGTGCTGAGATGCCGAGGTTGGGCACAGGCAAGAAGGGAGCCAGCGATGTCAGCAGAAGCCAGGCCAACACCCAGCGTTGAGGCCAAAGGGAGATGGGGAACCTGACAGTCCAGCTGCTCAGTGTGACACTGCATCCCATATTCTTCACAGAAATACTATTATGATATGATTATAGCATAACTGTGATATATTTTGTACAAGATAGGTCATGTGACAGATCATTGAAAAGGTTATGATTTACTGAACATGATTATCCTATTTGTATGCATCTATCTTTTTTTATCTCAAGTTAGGAATATTGGCTACACATCTGTATTAGAAATGTGTTTACACTTGGGGAACCCCCACTCGTCAAAAGATTGTCAATAGGGCTGTCAAGCAATTTAAAAATTAATCACGATTAATCATGCAATTAAACAAATTAATTGCAGTTAATCGCAAGATTAACAAAATTAATCATGTAATTAATTGAACTGTTCAACAGTTATAGAATACTGTTTATTTAACTATTTTTGGATGTTTTCTACATTTTTCAAATATATTGATTTCAATTACAACACAGAATACAAAGTGTACAATGCTGACTTCATATTTATTTTTATTACAAGTATTTGCACTGTAAAACAAAAAGCAAAAGAAATAGTGTTTTTCAATTCACCTAATACAAATACTGTACTGCAGTCTCTTTATCATGAAAGTTGAACTTACAAATGTAGTATTATGTAGAAAAAAACTGCATTAAAAAATAAAACTAGTAAAATTCTAGACCCTGCAAGTTCACTCAGTCCTACTTCTTGCTCAACCAATCGCTCAGATGAACAAATTTGTTTACATTTGTGGGAGATAGTGCTGCCTGCTTCTTGTTTACAGTGTCACCTGAAAGTGAGAACAGGCATTCGCATGTCACTGGTGTAGCCACCGTCACAAAATATTTATGTGCCAGATATGCTAAAGATTCTTATGTTCCTTCATGCTTCAAGCACCGTTACAGAAGACATGCATCCATGCTGATGACGGGTTCTGCTTGATAACGATCCAAAGCAATGTGGACCAATGCATATTCATTTTCATTATCTGAGTCAGATACCACCAGCAGAAGGTTGATTTTCTCTTTTGTTGGTTCAGGTTCTGTAGTTTCCACGTCAGAGTGTTGCTCTTTCACGACTTCTGAAAGCATGCTCCACACCTCATCAGATTTTGGAAGGCACTTCGGATTGTTAAACCTTGGGTTGAGTGCTGTAGCTATCTTTAGAAATCTCACATTGGTACCTTCTTTGCATTTTATGAAATCTACATGAAAGTGTTCTTAAAACAAACAACATGTGCTGGGTCATCATCCGAGACTGCTATAACATGAAATATATGGCAAAAGGCAGATAAAACAGCAGGAGACATACTATTCTGCTCCAAGGAGTTCAATCAAAAATGTAATTAACATACTATTTTTTTTTAATGAGCATCATCAGCATGGAAGCATGTCCTTTGGAATGGTGGCTGAAGCATGAAGGAGCATATGAATGTTTAGCATATCTGGCACTTAAATACCTTGCATTGCTGGCTACAAAAGTGCCATGTGATCCCAGATCCAGATCCAGAAGCTGTACAGTACCAACCGCCTCAAGGCCATGAGAAAGGTCCTCGACGGTCCCTCATCCTACTGCACGATCCCGCCCGAGCGCCTATACCGCTACTTCCTGGAAGTATTCGCTGACAAGCCCAGGAACGACGTGCAGCGCCCAGAGTGCCTTCACCCGCTGCTCCGCATCACCAATGCAGATGGCCTAGAGGCTGATTTCACACCCGAAGAGGTGATGGCCAGGCTCTCCAGGACCAAAAACACTGCGCCCGGAAAAGACGGCATCCCCTACAGCCTCCTCAAAAAGCGGGACCCCGGCTGCCATGTGCTCTCCGGCATCTTTAACCTATGTTGGTGCTTTGGCCGGCCACCCACCTCCTGGAAGAAGGCCATGACGGTCCTGATCTACAAGAAGGGTGAGCGAGACGACCCCAGCAACTGGAGACCCATCTCCCTCTGCTCCACAATGTACAAGCTATACGCCAGCTGCCTGGCAGCCAGAATCACAGAGTGGGCGACGACCGGGGGAGCCATCAGCCCGGCCCAGAAGGGCTTCATGCCATCAGAGGGGTGCTATGAGCACAACTTCCTGCTCCAGACCGTCCTCCAGACGACCAAGAGGGCCCACAACCAGTGCGCAATAGCGTGGCTGGATCTGGCCAACACTTTCGGGTCCATCCCCCACCATCACATCTTCAGCACCCTACGGGAGTTCGGGATGCCGGAGACCTTTCTCCGCCTGATCCGGGAACTCTACAAGGGCTGCAGCACCACCATCTGTTTGGTAGCAGGCGAAACCGCCGAGATCCCGATCCACAGCGGCGTGAAGCAGTGCTGCCCCCTCAGCCCGATCATCTTCAGCCTCGCCATGGAGCCGCTCCTGCGGGCAATCTCCGACGGCGCCGACGGCTTCGACCTACACGGCGAGAGAGTGAACGTGTTGGCCTACGCAGATGACCTAGTCCTGATCGCGGACGACCCCGAGAGGCTCCAGGGCATGCTCAACACCACCGGGAGAGTCGCAGAATGGACGGGACTCCGCTTTAATGCCAAAAAGTGCGCATCCCTCCACGTCAACTGCAGCAAGAAGAACTCGGTGCAGGCTACGGACTTCCTCATCCAGGGTGAATCCATCGTCCCCCTGGCCGAGGGGCAGGTGTACCAACACCTCAGCACGCCGACGGGCTTCCGTGTCCGGCAGACCCCCGAGGACACCATCCAGGAAATCCTGCAGGACGCCACCAGGATCGACGTTTCCCTGCTGGCTCCATGGCAGAAAATCGATGCCCTCAACACGTTCCTGATCCCCCGCATCGCCTTCGTCCTGAGAGGATCCGCCGTGGCAAAGGTGCCCCTCAACAAGGCGGACAACGTCATCCGGCAACTGGTGAAGAAGTGGCTGTCCCTGCCCCAGAGAGCAAGCAACGAGCTGGTCTATATCGCTCACCGGCACGGTGGCGCCAACGTCCCCCGCATGGGAGACCTCTGCGATATTGCGGTTGTCACACACGCCTTTCGCCTCCTGACGTGCCCGGACGCTGTGGTAAAGAACGTCGCGACGACCGCCCTGCGCTCCGCCACCGCAAAGCGAATCGACAGAGCTGCCTCTGGCCAAGATATGGCCACCTTCCTGAGCGGCTCCATGGACGGTGACTTCGCCCGAGACAGAGGCGACATAGCCTCACTGTGGACCCGTGCCTGCAATGCCACGCGCTGACTGGGGAAACGACTAGGCTGCCGCTGGGTATGGAGCGAGGACCGACGGGAGCTGGGAGTCCTGATACCGCGGACCGAGATGGAGGACAACACCATCATCAGCCCTGGAGCCAGAGGCACACTGGAGAGGTCGCTGAAGGCCGCCGTACGCGCGCTCTACTTGGGCACGCTGAAGAAAAAAACAGACCAGGGCAAGGTTTTCGAGGTCACCAGCAAGTGGGACTCCAGCAACCACTTCCTCCACTCAGGCAGCTTCACCCGCTTCGCTGACTGGCGCTTCATACACCGCGCCCGACTAAACTGCGTCCCGCTCAACGGAGCCGTCCGCCACGGGAACCGAGACAAGCGCTGCAGGAAGTGCAGGTACGCCATGGAGACCCTGCCCCACGTCCTGTGCAGCTGCAAGCCCCACGCCAGAGCCTGGCAGCTGCGTCACAACACCATCCAGGACCGTCTGTTAAAGGCCATCGCTCCGCACCTGGGAGAAAAAGTCACCAACCGCACCGTCCCTGGCACCGACAGCCCACTGCGCCCGGACATCGTCGTCATGGACGAGGCTCAAAAAAAGATCATCCTCGTTGACGTGACGGTTCCTTTCGAGAACAGGACCCTGGCCTTCCGTGAGGCCCGAGCCCGAAAGCTCGAAAAATACACCCCCTTGGCGGACACTCTGCGGTCAAAGGGCTACGAGGTCTATACCGACGCCCTGATCGTTGGGGCCCTGGGCACCTGGGACCCTTGTAATGAACGCGTGCTTCGGGCCTGCGGGGTAGGCCGTCACTACGCGCAGCTCATGAGACGCCTGATGGTCTCGGACACTATCAGATGGTCCAGAGACATCTACACGGAGCACGTCGCCGGTCACCGCCAATACCAGGAGTAAGCGGGCATGACTCCGTGCACCCGAAGGGGGGAGGAGATTTTCACACTCCCCCGTTGGACTCTATCCCCTGAGCCCTGAATCCACCAAACCAAACTCCACTATGTGAGGGTCGCCCTATCCTCATCACCCTGCTCGCTCCCTTATTCCCACGACTGTCTGTAACCTGTTTGTATGAGCGATGTACCCTCACTGCCTCCCGACTGTATCTTGATCTCACCCACCGTTCACCCTGCATTGGCGACATGACAGACTGTATATGGTATATGCTGTCCAATACCAAAATACTGACCCCCCCCCCCGTAGTCTGTATGCTATCCCCGATGAAACAATAACTGATGCTTTAAACTCTCTGTATTGTTTTTTTCCAAATATTCACTAATAAACATTAATATCCGGCACTTAAATACCTTGCATTGCTGGCTACAAAAGTGCCATATGAACTGCTGTTCTCACTTTCAGTTGACATTGTGAATAAGAAGCCCGCAGCATTATCTCCTGTAAATGTAAACATACTTGTTTGTCTTAACGATTGGCTGAAAAGGTAGGACTGAGTGGACTTGTAGGCTCTAAAGTTTACATTGTTTTTGTTTTTTAGTGCAGTTATGTAACAAAAAAAGTCTACATTTGTAAGTTGCACTTTCACGATAAAAAAAATGCACTTCAGTACTTGTTGAGGTGAATTGAAAAATACTATTTCTTTTGTTTATCATTTTTACACTGCAAATAGTTGGAATAAAAAAATACACTTTGATTTCAATTATAACACAGGATAGAATATATATGAAAATGTAGAAAAACATCCAATATATTTAATGCATTTCAATTGGTATTCTATTGTTTAACAGTGCAATTAAAACTGCGATTAATTGTGATTAATTTTTTTAATTGTCATTAATTTTTTTGAGTTAATCATGTGAGTTAACTGCAATTAATCGACAGCTCTAATTATCAGTCTAAATGGCTGGCTGGGAAGGGCCATTAGGGAGAACAATAGGTTTTAAAAGAAGCTAATCTCCCACCAGGAAGCCTTCCTGAAGACCCTACAAACAGCCTTGAGTCATCGCTGTTGTGATACTGCAGGGTCATGTGACTAGATTACCTGATACTGGACTCCATCTTGAAAAAACAGTGTTTTTCCACTGAAGGGAATGGGAACTAAGCTTGGAGACAAAGGGTTCCCATCACAAAAAGCTATTTAAGGCAGAGGAGAGATGACATCATGGTTCTTCCCTGACTCCCTGCCCAAAGGAGACTCTGGGAAACATCTGAGGAAAAAGGACTGAACTTGGGGGAAGTGCTGAAGCCAGGCTAGAGGGGTTTCTAGCCTGTGAAAGGAATACCTGGGGTTTTTAAGCTGCAAGCAAGGGCAGCAGGCCCCTTAAGAATCTCTGAAACCTGCTTAAACCATTATTTAGGGTGAGAAGTTTTCACTCATATCTATTCTCTTTAGTCTGAAGCTTAGACTGTGCTTTGTTTATTTGCTGATGATCTGTTTTCATCTGTTTGCTATTCTTATAAGCCCTTAATATCTATCTTTTATAGTTAATAAACTTGGTTTGCTTTATATAAAACAGTGTGTGAGAGAGTCATAACTTGGGGCAGAAAGCTGTGTATATTCCTCTCCACATTGAAGGAGGGGGCAAATTTCATGAGCCTACATTTAAATTTCAAGACGGTATACATTGGGTTTATGCTCCGGTGTGGGGGAGGGGTGTGCCTTAGGAAGTAGGAGAAGCCTTAGCTGTGCCTTCCCATGCAGAGCTGATCACTGTCTGTATGAACTCCAGCTGGGTGTGTCCCTACCTGTATGTGTGCTGGTAAAGTGCAAGACTGAAGCCTCGGAGAGGGCTTGGCAGGCTGGTCACAGCAGTACAGTGTATAGGAAGCCCAGGCCGGTGGGTCAGGCGGGCTCAGTGGTACCCCAGTTCCAGATGGCACCCTAGGAGGAACCCATCACAACCTCCTCCCCATCTACCGCAGTGTCCTGTGTGGGGACGAGACTGTCTCTGCCCCACTCACCCCACACTGCATCCCTCTTGTAACTAACCCCCTGTGCCCCATGCTCACCACTTGTGTATGGTTATGATATATAGTGTACAATGTCTGCCTGGTTAGGGATCATTGGAAAACTCATGATCTGCTGAATATCACACTGTTGAAATGCATGTAACACCAGTGCATGTAGAATGGGGAGATTGTACTCTGTGTTTGTTACTAGAGTGACCATATTCCAGGTTCCCAAAAAGGACGCTGATGGGAAGGGTGACGTTTTGGGTGCTGGAGGGGGTACTCACAAGGTGAGGGCAGTGTCAGGGCGCTGACACAATCTCAGAATGCAGTGACACTGTCCCTCAGCACCTACCTGCGGGACCCCCTCCCCAGGGCTGGGATCCGGGATATGGGCTGATCCCCTCCCAGTTTGACGCCAGACCATTGATAACTACTCGGAGTACAGTCTTTCAGCCAGTCGTGCATCCACCTTACAGTAATTTCATCTAGACCAACGAATTCCTCCCTGCTGGTCAGAACTGAGTCTAACCCGGTTGCCACAAGTTACTTCCCCCACCATCAGAAAGCAAAAGTTGTCCCCAGCGTGTTGCACGTTGGGTGCTACTCAAGTGGCCAGGTGCCTGGTTTTCAACCAGAAAGTCTGACGGTGTCTGTCAGATCTAGTGACTGGACACCCAAAGTCCAGTTACTGGGAGAGCCTTGGGGGGGAAAGGCAGGACAGAGGCAGAGCCTATGGGGAAGAGATGGGCAGGGTGGGACCTCGGGGGAAAGAGGTGGGGTAGGGGAGCTTCCAGCACTGCTGCTGGAGTGTCTGGTTTTTAAAAATTACCAAGTTGGCCACCCAGGTAGCTAGCTGAGAGGCTGTGAAAAATATGAACAAACATACAAATATGACTTTTCACAGCAGCAGACTTACTAGTTAGCAGTAAATAAATAACGATTTTGATGTATATATGGGTGAGGGGACTGTTGGTCTCAAGATCTGGAGACTGACAATGGGCAGGGGCCAATGCTCCAGGTCAGCCTGATGGACAGGGCAGACAGGCCAATGAGGAAATCTGGGGTCACATCCTCTCTGTAAGCTGGAGGGGCCAGAGCAGGGCAGGAGCTGCTAATGAGAGAGCAGAGCGGTGCTGGGAGCAGAGCAGCAGCAGCCAGAGGCAGAGAGGCACAGCCCAGGGAGCTGAGCTGGAGGCAGAGCAGAAGTAGCAGTGGTGGGGCAGAGGGCAGCTGGGGCTGGAGCAGTCCAGAGCTGGGTGCAGTGAGCAGCTAGGGAGAGTGAGGGGGGATCCTGGGCAAGGAACCAGCGCAGGGAGACATCTCCAGCCAAGAGGGCTTGCAGGACTTTTGTGGTTCATCCCACAGAGCGGTGATGACTTTTCCTTTAACCTTTCCCATTTTTTCTTTAATTGTTTTTATTTGTTGGTGTTTAATAAATTGTATTTGTTCTGAACTCTATGCAAGGGTCAGGGAAGAGGTCAGGTAAGCGTCCGGAGTGGGGAGAGCGCCCCAGGAGTGGGGATGCCCTAGCCCCTGTCCTGAGTGATCACAACAAAATTGGGGATCGAGCCCCTCATGAATCCTGGGCCCAGCCTTGTCAGGGTTTCAGGGACTAGAGTGGAAGGGGAGTCCCAGAGGGCAGGCAGACCTCTGGGTGAAGGGAGTGGGAGCAAGGACTCAGATCCTTCTGCTATTTGATTCCAGCAGGGTGGTGTATAAGCCAGCAAAGTTCCCCACCATATCGAGACCATTCCCCTGCTTACCTCTGTGCATATTTATTGTTTTTCCCTAAAGTTAATTAAGTATTTTAGGGGAAAGTGTCAGAGTGGCCACCAGCGAGAGCTGCTGGCAACACTCTGAGGCCATCAAAATTTTGGTCATGAGAACCCCATGGCTAGATGATCAGGACGGGCCTTTCTGACCCTAAAGTCTACAAGTCTAACAGAGATACAGAGAGGGGAAGCGCAGCGTGCTGGGTTGATCGCTAGGACCTAGGAGCAGCCGGGAGGCGGCTGTGGGGCAGCGAGCGCTGGGCTCCGGCCCGGCAGCAGGAAGTGACTCGCAGCCGCTGCGGTGACTCTGGCTCCCAGGCTCCTGGCGAGATCCCCGAGCCCCGGCGGCTGGTGCTGGGAGCCCGGAGCCCTGGCTGCAGCCGGGAGAGGGGAATCTCCAGCAGGGCCCTTCCCGCTGCTCCCCAGGAGCCTCTCCCAGGGCAGAGCCCCCAGCCCGGCCCGGCCCCTGCCCCGGGGGGCCCCGCTCGGAGGGAAGGTGAGAGAGACCCGCCCCCCCCCCGGCACCCCCGGGCTGCAGGGGGAGGTTTGGCCCCAGGCTGCTCCCAGCGGAGCTGGCTGCGATTCTCGCCCGGGGCCCGGGAAAGCTGCCGCCAGCCCCGGTGTGTGCGGGGCGGGGGAGTCAGCCCGGGCCGTGCTGGGGGTGGGACAGACACACACGGGGGCTGAGGATGGCCGGGGGAGGGTGTCAGGGTAAGGGGGGATTTTAGGGAGCAGGATGTGATGGGGGCGGGGGTGCGCTGAAGGGGGATGTGGCGATGCAGGAGAATCAGGGGAGACTTATAGGGCAGATGAGAACAAGGCTGCAATAGAGGAAAGGGGGGATGTGGGGAGGGGAGGCTGGGGGGAGACTGAGAGCAGGAGCAGACTGAGAGCAGGAGCAGACTGGCTGGGGAGAGGAGAGGAGGGGAGGGGTTGGGGAGAAGGAGATGGGGAGATGCAAGAGCAGCTCCTCCACCCCATGGGGCAGCAGAGAGTGAGGGGCTGCCCCACCCAGCAGCCAGAGGGGGATTCTTTTACCACAAATAATCAGTGATGCTTTGGGGGTAGGTGGAGACTTTGCCTAAGGCCTCAGAAGCTACAAGGCAAATATCCAGAAACACCGCCCCCCCCCCCGCTCCCACACCCCCTGCTCCCGGTGTATTATGTTCAGACCTGCTCATAATTTTGGGGTCTTTCTCCTGAGTGTTGGGGGCTGCCCAGGGCCCTGGTCTGATTTCTGGGCAGGTTTCACATCTCAGCCACACCGGTGTCCCACCGGAGTCAATGCTCACTCTGCCAGGGGGTCAGGGGCGGCTCTATGTATTTTGCCACCCCAAGCATGGCAGTCAGGCTGCTTTCTGCGCGCCAGCAGGAGATCCGGCTGGCAACGCAGATTCGGCAGCATGCCTGTGGGAGGTCCACCGGTCCCGTGGCTTCGGCGTACCCACCGCCGAATTGCCACTAAAGCCGTGGGACCGGCGGACCTCCCGCAGACATGCCGCCGAAGTCTCCCTGACTGCCGCTCTCACAGCGACCAGCACACTGCCCCCACGGCTTGCCGCCCCAGGGATGAGCTGCTGCCCCCAAGTGACACAGCGAGACTGACTCTCCTGGGAACAAGGGGAGGAGCTGGACGAGTTGCCCTCCTCAGGGGGACCCCCCACATGGCTCCTTTGATTCTGCTCTTCTCTAGCATTTGTCTTACTCTGTCCCTGAGGAGGGTTTAAAAGTGTCTCAGGGGGTTCAGTGCTGGTGGGAGGGGCCGGGTCTGTGTTGTAATAAAGTAACTTAGGGTTTTCCCAGCATGGCAGAGTCCAGAGCGTCTGTCTGCAGGGAAAGAGCCTGGGGGGAATCGGGCTGTGAAATGGATTCAAGGCCCTTCTGAAACCTTCCTCTCATCTACGTTTCACTTCAGATCGTCCCCTCTTCCAGGGGACAGGGAAGGGACATGGCTGTGATGGAGCCAGCTCAGGTAGGGGATTTTCAGGGAGCTGCAGGGGGGATTTGCTGTAGAGGGTGAGCAGCAAGAAACACAGAGTGAGGCAGGGAGGGGACAGGGTGTGATAAACCTGCTGGGACACATTCAGCTTGGAGCCTGATTTTCTGAACAGGCCCATTGGTGAGGGCGGGAACATCCCCCCATTTCTGAAACAGGAACATCCCCCTGGGCACGGCTGGGAAAACTGACCAGACTCGCAGTGCTGGAGCCTGACCCCACTGGCCAGAAGCTGATGTGAAATATGCAGGGAAGCTGTCGGGATTCCTGTCCCTGTCCCCGGCTCAGAGCTCTGCTTCCCGTATCAGCCTGTGGCTGGCAGGCGTGTGGGAAATGAGAAGACCTTGCCCTGCTCCATGTGCTGGGAGTAGGGTGACCAGATGTCCTCATTTTATAGGGACAGTCCTGATTTTTGGGTCTTTTTCTTATATAGGCTCCTATTACCCCCCCACCCCCCATCCCAATTTTTCACACTTGCTGTCTGGTCATCCTAGCTGGGAGGGACAAGGAGCTCTCACCTTCTCCCCACCCACTGAAGCTGCCTGGCTGCTCTGAGCAGAGTGGGGGGTGGGATTCTGCATTTCTGGGCCTCCTCCCCCATGAATAGTGGGATTGTGGCTGGGGCAGCTGATGCTGAGTGGGGGACTCTTGTTGTTTCAGATGCCGGTGACCTTCGAAGATGTGGCTGTGTATTTCACAGAGCGGCAGGGTGCTCTGCTGGATCCCGCCCAGAGAGTCCTCTACAGGGACGTCATGCAGGAGAACTATGAGACAGTGACCTCACTGGGTAAGGGATTCCTATGCCCTCAGCTATTAGAAGCCATGAGGTCTGCGTATCTGACTCTCGTCAGGTTCTTCTCTGCTCAGTTAGATTAGAAGAGGAGGGTCGCGTAGTCCAGAGCTCCAGGGTGAGATCTATACACCCCATTCAAGGGAACAGGGGAGTCAGAAACCTAATGGACAGGCTAATTCATCCCTGTCTTACCAGCTGTCCAGAGGCCAGAAGCAGGGGATTGTCCTGCCTGTATTATTTCTCTTTCACACACCATTCGCCTTGCTCCATGCGTGGGGAGGACTCTAGATTCTGCAGGCTTGGAAACAGGCAGGAATTGAACACCCGAGCTGTGTGTGAAAGTAAGTCCCCGAGAGTGCACCTATCCTGAGACCTCCTAGTGAGGGTAGAACAACACCCCCACGCCAGGATGTCTGCTTCTCCCAAGAAGTCTGTTACCACAATTCCATGTTGGGTCAGTTTAAACTCAGGGAATGTTCCTTGCAATGTTCTCTCTACTTTTTTCCATCCATGTATGGAATAAGTTTTGTTATGTGCGGATGTGCGTCACCAGTAGAAACAAAAAACCTAGATATAGTATATATTTTTAAACAGTTACCATAGGGATAATTACTCCAGGCAGGACAGGTTAGACATTTTAGAACTAACAACTCAAAGAACTAAATTTCAATGTAAGAGAGAAATAAAAATTATGAAATGTATATACCAGTCAAAACACTAAAATAATACACTTTGAAAGAATAAAATTACAGAGAATATATGTTCATTGCAGGAAATACGAAAGAGTAATAATAAACAACAATAACACAAGTATGTGTTGGGAGGTTGTTTGTGTGTGTGTAGACACACAGACTGTGGAGACTGTGTGTGTGTGTAGACACACAGACTGTCTGTGGAGACACTGTGTGTGTGTGCGTGCATGTAGAGACAGAGACTGTGCGTGTGTGTGTGTAGAGAGACTCTGTGTGTGTAGAGACAGACAGACTCTGTGTGTGTGTGGAGACAGACAGACAGAGATTGTGTTTGCTGACTGCTGGGGAAGCAGACTCTGTGTGGGGTTCAGACCTCAGACCCTCTCCTGCTCAGAGCGCTGAGCGAGGCTGTTCCATCTCCCCTGCTGGAGTACAAGGGTGGGGGGAAGGGGTACCCTGACATCAGCACCCCTTTTCCCCTGCCCCTGCTCTGCACTACCAACAGGAGTGTCCCAGGAGCCACAGGGGCTCAAAGGCAGAGGGCTGCATTGCGGGGCTGGGAGGGCACCTGAATTCACCCTGCCTGCAGGATGTGAGCGGCTCTGGAGCCTAATCAACTGTGCAGCACTTCAGTCACTCCAGGGCAGCTGCTCCAGCACGCAGCTTACAGGGAACACGGGTTCCTGTGACAAATAATCTACCAAGACTCCATGCGTCCTGAGCTTGCCTGATTTCACCCCCTGCGCAGGATTCCCCCTTCCCAAACCTGACCTGATCGCCCGGCTGGAACAAGGGGAAGAGCCGTGGGTCCCGGATCTCCAGACCGCCAAGGAAAGGGAGAGCCCGAGAGGCACCTGCATAGGTGAGGAGTCAGGGAAACTGACAGAGAAATCGTCTGGCAAGTGAAGGAAAAAGCTGGGACTCTGAAAATGTTCTGTGAGCGAGAACCCTCAGTTCTGCCCCGTCTCACCCAGGTCAGGGCTGCACTCAGCACGCAATGTTCGCTTGAATTTTTTCCATTCATGTGCAGAATAAATGTTGTGTGCACCGCGATATGTGCCTAGGTGCATTACCAGTAGAAACAAAAAACCTAGATATAATATATATTTTTAAAAAGTTACTATAGGGATAATTAGTCCATCCAGGACAGGTTAGGCATTTTAGAACTCACTACTCAAATAATTAAATTAAAGTGTACAAGAAATAAAAATTATGAAATGCATAGTCCAGTCAACACACTAAAATAACACCTTTGAAAAAATAAAATTACAAAGAATATATGTGCATTGCAGGAAGTACCAAGAAATAATATCAACAAGAATACAAGTATGTGTTGGGAGGTGAGTGTCACACAGAGACTGTGTGTGTGTGTGTGTGTGTGTGTGTGTGTGTGTGTGTGTGTGTGTGTGTGTGTGTGTGTGTGTGTGTGTGAGAGAGAGAGAGTGTGTGACACAGAGACTGTGTGTGAGACAATGACAGAGACTCTATGTGTGACAGTGTGTTTGTGTGACACAGAGACAGTGTCTGTGTGCTGGCTCCCGGGGAAAGCAGTTCGCTGTCTCTTTAAGACACTCACTGAAAGTTCTCCTGCTCCGTCCTGAGCCCTGTTGTCTACCTTCCCCCGAGGTGTGGTACATAGGTAGGGGAGAGGGGGAGAGAGAGAGAGAGTGTGTGTGTGTGTGTGTGTGTGTGTGTGAGAGAGAGAGAGAGAGAGAGAGTGTGTGACACAGAGACTGTGTGTGAGACAATGACAGAGACTCTGTGTGTGACAGTGTGCTTGTGTGACACAGAGATAGTGTGTGTGTGCTGGCTCCTGGGGAAAGCAGTTCGCTGTCTCTTTAAGACACTCACTGAAAGTTCTCCTGCTCCGTCCTGAGCCCTGTTGTCTACCTTCCCCCGAGGTGTGGTACATAGGTAGGGGAGAGGGAGAGAGAGAGAGAGAGAGCTGGCTGCTGGGGAAATCTCAGAAACAGTGCATTGTCCCTTTAAGAAAGGCACTCAGCCATTCACCACCATTCAGACCGTAGCAGCTCTGAGTCTTCCTGAGCCAGGCTGTCCCCTCTACCCTGCTCTGTGGAGATGAGGTACAGGGGGAGAGAGGGGGGGACACCCTAACATCAGCACCCTCCCACCGCTGCTCTGCCCAGCCAGCAGGAAGATCCCAGGAGCATCTGCAGGATGGAGCAACCTGTGGGGAGGGGCACCTGAACACATGCTGCCAGCTGTGCTCGCATTTGAATCTCTCCTTCGCGGCAGCCCAAGCCCGCAGCTTACAGGGAGCACAGGCAGGTGTCGTATCATCCAGGCAAATATCAGTCAGAGCTTCCCCCCCAATCCTGTTAGCTGTCGGGAATTTCCTCCCTCACTTTCCTTCCCTGGGAGTGTTTGGGTGGGATGTGGCAGCAGAATCCAGTGTCTCCAGCTCCCCAAAAGTCACTGTGTTGTGTTTCCCCTCTTTGCTATTCCCCTTTCTGTCCTTTCTCCCCGGCACAGGCAGTGACTCCTGTCTGGATTCTCTCTCTCCCAGCAGATGATAGGACTGTGAGTGAGAACAAGGAGGAGAATCAACAGCAGGAAGGTCCTGAGAAAGTGAAACCACAGGAGATGTTTTTGAGACGAGCTGAAGGGAATTTTTCCCAGTGTTTGGAACAGGGAGAGGTCTGGGCAGATCGACACAGATCAGAGATGCAGCCAGGAAACTACCTCATGAAAAAACTGGATGAATCCATTCCATCTGGCGGAGGATGCAAGGATCCCAAGGAAGTCACAGACCAGCAGACAAGTCACAATAAAGAGAAACCCTACAAATGTGTTGACTGTGGGATAAGTTTTAGCAAAAGTTCTTCCCTTATTCAACATGGGCGAATCCACACGGGAGAGAGACCCTATAAATGCACTAAGTGTGGGAAAGGTTTTATTGAAAGTTCATCCCTTACTAAACATGGAAAAATCCACACAGGAGAAAGACCATATAAATGCCCTGAGTGTGGGAAAAGTTTCAATGTGAAATCAACCCTTAATACACATGAGAAAGCCCACACGGGAGAGAAACCCCATAAATGCCTGGACTGTGGGAAAACGTTTGGGCAGAATTCATACCTTATCGAACATAGGAGAATCCACACAGGAGAGAGACCATATAAATGCCTTTACTGTGGGAAAGCTTTTAGTCAGCGCTCACACATTATTAAGCATCAGAGAATTCACACAGGTGACAAACCCTATAAATGCCTCAATTGTGGGCAAAGTTTTGTTGACAGAACGAAACTTAAAAATCATCAGAGAATCCACACAGGGGAGAAACCCCATAAATGCTTAGACTGTGGGAAAAGCTTCATTCAGAAGTCACAACTCACTATACACCAGAGAGTACACACAGGAGAGAGACCATATAAATGCCTTGAGTGTGGGAAAAGTTTTAGTCAGAGCTCAAAACTTATTACACATCAGCGAACCCACACAGGAGAGAGACCTTATAAATGCCTTGAGTGTGGGAAAAGTTTTATGGAAAGTTCATCCCTTATTAGACATGGGCAAATCCACACAGGAGAAAGTGCCTATAAATGCCCTGAATGTGAGAAAAATTTTACGGAAAATCGATCTCTCATTAAACATAGGAGAATACACACGGGAGAAAGACCCTATAAATGCCTTGAGTGTGGGAAAGGTTTTATTGAAAGTTCATCCCTTACTAAACATGGAAAAATCCACACAGGAGAAAGACCCTATAAATGTCTTGAGTGTGGGAAAACTTTCAGTATGAAATCAGCCCTTAATATACATCAGAAAACCCACACAGGAGAGAAACCCCATACATGCTTGGACTGTGGGAAAACTTTCAGTCAGATCTCATACCTTACTAAACATGGGAGAACCCACACTGGAGAGAGACCTTATAAATGCCCGGACTGTGGGAAAACCTTCAGTCAGCACTCATACCTTATTAAACATGGGAGAATCCATACAGGACAAAGACCCCATAAATGCCTTGACTGTGAGAAAGTTTTCAGTGAGCGATCAGCCCTTATTAGACATGAGAGAACTCACATGGAAGAGAAACCCCATAAATGCTTGGATTGTGGGAAGAGCTTCATTCAAACATCACAACTTCTTATACACCAGAGACTGCACACAGGAGAGAGACCCTTTAAATGCTGTGAGTGTGGGGAAAGTTTTATTCAGAACTCAAAGCTTATTACACATCAGCAAATCCACACAGGAGAGAGACCGTATAAATGCCTTGAGTGTGGGAAAGGTTTTAGTCAGAGTTCAACGCTTATTACACATCAGCGAACCCACACAGGAGAGAGACCCTATGGATGCCTTGAGTGTGGAAAAGGTTTTATCGCAAGTTCAGCCCTTACTAAACATAGGAGAACTCACACAGGAGAAAGACCCTATGAATGCCTCGAGTGTGGGAAAAGTTTCAGTGTGAAATCAGCCCTTAATATTCATCAGAAAACCCACACAGGAGAGAAACCCCATACATGCTTGGACTGTGGGAAAAGTTTTAGTCAGCGCTCACACCTTACTAAACATGGGAAAATCCACATGGGAGAGAGACCTTATAAATGCCTTGAATGGGGGGAAAGCTTCGGTAACAGCTCAGAGCTTACCAAACATGAGAGCATTCACAAGAGTGAGAGACCCTAAAAACAGCTTGACTGCAGGAAAAGATTCAATTTTACCTCACACATCCACATAACAGCGAGACCTTGAATCTGGGGAAAGTTTCATTTGGTGCTCCCGGAGTATCAGGCATTCACAAATCCACATAAGGTAGAAACGTCTGAGATGTCCTCAGTGTGGAAAAGATGCCAGGAGGAACTAACTCCATACTGTACATCAGAAACTCCTATGCACAGCAGAGAAACAGTGCCCTGATAGAGGGTGACCATAGTGAAAAATCCATTCTCTTGTTCCCACACACATCAGGGACGTTTGGCTCCCAATTATCCTGCTGCCCATTGCAGGAGTGAAGATAAAGCAGCAGCCGAGCATCTGCTGGTCAGTGACCCTCTGGCTCTTTCTGGTCTAAGCAAACCCCAGGCAGAGGAGGAGAAGTCCCCAACAGCCCCTCCTCCCCGCTGCATCCCTGGCTGCTGAATTGATGGGCCACAGGTGAGGGAAGGGAGAGAGAGAAACTTCTCTAGATGCTCCCTCTGCCTGGCTGAAGTCCCCCTCTCCCTTCCCCTCCCAGCTGGGATCCCCCTGCCATGGAGATGAGGACACTTGGGCCAGGCCTCACCTTCACTCTACACACCTGTCACCACCCCCCATCTTCCACCAGCCCCTGGGCTGGGCTCCCCCAGTGATCTGAGGCTGTTCCCTGCAGGGTGAGTGTCCCTGGGGGCTGGTAACTCCTCCCCTCCCCAAATCCCCCAGGGCGCTGGGCTCTGGGGGAATCAACCCTTAAGGCACCAGACGCTGGGTTGTGGGGTGGAAACTGGGGATTGAATGGCTGGGGCTGGGGGAGCTGGGAAGCAGGGGGAGCTGGGTGCTGGGGCTATTGACTGTTTGGGGACGATGGGATAAGAGGCGAGGGAGAGCACAGGGGTAGCAAGGTGCTGCCTCATCACTCACCCCCTCTGCCCCTCCTCCCTGCCCCCCCTGCATTCAGACAGCACCATTAGCAGAGACTAATTTCCACAGGGCCTTTTGTTGGAAGCCTGGATTTCTTACCTCGGCTACAGCAGCATCAGCCTCTGAGAGGGAAGCAGCATTGCCTAGTGGATAGAGCACTGGCCTGGGACTCAGGAGACCTAAGCTCTGTTCCCAATGCTGGCAGCAGCTTGCGGGATGACCTGAAATAAATGTGTGCCTTCCAGAGAGGGAATAAATGGGGAGTGATAATATCAGCATCCGAGGGGTCTGTTTAGGGCAGATAAAGTGGTTGGGATTAGCTAGTGCGTCTCCTTTGTTCCTCCACCCTTTTTGCTAGCCTAGACTGACCCATAGCGTTTTATTCCCACCCCTATTAGCAAAGTGATTGTTAAAGTCACTAAGTCCCCCCTTTGGAGTGAGATTATGTCATTCCCATTTATTAAATTAGTTTGATGGAATATAGCTCGGGTTTATTGAGGGCTTCAAAAGACAAATGATCACTTACCAGAATAGTCCTTTCTGAATTTCTTTTCACATTTCCCTAGCCTTTGTCATGAGTCTGTCTTATTCTCTGAACTGTGCAAATGACCAGTATCTATCCCAGAGTCAGAGACTGAAATGAGGAAGGAAGTTACTGCCTGATTCCTGCAGAGATGTGAGATATAATCAAGAGGGGGGAGTGGCCAAGGCCTTTAATGGGCACTGTTTGCTCTTATGAGCCAGAGAGCTGAGTCTAGGAACTGTAAACTCACTGCACAAGTCCCAGAGAGAGAGGAAATGTCCTACAAGTGCTGGGTAAAGTCATCCTTGAACGCTAAAGAACTGCCAATGATATCCCAAGAGGATTGATGTGGAGAGGGTTCGGCGACTCCCCATTGCTGAGAGGAGGCCGGGCAAATGCCTCTATCATCGATTGTTAGCACTTTTCTGCTAGCTTTAACTTGTTCTTCTTTCCCTGGAGCATGTGTGTGGCTGGAGCACCAGTGTGCTGGGCTGGGGCTGAAATGCACCGTGACGAGCTGGGCGTTGGATTGGGGAGGGGAGGCAGAATTTAGCTTTTATTTCTTGCTTTGAAAAGAATAAAGTAGAATTTAGATTCTCAAACTCCCAGTGTCCCTTGTCTTGAATAATGGGGGTGAGGGAGAATGGTCTTCAATGGACTCTGCAGCTTTCTGGCTGTCATCTATTGACGCAGCTGGGGAAAAGGCAGGTATCATTCTGGGGTGTATTAACATGAGTGTTTGTAGGAGGTCGATGTCCTACTCTGCTCGGCCCTGGGGAGGCCTCAGCTGGAATCCTGTGTCCAGGAAAGATGAGGAAAAATGTGATTGAGTCCTGAGGAGAGCAACAAAAATGGTAAAAGGTTTAGAAATCCTGACCTGTGGGGGGAGGTTAAAAAAAAGTGGGTCTGTTAGTCATGAGAAAAGCAGACTGGGGATGGTCTGCAGCCATGCTAAGGGCTGTTATAGAGACTGGGGAGCAGTTGTGCTCCATGGCCACTGAAGGGAGGATGAGAAGTAAAAGTGTTAAGCTGCAGCAAGAGAGATTTAGGTTCGATATTAGGAAAACTTTCTAACCAGGAGGGTATTTTATCTCTGGAATAGCTTCCAAGGGAGCTTGTGGAATCCCCACCATTGGAGAGGGGTTTTCTTGTTTGTTTGTTTTTGGTTTTTTAAGACTCTTGGAGCTGTTATTTCACCATTCCTGAGCTCCACACACTGCAGGTTCCGGCTGTGACATTTTCCCAGGGTGCCCAGGACTGTGAATCTCCTTGTTATCCCCCTGCCTCAGTGCGAGGGGAACGTGTTGCTGCTGAGCTGGGTGTCAGTTCCCTGTCACCTCCAGCCTTTAGCTCCCCATACAAACTCCCTAGGGCTCTGCCAGTCCTTACTGCCTTGCAGGTTAACACTAGGTGCAACTTCGTCCTCCAGCTCCTCTGACGTGTCCTTGTGCAGTGTCCAGCCCCTCTCCACTGGACGGTCAGAAATTCCCAGGTAAGCCAGCCCCAAAGGGACCATACCAGCTTGTTTGATTCAGTTGAGGATCAGCGCCAATATAACCTCACAGCACTGAGATATATTTGTAGTGAAAATAAACAGGAGTTTATTAACTAAGATTTAAGAGAGAGTGAGCGAAGCAATAAGACCAATAGATTAACACATCAAACACCAGGTATAACAGGATTCAGATAGTCTGAGTATAACTTTAACAAGCAAATTCATGGCTAAAGCATTCTTCCAGGTCACCAGCCACCATCACTGGGATCCTCCTTTCCATGAATGCAAAGTATGCTCTCCCGTTTGCTTCCTGAAGGATTGCAGGGTGCGGTTCTTGTCCCTCAGTTATAGTCCAGTAAACCACTGATGTGCCTCCCTCCCATTGTTGGTTCTCCAGTTGCTCTTTCTTTTGGTCCTATATGCCACTGGCTCTCAAACTTTCCCAATCGCTGTACCCCATTGTCTTGCACACCCCCAAGTTTCACCTCACTTAAAAATAACTTGGTTACAAAATCAGACATAACCATACAAAAGTGTCACAGCCACTAGTACTGAACAATTGTTGACTTTCTCATTTTTACCATATAATTTTATAAAAGAAATCAATTGGAATATCAATATTGTTCTTACATTTCAGTGTATGGTACATAGAGCAGTATAAATTGTCTGTATGAAATTTTAGTTTTTCCTGACTTCACTAGTGCTTTTTATGTAGCCTGTTGTAAAACGAGGCAAATATCTAGATGAGTTGATGTACCCTTGGAAGACCTCTGCGTACCCCCCGGCGGGGGGGACACTTACCCCAGGTTGAGAAACATTCCTATATGCAAACAGGGCTTCAATTGTGTTCCTTACAATGCTTAATCTACATGTGAACTGTGGGAGAGAGATGACTAGATATCCCTTTGTCTGACAAAATGGGTTTCTTAATCCTGCATCTGTTCAGACTTTAAAATAGTTTTTGGTATATAAATGTAGTTCCTTAAAGACCATCTGCGCACACTTGATGAACAGTGTGACACATAGGCACAGGAACCAGAAGTGCAGGGGGTGCTGCAGCACCCCCGGGCTCCCAGCCCTGCACCCGAGGTCCTGGCTGTTGCCCTGAATGCTTGGGGAATCTGCTGTTGGCCCCATGTCCAGAGCTTTGCTCCTGCCTCAGCTCTGGGAGGGTGTGTGTGGACAGGTAAGAGGGCTGGCTTCCAGCACCTCCACTATTAAAAATCTTCCAGCACCACTGGTGTCCATGAGCCTTTATGAGAGACCTCCCATGGCCTGTTGTGGATAAATACTATGAAATACTATGAGAAATACTATAAAGCAATGCATTAGGAGCAGTGAGTTTGTCAGGCCTGATAGGTGTTGCTATCATAGAACAATGCACCCATGGACGGTGGGTTAAATCCCCCTTCGGGGGTGGGAAGTGCATCAGCCCAGTGTTCTCTCTAATTTTTCCCACACGTGCAGAATGAATTTTGTTATGTGCACGGATGAATTTTGTTATGTGACACATCACCTTCATCTCGCTGACATAACGAAATTCATGTTGTAGGGATGGGACCGAGAGGCTCAGAGCATGTGTCATAAACAGATAAGTAAGAGTTAATAGAACAGAAGTACTTCATATCTCTTTTGCCTGTAAAGGGTTAACAAGATCAGTGAGCCTGGCTGTCACCTGACCAGAGGACCAATCAGGGGACAGGATACTTTCAAATCTTGAGGGAGGGAAGTTTTTGTGTGTGCTGTTAGTTTTGGTTGTTGTTCACTCTGGGGGCTCAGAGGGACCAGATGTGCAACCAGGTTTCTCTCCAATCTCTTTGATACAGTCTCTTATATGTCCAGAATAGTGAGTACTAGGTAGATAAAGCAAGTTAGGCTTATGGTTGTTTTCTTTATTTGCAAATGTGTATTTGGCTGGAAGGATTTTAATTTGTACTTGTATACTTAGGCTGGGAGGGTATTCCCAGTGTCTATAGCTAAAAGACCCTGTAACATATTCCATCTTAAATTTACAAAGATAATTTTTACTGTTTTTTCTTTCTTTAATTAAAAGCTTTTCTTGTTTAAGAACCTGATTGTTTTTTTATTCTGGTGAGACCTCAGGGGACTGGGTCTGGATCCACCACGGAATTGGTGGGGAGAAAGGAGGGAAGGGGGAGAGAAAGGTTAATTTCTCTCTGTGATAGGATTACTGTCTCTCTCAGGGAGAGTCTGGGAGGGGGAGAGAGAAGGACGGGGGAAGGTGAATTTTCCTCTCTGTTTTAAGATTCAAGGAGTTTGAATCACAGTGATCTTCCAGGGTAACCCAGGAAGGGGAAGCCTGGGAAAGGCAATGGTGAGGGAAAGGGTTTACTTTCCTTGTGTTAAGATCCAGAGGGACTGGGTCTTGGGGGTCCCCTGGCAAGGTTTTGTGGGGACCAGAGCGTACCAGACACTGGAATTCCTGGTTGGTGGCAGCGCTACAAGTACTAAGCTGGTAATTGATCTTAGAGGAATTCATGCTGGTACCCCATCTTTTGGATGCTAAGGTTCAGAGTGGGGAATTGTACCATGACAGCATGGGAGGGGGCTATGGACTGGGGCAGAGGGTTGGGGTTCAGGGATGGGGGGGTGCTGGCTCTGGGGTGGGGTCGGGGATGAGAGGTCTGGGGTGCAGGAGGGTTCTCAAAGGCTATGGCGGGGAGAGAGGACTCCCCTTAGTCCTCTCTCCCCACAGCAACACCTGGGCTGGGAGGAGAGGTGCCTCTCCCTGCCATGGCAGCTCCGGGGCTGAGGCCACGGGTTAGGCACCTGTTCCCCGTCCGTGGGCACCCCTACCCTGGCCGTGGCAGATCCAGGGCTGGGTTGAGGCCGGGGGAAGAGCACCCCAGCCACAGCAGGTTCGGGCTGTGGCTGAATTCATACCACCCAACCCCTGGCCGTGGAAGATCCAGGGCTGGGTTGGGGCCAGGGGAGAGGCGCCCCCTCCTCCAGCCGTGCCAGGTCACAGCTGGGTGGGTTCCCTGAGCACCTGCATAGCACTTAAACGGCTGCTGCATGGCTGTACAGCTTACAAGGAACTTAGCCAACCACTGAGCTGTAGGATACTCTTCTATGAGTTTCTCTCAGTCTCTCTTGTAGAAGCCATTCCACTTCATTTAAATTAATAAATATTAATTGGGTCAGAGACCAAATGTGAATCATTGTATAGCCCAGAATACCCAATGGTCCAGTGCTTAGGATGTTTTAAAGATAGGGAAAATGAAGAAAGCAACTTGCTCTCCATACACAGCAACGCAGTAGCAGAACCAGGACTCAAACCCAGAAGTTCTCACTCCACAAACACAGCTCTCTCTGCTAGATAATTCTGTAGACTGCAGGCTGTCCATCACTGCTGAGAGGAGATTTAAACACTAGACAGAAAGGGTCAAATTTTCCTCTTATTTACAGTAGTAAATCCAGATCAGAAGTTACCCTCCTTGTTCCAGATTTGCGCTGGTGTAGCTGAGAGCAGAGTGCAGCCCATAAAACATAGAGGGAAAGCCCTTGTTCTACAGAGACAAACAATCTAAGGATTTGGATTGGTTATAACTCCTAGCCAGTGGATGGAGAGAAAAACATACATTGCAGATGGATGGATAAATGAACAGAGAAATCCCAGCTGGACTTAGCCTGCAATCACCCGAGGGCAGCTATTGCATTGCCCTCGTGTTCATACAGCACCAAACACACTGTCATAAAAATCATACTAAGAACACAAGAATGGCCATACTGGGGCAGATCAAAGATCCGTCCAACTCAGTGTCGGGTCTTCCCTCAGGGGCACTGCCAGGTGCCCCAGAGGGAATGAACAGAACACGTGATCATCAAGTGATCCATCCTCTGTCGCTCATTCCCAGCTTCTGACAAACAGAGGCTAGGGACACCATCCCTGTCCATCCTGGCTAACAGCCATTGATGGACCTGTCCTCCATGAACTTATCTAGTTCCTTTTTGAACCCTGTTATAGTCTTGGCCTTCACAACATGCTCTGGCAAAGAGTTCCACAGGCTGACTGTGCATTGTGTGAAAAAATATTTCTTTTCTCCACACCAGTCATGATTTTATAGACCTCTATCATATCCCCCCTTAGTCATCTCTTATCCAACCAGTTATCAAACCATAAGAGGACCTTCCCTCTTACCCCATCACAGCCTACTTTGCTTAAAAGCCTTTGGTGAGGAACTATTATTTTAAAATAAATTAAAAGGAGTGAAACTGCAGTTCCTGTGGGTGACAGGAGAGGGAGTCCGAAACAGGTAATCTAGCACAGCAGATAAGGCCATTTGGTGAGCTGCTCTGAGGCCCTGTGCGGAAGTTTGTCACCTATGGAAACTGAGCAGGAATTCATTGAAGCATCAGAAACATACATGAAGAGTATCTGTTTGTTTTATGGCATGTGTGTAAAGCATTTCCCTGAATCAAGAGATCAGTCTGTCATTGCAGACAGAGAAGAGCTGCTGTAGGCAGGCGTGGGGCTGTGCAGTGCTGGGATTGGGGTTCTGGGCTGGACAAGCCAGGATCTCAAAGCCACCCATACCTTACTTTGGCAACCACAGCAGATGGCTCACCTCATTTGTGATAACTTTGATCCCCTTGGCCTGGGATTTCACCCTGTGCTACTGTCTAGTCGGGCATCTCTCCTTTTCTGAACCTCATCTGCACTCTGTCCCTGATTTTGCCCATCTGCCCCATTCTTCCCCTGTTTCACCCTCCTCTGGACATGTTTTAACCCCTGCAAAAATTCTGCCCATCCTTCCGACTTTCCCTCTTTGATTGCAGAACATAAGAACAGCCAGACTGAGTCAGACTAAAGCTCCATCTAGCCCAGTATCCTGTCTTCTGACAGTGGCCAATGCCAGGTGCCCCAGAGGGAATGAACAGAACAGGTGATCATCCAGTGATCCATCCCTGATTCTCCTGTCACTGCAGGGCCGGCCTTGGGACTGGGGGTGGGGGGCAGGGAAGCTTGCCAAAGGGGGCACGGTACACAGGATTTGCCTGATTCCCACCTGACCCACCGAGAGCCAGCTGGGCTGGAGGAGGGGGCAGGCAGGCAGGTGAAGCAGCAGCTTATGGGCGAAGAGGGACCTGAGCTGCAGGGGGCAATTTGAGGAAAAGTCAAGCCAGGTGACTCCTCCGGAACAGAGATGCCCCTCCTTCACCCTGCTCCATGTGTGCAGCCCTTGCTGTTCCTGTCCCGTCCCCGCCAGATCCCTTCAGTTCCTCCCTGGAGCTGCCCCTGGCCACTCCTGACTGGGAGCATCCTCCTGTCTGCTGTGTGTGTGGGTGTGTGTGTGGGGAGTGATGTCAGGGTGGCCCCCCCCATGTGCCCAATTTCCACGAAACTGGGGTGACAGGACAGGGGGAATCTGTGCTGCTGCCCCTCTGGGTCCAGAGCTGCCGGCAGCTGCTTGTGTCTGAACAAGCCTTCAGGCACCTGACCCCTAGTGTTTTCTTAAAGAGACAGCGCGCTCACACACTCAGGCACACACACACTCCCTTCAACACAACACACAGTCACATATGGGCTTTGCTGTGAGGCATCAGGAGCTGCTGCTCTCACATGAGCTCCTTTCGCAGCCCAGTGGGGAGAGTGACCTGGATGCAGGGAGCCCTGCCGGCGTTCCTCGCTCCCCCATCACAGCCCCCTGGGGTGCACGGGGCAGGGGAGCAGCAGTCCAGTGGGGAAGTGAGTGCCAGCTGCTCCATCCCTGCATCCAGCTCAGTTTCCCCATGTGGGTGCCAGAAGAGGATGCAGAGTTTAGGGGGGCAGGGATTAGGGTGAAGGGAGCACAGTGCAGGCATTAGGACACAGGAAAGGGAAGATGTTGGGGTGAAGGGGGCACAGTGCAGGGGTTAGGGGTGCAGGAGGGGGAGTGCAGGGGTTGGCAGGCAGGAGTTAGGGGCACGGGTTGGGATGTAGGAGGGGGCAGGGGTTAGGGTGAAGAGGGCACAGTGTAGGGATTAGGGGTGCAGGAAGGAAGTACAAAGGTAGGAGTGAAGGAGGTGTAGTGATTAGGGGGCACAGGCGGGGAATGCAGGGATTAGGGACAAAGGGGGCACAGTGTAGGATTTAGAGGTGAAGGGGGGGAGCCCACAGAGGCTAGGGAGAATGGAGGGAATGCCATGCCCACATGGGCCAGGGGCACCAAAATGCAAGTTCACCCAGGGTGCCATTTTCCCTAGGCCAGCCCTGATTGCCCATACCCAGTTTCTGGCTAACAGAGGCTAGGGACACCATCCCTGCCCATCCTGGCTAATAGCCACTGATAGACCTGTCCTCCATGAATTTATCCAGTTCTTTTTTAAATCTAGCTACAGTCTTGGCCTGCACAACAGCCTCTGGCAAGGAGTTCCACAGGTTGACTGTGCCTTGTGTGAAGAAACACTTCCTTTTGTATGAAACCTGCTGCCCGTTAATTTAATTGGGTGACCCCCTAGTTCTTGTGTTATGAGAAGGAGTAACTAACACTTCCTTACTTACTGTCTCCACACCCGTCATGACTTAATAGATCTTCATCATCTCCCCCCTTAGTCCTCCATTTTCCACGCTGAAAAGCCCCGGTTTTATTAACCCCTCCTCACATGGGAGCTGTGCAGGGCTTTGGCTGGGATGCAAGTGGGGGCAGCGGTTTCCGCAGATGTTACTGAGCATGTTCGGTCCCTGCAGCACTCTCAGGAAAGAGAAAAGTTGTAAATACCCAAGAGAGGTGAAGGCTCAGGAATCATGTGATCGCCGCTCAGCTGTTTTCTGCTCACCCACAAGGGCGATCAGCAGCCGGCCCAGCCTCTGCTTCGTCCGGTGTAACGTCACTTTGAGCAACCCTCCCATTTTCCAACTACCTGCAGTTTCTGCCACATAAGGAAACCATCTGTGCTCATGCTCAGGAATTGCTGCCGCCTGGTCCATGAGGTTGCAGATCGGGAGGGAAGGAGTTTGTGGTCGAAAACACTCACGATCTGCTTCCTCCACTGGTCCATGGGGTTGCAAATTGGGAGGGATGGAGTTTGTAGTCGAAAACACTCACGATCTGCTTCCTCCGCCTGGTCCATGAGGTTGCAAATCGGCAGGGATGGAGTTTGTGGTTGAAAACACTCACGATCTGCTTCCTCCACTGGTCCATGGGGTTGCAAATCGGGAGAGATGGAATCTGTGGTCAAAAACACTCAGGATCTGCTTCCTCCTGGTTAATGTGCCAAATTGACCTATTGGATGATCGAGGCACGCTCTTTCGCTTTTTTGTGTGTGAATACATGTAAAGGGAAGTAAGGTTTGGGGGTACAGGGCACACCCTGACCCCAAGGTGATAACCAGAGTGGCCCCTCTCATTGTTTCCACTGGCTTCCTCCTTGCTTAGTTCCAATGACATGGCTGCCTATGCACCTGTCACTGGTCCGGGGATGGTTGCAAATCGGGAGGGATGGAGTCTGTGGTCGAAAACACTCATGACCTGCTTCCTCCACTGGTCCATGAGGTTGCAAATCGGGAGGGATGGAGTTTGTGGTCAAAAACACTCACGATCTGCTTCCTCCATTGGTCCATGGGGTTGCAAATTGGGAGGGATGGAGTCTGTGGTTGAAAACACTCAGGATATGCTTCCTCCTGCCTAATGTGCCAAATTGACCTATTGGATGATTGAGGCACGCTCTTTCACTTTTTTGTGTATGAATATGTGAAAAGAGAGGTAAGGTTTGGGGGTATGGAGCACGCCTATGATGACACCACTTTCATTTTTTAAAATTACTTTTACAATTTTATAGCTTGGATTATATATATGGACAGAAATACAGAGAATAATTTATTTAACATCAAAAACATTTATTATAATCTGATGTATACATAGAAATATATTTCTTTGGGTTGCATTATGTTTTGAACAAGAGGCAGTTAAACAATGGGTTTTCTTTATTGCCTTTTTTTTTTGGTAATGAAGTGAACTATGCACATTTCTTGCAGTTGTACTCTTTCTTCTCATATGTCAGGTTTTCTTGATTGGTTCCTTCTGTAATGCATGGTATATGTGCCCACCTCTTGCAAGAATCACACTGGACCTTTGATAAGTAACAATTAAGAAATGAAATCACAGAAGTTATGTTATACATACTTTGCATTCACTCATCCTATTCCTTCCACATGTGAACATTACCTAATATATAACTATCGGCATGAAGAAAATGTTTAATGTTGTGGAATTTTTACAAGGATCATGACCTTATGCAGTTTATGGCATATATTTCTCATGTAATTCTATGTTTCTTACCATCGTGCAATCCTCACTTTCTTTTTCACAGTCGATAAGGTTGCAGTATATGCAGTAGTCCTCCACGCTTTCTTAAAAATAAATATAGCATTACGAAATGATGAATACGTTATGACCAACACTGAAAATGCTAATCTTGATTTATTAATTGTCAATATTGTAATCCAGTCAATGGTTAGAACCCATATCTTTTCCTTTTTTTGGAATAATTTTTTCAAATTTTAACTTTACTGCACCTGTATCTAAAAATTCAAATTTCATTTAACTGGTCGATCAATAGCAATCATTCACCCCATTCAAATTTTTGTGTACTTAAAGATATTATTGATTCATAGTCACGATTATAGAACCAAACCTGTGAGATATCCCACTTTAGGGGTATTAAGATAACTGTCTGTTATGTGACAAAATTCCACTCTTCATGTTATCCTCACATGTGCCTAATGAGTCCACAATATATGGTAGAAAGTAATTACCTGACTCCTTCATTAGAAGAATTGCTATATGTCTTCTAAATGCAGTATTAGCCTTCTGTGTTGTTTCCACCATACTGATGTCTTTGTGCTGCAAATATGTTTCTGCAAACTAACAACACTGATATTTAGAATAAACCTCATACTTACCATAGGTGAAAGTGGGCTGGTCCAGTGTACCGGTAAGAATTGGCCACTGGTTCCAGACCATACATGGCTGACGTTACACTTCCAATGTGGCAGTGCTTTATGCTTTAACAGCACTGCCCCCTTTATCCCATCGCCCCTGCATCTGCGGCCCTGCCATAGGGTCCGGCA
This sequence comes from Gopherus evgoodei, assembly GCF_007399415.2. Taxonomy (NCBI): domain Eukaryota; kingdom Metazoa; phylum Chordata; order Testudines; family Testudinidae; genus Gopherus; species Gopherus evgoodei. The sequence continues at coordinate 802,480 of NW_022059994.1, read as the reverse complement.
ATGCTGTTAAATGCTCCAGGCAGGGCTGCCTACTGTGGGGGTCCAAAAGGGGCTCTGGGTTACAGTGATTTACAAGGGCCTGGTGCTCCTGGCCACTGCAACAGCAGCTGTCAGGAAGGGCTGGATGGTAGAATCTGGTCCCCCAGCACCGCACCTGCCACTGGAGAGCCCATCCCTTCTTGTGGCCACAAGCCCACCCCCATACACCTTGGCAAGGACAGCAGTGCAGTGCCCACTGGTAATCTCTGGTATTTACTTTCAACATGGATAATTAAACATACATAACCAATAATAATGCCAATTTGGTATTCAATACCTTTAAGATGAGTGGTCCACACTTGTGGCCATCACTTTGTCTGGGATGCTGCACAATTTTACTGTTCCAATCAGATGAGGATTTACTAGTTAATCGTTTGATGAAGTTTCTGAAATTTTTAGAGAGCACATTAGCAGACTGCATAAATGAGCTTTGCTTTCCTTTTTTTCACACTCTAGTTTCTGGACATAGATAAAAATCCATTCTCTCGCTTTTTACTTAGTTATTGAAATGACTTATTGCTCACATATAGACACACTTGTTTTCATATTATTGTCTCACACTTACACAGTGTGTCACCTGAGTTGCTGTGCCCCATGTTGATAATAACACATTCTCAATCATGCAACATGCTACTGTTTCGTGTGTGTCCACATTCTGTGAAGTCGTTCCCCAGAGTCACATCACACAAGTTCACTCAAAGTCCATTATTAAGCACATTCAGTACAAGTACATGCTGTTTCAATGTTTATTTGTAGCTAATAGGAAGACATTATTCTCATTATTGTAACATTCCCTTTAAAAACAATTTCAATGGAACAGTTAGTGTCCACTGTGAAAGTAAGTATCTAATAAATCACCTCCAATTACTCAGGCATGTTCTTTCATATCTGATCTCATCACACAAGAAGTCAATTATTAACAATTCCTTTTTTTTCATCAAGGCTATCTGTAAGTTTAAATATATTCATAAAATGTATTGGTAATGTGATTATTTCAAAAAATTTATACTAATTTATCAACAATCAGTATGCAATTAACATATTATCGTTTGTAATGTAACAGTAACACACAACATATAAGCATATTGTGAAATCAATCAACTCTTTACAGAATGTATTCTTCCATGTTACATGAACAATGTAAATTGACAGTATCAATTTATTTTTAACAATCACATTCCACTTTCCTTTGCATGCACTGAACTCACAGAAAACCCGCAGCATGGCAAATTATATCACCACTACCATAGTTGTGTTACAAATCTCTTCTTTATTGCCACATTTATTGCCCATAATCCAGAAGCACAATACAAAACATCTTACCGCAAGAACCCAATGACCTGGTGTGTGGTAAGGAAGCAATAATATATCATTTTGAAGTAATTCACTCTGTATTTATTTAAAAGAAATTAGAAATGTAATTATAGTTTCCAGTGAGACAAACCATGAAATATACATTATACTGTATTTCCCAAATTCATTACATGTATTACTATTAGACTACTCCCCCACATCAAACATATCATTGTATTTGCTGTTTCACACTGTGTTTAACTCAGTGACTGAAATTGTTCTTTTTTCATTTTATGTATGAAAGTGTGTTAACATTTACCTTCACTTTCGCTTGTGTAGCTCTGCCTGAGAGAATGACAGTGGAAACTACTGATGAGATGGCTTGTACCTGTTGACAGTCAACAAAGCTAGTAATGCATTAATAATTGTGGCACGTCAAGAACATAATGAATTTAATATAGACAGACATGAAACGGATCCTTAGTGTTACATATCAGATACGTATATGTAAGAGAGTCCTATAAAAACAAAATGATTTGTAATCAATGTGCTCTGTCTTACTTCCTTTAAAAAGTGAATAAGCTGTTCGCATACTTGTGTTCAATTAATGGACCCACTGAACTGTACAGCAGAACTAATGTGGCCCTCTATTGTATGTCCAATATGCACCTCCAAATACATTTTAGGAAATGTTAGGCAGCAGTATATACACAGAAACGTTGAAATTTCAGGTGTCTGTTGATATTTCAAGGGCATTTGGACTTAAATATGTTGTGCCACATATTCCCGTGATTGTTTACTTAGTGCATCAGTGTATTGTGTCATGTATCACAGTAACTAGCCTACCTTTCCATCTGCTTTCTCAACTACACAGCTCAAAAATGCATCAATAACCTACAACACATGATGGAAGAAAAGCACAATTACAATGGTATTTGAGTAATCAATCACATCAACAAATACATGTTTAGCGGTACTTAAATGTACCTCATCACTTATCCAGCTTCTCGGTTTCAGGCAATGAAATGAAGAGCCATACAATTTTATGTTTCTCACTTTGGCGTCCAGTCTCTCTGTGTGTTTGCTGGTCATTACCAATTTTACTAGGAAAAAAATATTAACACGTATTACATGCATGGTAATACAGTTTCCTTTTTCTCTGCTTTAATACTGTCAATGCCGCCACTTTGTACATGAAAACCTTTAATATAGTTCAAGTTATAAAGTATGTTAATCTGTTTAAGAAAGGTGTAGTAACCAATTACCTTTCAGAACCCATTGCTTGTCTTCCACTTCCTCTGTAAGCATGTCATCAAAACTGTCATCAGCATCACTTGTATCATTGTTTGACACATCTTGCCCTATATATTCTTCTTTTTCTATTGCTGTGACCTCTATGTTTTCCACTTTGCTGTCATGAGATACAGTGCCATCCACTTCTCTAATCTCTTCCGTGGGTGTTTCTGGTTCAGTGTCACCAACTCCAGTTTCAGTTCCAGTTTTTCCCTCTGATGTGCTTTCAGCAGCTAATGTTGGCTCTTTTACTGGTTTTAAGTGTGCAATACTGTACATGGTTCCTAACTGTTTCCCTGAGATGGTTTGTAATTTCACTCTCTTACCTTCAACACTCATAATTTTGTGTGGTCTCCGATATTTAGATTCCAGTACTCCTCCTTTTCTTGTTCTCTGTCTAGCATTCAGTAACAGAACAGAGTCCTCAACTTCAAATGTTATTTCCCCATATTTAGAAGTCTTTCTTTTAGCATAATGTCTTTGTTGTTTTTCTTGTGCTTTAGCAATGTTACTTAGGGCCAGCGCAATGTCAGCGTCATGTCTCGATTTCATATTCATGCTGTACTCTTTGCAGAAATTTTCCACGAACATATTCAGATCTGAGATCTTTGTAAACAAATGGAGAAGTGGTTGTATTTGTAAAATGAAGGCACACAGAATGCCATGTATACATGAAAGGTGATGGGAATAACATACATTATACACTTACCGTGTAATTCTCTAAGACATCTTCTGGAAACACTGGGTCATCACAAAACTTTAGTCGGAAAGGTGAAATTTTCTTTGTTGCATGTATTTTAGTTGGCAAAGAAAACAAAATGGGTTCAAGTAATTTATCCCAATTACTCCCATTGTCATCAACCATCTTTCGCAGTGCTCTGTAACAAAGGCACATTGATTTGATTGTTTAAGAAAAGAAAGTCACATGTACGGTCTTGTTTGAAACAGATCGTACACAATCAAAAAGGTGCAATACGTAATGAAAAAGATTTCCATGTAACACATTGCTTTTGAAGATTTTTTTGTGAGTTGCATCTTCTAGTATAGCACATTCTATTTGCCATTAGTACTGTACGATTCCCACCCATTCACTTACCTTTTTATGGATTTATTAGCGTTTTCAGCCAAGCCACTGGTTTGTGGGTGGTACGGACTGGTGAAGCTACGTTCTATTCCCAATTTATCACAAACATACAAGTTAAGCTGAAAGAAAAAAAGTTACACCATAAACGTACATATAGACTTGTGTAGAGGAATGTTCCTTTGCGTATCTGCCACTACTTTTATGTGTAATTAGCAACAGGAATAGCTGTCTTCTCATATTTGTTTTGGAAACAAGTAGTTGTTTGTTTCTTTGTTAGATATGAAGAAAAATAATTTTATAGCAACAATGATGGTGACCAACAGCAGTTTATATATATAAAAAGAAAAGATGGTGGTTGTTTGAGATCTATGGGTGACCTGACAGTGAGTTTGAGTACATAGTACAAATAACCAGAAAAAAAGAAATCATTACCTTATTATTGAATTCTGCACCACTATCTGTCAGTATCCGCTGTGGGCATCCACGTCGAAGAATCATGCTGAACATGATCTCTACCACCTCAAATGATGACTTTTTTCTAAGTGGAAAGGCTTCCACCCATCTTGAAAGATAATCTATGGCTGTAAGTATATACTGGTATCCATCCTTTGTTACTGGTAACGGTCCTATTAAATCCATTCCCATCAATTCCCAGATCCGAGTGACCTACATACAAGGGTACCAGTTACAGTCATACTTCACATGTTTATTACTAAATGTTCTCAATGAACCCATATGTCAGAAGCAGAGTACACAATGTAATATGGTTACAACAGCCATAGAATCCAAATGAAAGCCCACTTTTAAATGCAGAAGAAAAAGAAAGGAAGAATAAACAAACAAAAAGAAGTACAGGAATGAGTGTTTGAAAACAATAACAGAGTAAAGCAGAAGAAATATCCCCAGCCAGTGCGAAGGCGTATTAGAGGTAATTGCTGCACTATGCTGTGCCACTTACATGCATTGGACTTGTTTCAAAATCAAAGCCTCATTGTATTGCAGAAATAACCATGGATAATGATAAACAATAACGTGTCTGATTCAAAAATTCACCTTTATGCTTTTCAAGGTGGTATCCAGATTTGATTGCTTTCCCTCTTTCTGGCAAGTCAGACACTGTGCAACCTGTTTTTGATGGAACAATATGATGACATGAACATTTCGTTATGGAAATAGTATCACAAGGGAACAGAGTTCACATTTGCACACCAAATATACTTTTATATTTCTTTCATTCATTTTGAACTTCTATTTCAATTGTAAATACCATTCATCAGGATTTTGTTTCATTACTTTACATACCCAATTGGCAATGTCTTTTGTCATCCCTGGCCAATAGTATTTTGATGTCAGCGCATTCCTGGTTTTGAATATTCCTAGATGTCCACCCTCTGGACTGTCATGATACCTTTTAAAGAGTTGCAGGGCTTCTTTCATGGTATGCACAACGACAACCTTTCTTCCTTTTGCTGAATGGAACAATCTCCCCTCTGTTGATCATAGAAGATGGAGCACAGAGGATGATTAAAGTTTATCTGGGCCCTGGGACAGAGCAATTGTTGGGCCCCTACCCACCCTGTCCACTGGCTACACCACCTATGGCCTTATCCCTTTCGTCCTCTTCCCCAGGATCTCAGCCATGTTCCACCTGGGCTCCCCACCATTTTGCCGGCTCCACAACTCCTTGGCTCATTTCCCACCCACCCTGCTGTCCCACACAGCACCAGGACTGGAGAAGCTCTGTCCCTGTGTCACGGCTGTACCAGGGAGTGAGAGCTCCTCCAGTCCCAGGGCCGTGGTGGAGTTTTGGATCCTGCGGTTCTTTAGGGGACTAGGAGCAGGGTGCTGTGGAGTTTCCTGCCCCACCAGGCACGTCTCCTGGAGATGGGGTCAGGCATAGGGGCTTCCCCTGCTGCCTTGTGGCTTCTGCCAGGGCTGAGGTGTGGGAAAAGTGTTTAACTTAAGCTATAACTGGTTATTTGCAAAACCATTAATTAATTAAAAGGCATATGCCTATCAAAGACATCTGTATGCAGTCTGGCTCATAATGCCTTGAGTACAAGGGGGAAATTTCAGTGTATAGCAGGGCTGCCCGGGGGGGGGGCAAGTGGGGCAATTTGCCCTGGGCCCCACACGGGCCCCCACGAGAGATTTTCAAGGCCCCTGAAGCAGGGTCCTTCACTTGCTCCTTGTGCCCTGGAAAACTCTCAAGGGGCCCGGGCCCCCGGAGCTTCTTCCACTCTTGGTCTTTGCCAGTGGGGAGGTCCTTCCTCCAGGGCAGAGGGACTCCCCACAGCTGAATTACTGCTGAAGCAGGGCCCCCCTGCCACCAGAGACCACAGGCCCCAGAATCCTCTGGGAGGCCCTGGTGTATAGTTAGAAGTTTTTGCTCATTGAACATATAGTGATTGTTGGTGGTGCTTGCAGCAGACCGGATAACATAAGTACGAAATGAAACAAAGTCATCAGTTTGGTTTTTTTTATAAAATTTAGACTCATTTCTCACACAACTGCACAGCACACTCCTTTTGTTGCACCACTGGCATAGACAGATTTTCTGGAAAATTTTAATAAAAATAGAGATCCAAATTCCAGTTCCATTGAAAGTAAGGTTAACACTCCAAATAATCCCAGTATTGGGACATCATGACCATCATTTACAGGCTGAAGTTTCCTGTGTTATGTGTCAGTACTATCTTAAAACAAATATTCCTTACTTTCCAATGAAAAGTTGACAGCATATTTATGCAGGTTCAGTCTGCCTGCTTTATTCATTCCTTCAGGATATGTGCTACTCCTTATGTATGCCAAAACATTTGCAATTTTTTCTTCAAAAGATTTCCCTGAGAATTGTTTACAAGAGAAAACAGTTACTTAAGTGCAAACATGGCATATCAATGCACATAAGACTCAAAGTTGAGTTAGAAGGTAAGCGATGTACATTGCAAACCCATAAGCAGGGTAAACCTAAATCAACAATACATCATTCATAGGCCAGTGACATGACAGACATAAATAAATTGCAGGCATGTGCATAATTCTGAAATATTTGTGGCTTGCAAATTTTGGCTGTATTCGCTCAATGAAGAGTGAATGTTAACAGAGATAAGGAGATCACTACAAGATTGTAACAACGTATAGACATAGTGACTCAGAACAGTAAATGTAACAGCAAAAAAAGTCAATTAAAAAAACAAGCAGAGTTGCTTGAAGATAATGGGTTTTGAAAAAATATGTAATATTTAATAATATATGGGGATATATTTATGTCACAGAACTAGGTCATTGAGTCCAGTCCCCTGCCTTCACTATCAGGACCAAGTACTGTCCCTGACAGTTTTTTTTGGCCTTGCTCTTTTTTTTTTTTTTTTTTTTTTGCCATGATCCATAAATGGTCCCCTTAGGGATTAGGCTCACAACCCTGGCTTTAGCAGGTCAATGCTCAAAACATTGAGCCAGCCCTCCCCTCCATGGGAACACATGGAAAAATTCTACTTACTTGCCATTATGTGTATTGAGGTAATTTTTTGCTTGGTGCAACTTTTTGGGAGAAAATAGCTGTCTGGAAATCTGAAGAATCTGAAATAGAGAAATCCCTGTAACATACACATATCAGTATCACCTCATTCTCAGAAATGTCTTTAATCAATCATTTTAATGTAATTAAACTAATCAATCCTAACATAATGTTACTTGATTATCTAAGAAATTAGATCCCATCATCTAAATTGTTTTACACACAGCAAAATTACTTATATATCAGCCTAAGAAAATCAAAAAAACAGACACCACACAGATAAACAATATAGAAATTGGGAGCAATAAAGAAATCACCATGATTACAGGCATGCAAACCATTTAAGAAATGATTATACAGTTATTGTAAAGATTCTTTATTATTCAGGCAGTTAGCCAGGAATACCTTTAGTATTTCTGTACTTTTACCAGATTTGCCCATTACTTGGGGTATGCTCATTTATTGGGGTTACTTGTCTGGGTTTTCCCCCTGATAATTCTACTCTTCTGGAGGGGGGTGGTTGTGTAACTCTATCAATGTACTGGTTGTGTGCCCAATGAAATGAGTCAAACAGCACTTTCAAGCTGACACCTTTATTTGTCCCAGATGTAGCATGTCCCTATCCCCATCTTTACATCACAAGGAGAGCCTAAATAAAGTAAGTTACATTTTTACAGTTTAATACGTGAGTTAGAAAAGGAAACAGAGAGAGAGAAAATGAGGAAACTCACCCACTCCAGGAAGCTTGAACTCCTGAGTCTTCACTGATGATCTTAGCTCACAGTCCTGAATCTGTCAGGAGTAGATGTGGTTACCTAAGGAAGTGGTGGAATCTCCATCCTTAGAGGGTTTTTAAGATCAGGCTTGACAAAGCCCTGGCTGGAATGATGTAGTTGGGGATTGGTCCTGCTGTGAGTAGGGGGTGGACTAGATACCTCCTGAGGTCCCTTCCAACCCTGATATTCTATGATTCTATTCTCTGATTCTAACTCAGGCAGAATTTGGGTCTATGCATGCATAAGAATTCTTACTTAAGAGTGAGCAAATGGTTTTGTAGAGAAAATATGCAATAGATTGAATTGGTTGAAGGGAGAACAGTAGATTTGTTTATGGGTAAACCGATGACTGCAGGAATTTTTTTAGGCTAAATAATAGGAGCTGATCACTTCTTACTATGGGAGATGTTCCTTCAGGGGGCTGACAATGAAATTTGTCTGCTTCAGTATTTTGGATATCAATCAGATATCAATCAGAGTTTCACCACTAGAATTTGTCTGAATGCTAAGGTGGGTGTGAATGAGGGCAGGGGAGTTGCCTCAAGCTTGTCACCAGGGTTGTAGGTATGCAGGTATGTCTCACACCTCCATTGACTGCTCCATGCAAGTTTTTTCTCTGATCACTTTTGGTTTGGGGGAACAGACAGGATACTGTGTCTTAGTTATCAAAGAAGACAGGTATTATCTGTGACTGCTGAGTTCTTAACAGGATATTGATCATAAAATATTTAACCATATGTTGTGACTACTTACATTAAAGAAATCCATTCCATCTTAGTTTAGAAGAGAGAACAGTGATTGACCAATAATAATCTGGTGTTGCAGATCCCTGTAGTACAATTATTTTTTCTTCTCCACTGTCAATGCAGCTTTTATTTTGGTGAGTTTTGCACAAAGATGCAGAAATGTGGACATCCAAATGTTCTGCAGCCACTGGTCATCAGCCCAAGCCTTCATTGTTGCAGAAAATTTTTGCCCTTGGGAAGGTTCTAAGATGACACCATATAATAAACTTACTGAATATTTGTGAATCAGTTTCTACACACAAGCAATGACGTTTGAAAATAGGACTGTAAGAGCTGAGTTCACAGGCAAGATAAATGCAGCAAAAGGCAATTCTAAAATTTGTGAACTGTTGTGAGACTTCACATAGACAAAGAGTTATGAGAGAGTCTTTTAAATACTGAAAATGTGTGATGCAGAGTTTGATGGAATGTAGGGAAATTATTTCACTGCATCATGTCTCCTGTAGAAAGAAAGTAGCACTGGGGCAGCAGATTTTAATATTTTTTGGTGGGATCCAGAAAAGGTCCAAGGGCGTTTTGCTATGGATGGGGGCTTGAGGTCTGTACTGAGTTTACAATGGTGCCAATGGTGCTATGGCAACAGGCCCATCCTGCATCACGTTGCAGACACAGTGCTCAGAATTAAGCGATGTTCTCAGGACTATTGTACTCTATACTAGTTTTCAATTGCCTGATAAATGTTTCAGCCATGCCACCTTTTCACTCAGCTATATCCTGATTAGTGGTGACTGGGAATGGGGGCAGGGGCAGGGAGTGTAGCAGATGCCAATTTGAGGTGAATATTCTCTGTCCAGACTATACTGGGTTTATGGTGCTTTGTGCCGTGGACAGGAGCAAAGTGGCTGGTGAATAACCAAGAATCTGGTTAATAATTGTTCTCTAAATTCAGCTTTCTTCTTTCTCTCTCTGTGAATTATCATTAATTCAAAATAGTACTGTGCAAATTGACTGGATAATGGTAATTGCATAATCTCTTCTTATAACATTGTAAACCCTACTACCAATTTTTTATATTAAACACTTACTATACATAATACAATAAATCCAACAGAAACAAAACATAAGAAAAGTTTTTCTTTCTGCATCTTATTTAAACTTTACCAGTTATCTCTTGCTTCAGAATGCCTCATGCATCACCCATACAGTTTGCAATAGGATTCAACACGTGGCTTAGAAGCAGACTCTTTACTGATTCCTGAAGAGCTGGGAGCTCAGTATTCATCCCAGATAGATACTATATGCAGAAGCACAACTCTGTATATATCGGGGGGAGGGGAATTATTTATCTTTGTGCACATGTAATGGTGTTTGGTGTTTGTAAGACGAGGTATAATAATGAACTGTGTAAAAGAGAGGTTGAGAGGCTCCAGGAAGGTGTGTAAAGTGCTGGGATGTCAGGATCCCGAAGGCGCTCTCACCCCCACACTAGGGCGGTGTTCAGGGCTGGCTTTAGGAAGTGCAGGGCCCAATTTGAACATTTTTGGCAGGGCCCCGGCAGGGATGACTAAAAAAAAAAAAAGCGTAAAAAAAAGCCATTCATTTCTTAGCAACCGGTTCCCTATAACAAGTTCTGATTTAAGGGATGTGCCACAGTATGTATTTTTTGTACCAATAAGGTTACCATACATCCGTATTTTCCTGGATAGCGATTTAAGACCCAAAAAAGCCTGACATATCTGGGAAAATACAGATGTATGTTAACCCTACCTAAAGTTCTTTTTTAAATAGATGGGTCTGAACTAGAAATGAGCTCTGTTTCACATGTGTGGGTCCCCGCCACTCCCTGGGGGTGTGCTAGGGTGACCAGATGTCCAGATTTTATAGGGACAGTCCCAATTTTTGGATCTTTTTCTTATATAGGATCCTATTACCCTCCACCCCATCCCGATTTCTCACACTTGCTGTCTGGTTACCCTAAGGTGTACACAAGTGTGGGTCCCAGCTGCTCCCTGCCCTCCTCATTGAAGCAGGTGTGCAGGGTTACTGCCCTGGGAACTGCAGGGCAGCAGTGGACATGGGGCTGGCTGGAGGCAGGGCAGGGTCTAACTGGAGGAAGGGTCTGGCTATAGGCAGGGCAAGGGGTGTGAGGATGGCTGGAGATAGGTATGTGTGGTGTGGGGTGGGCTGGCTGGCTTCAGGCAGGGCCACAGGGGGCTGCGGCATGGGTCGGCAGGGCTGGAGACAGAGGAGTGCAGGACTAGCTGGCTTCAGGAAAGGGTATGTGGCAGGGGTTGGCTGGAGACAGGGCAGGGGGTGGTTGGCTGGAGATAGGGCAGGGGGTGCAAGGCTGGCTCCAGCCCCTGCTGGGAGCTCCAAGCCCTTTAAATTGCCCCCTGGGGAAGCCGGGCCACCCCAGTACAGCGCACTTGCTCTTGCCGGTACACCGAACCGGGGCAGGGCCTGATTCAGGGAAATTGGTTGAATTGGCCTAAAGCCAGCCATGCCAGTATATCCAGGACATTACTCACACACTTTTCCCCCATTGATACCTAGTAGTTGCACTGTCATCTCCCATAGCTACTTACGTTGCAGCATTTTTGTTAAAACTAAATTGGGAAGAAAGACGACTGATTCAGAACCTGTTTAATGGTTACGTTATTGCTAAAGGGTGTGGTGGGGTGTAAACTTGGAGAGAGGAAGGTTTCTGTGATGTTGCAAACTGTACTACAGTCATACAGTATCTCAAATGCCAAGCTGCATTTCAGTGATCTGAGGTCTGAAGAACAGTGTGGAACTAGCTATTTTATGGGATGTCTACATTTCATCCTGTAGTAACATAACTGGTGATAGGAAAGCAGGGAGAGAAGTGTGTTTGTGTGTGTGTGTGTGTGTGCACGCGCGCGCGAGCGCTTGGCAAGGCTGGTGGCCACGGAGCCAATGGGTGTGGGTGGGCTGGGTGGGATCTCGGGAGTCATGTCTCAGGGATCTGCCCTGCTCCCCAGCAATGCTCCAGCTCTGAGCTGTCTCCACTGCCTGGGACCTGTGGGGCCCCACCTGCCTCCCTGGGGGAAGAGCCACCTGGGACTGGTGCAGAGGCTGGGCCAGTCTCGGCCAGTCACAGGGGACAGTAGGGGGTGGGAAAAGGCTGAACTGGGTCCTGAGGGAGCTTAGCCTGGGTAGGCTGTGCTCCAGCCCGGCTGATTGTACCACTCCCCAGGGGCCGGAGTTTTCCTGCCCCAGGACCAGCTCTGGCTGCGCTGCCAGCTCAGCCTGGAAGACACAGTCACCTCCCATCAGGGCTGGCTATTGTGGCTGGGGGTTAGGGTGTGGCCAGTGATGAGCTGCCAAAATCTTAACAACCAGTTCCCTATAAAAAGTTCTGATTTAAGGGTGGGGAGATGGGGCTGGGGGAGACATACCGGTGTGGCCGGGGGCCCCTCCAGGGCCCAGGCCAGTTGCCCCACTTGCCCCCTCTCCTCTCCTCTGGCCAGCCCTGGAGCTTGCAGCAGGACATACACACCCCCGCCACCTTGCCAGGCCTCTCAAAAAGCGTTAGCAGGACAACACTCTCAAGCTCAGCTGAGCTGCCAAGCTGATGTCGGTGGCTGAACACACTGCAGCAGGGGGAAACGGGGCAAGGGCCAGGGGAGCCTCAGCCTCCCCAGCTGGGAATCCTGGGAGCAACAGGATGGTCCAGCCAGAGCCAGCGTTTCCATTTAGGTGGCCTAGGCAATCGTCTAGGGCGCCAGGATTATTGGGGGGTGGCATTTTGCCGGGGGTGGGGTGGCAGACGGCTCCGGTGGACCTGCAGCAGAAATTCCTGCGGATGGCCCACTGCTCCCGAGGCTCCGGTGGACCTCCCGCAGGCATGCCTGCGGCAGCTCCAGCAGAGCCACGGATCAGCGTGCAGGGTGGAGAAATGGCCGTGCGCCTAGGGCGCTAAAAACACTAGCGCAGGTCCTGGGTCCAGCCTGCGGACTGGAGTTCTTTGCCCACCTCCTGGCCCTTTAACAACCGGTTCTCCACGGAGGTCTAATTTTAGCAACCGGTTCTTGGAGCTGTGGGAACCAGCTTCAGCTCACCACTGGGTGTGGGAGGGTAGATCTCTAGTGGGTCTGGGGGGATGCTGGGCAGTGGGGATGTGGGGAGATCTGTGTGTGTTGGGGCACTGGGAAGTGTGGGGTGTCTGTGCGGGGCACTGTGCAGTTGTGGCGGTGGGGCAGTAAGGGGATCTGTGGGGGGGCTCTGGGTGAGGAAGTGCAGGGCACTGTGCAGTTGTGGAAGGGCTGTGGGGAGTGTTCAGCTAGGGGGTGACTGCGCAGTGAGAGGATCTATTGGGGGGTTCTGAGTGGGTGGGGAAGTGGTCTGGGAGGGCACTGGGCATGGGGGTTTGTGGGGGTCTCTGGGTGGTGTGGCACTGGGCATAGGGAGGCAGAGGGGTGCTGGGCAGGGGGGTAGCATGGTGCAGCATGGGCCCACACCGAAGGGGAAGAAGGAGGATGGCAGCACAGGGCTGGGCTGGACAGTGCCCGTCTGGCAGCTCCCGGGTTGTAAACAGTGCCCTTGTACTGGGCTGGGTGTTTGAGTGAGGGGGGCAGGCTCTGACCTGGGGTATTGCAGGGGGTGCAGACATGTGGGCTCTGGGAGGGAGTTAGCAACTCAGCACGTTGTATAAGAGAAAGAAGCTGCAGTGATTTCATATAGACATAGAAAGTGACAGAAGACACTTTTACAAAGTCAAAGCGTGAGAGGCGGAGTTTGAGGGAGGGAGGGGGCGTCTGTACAATATTTCACTGCATTCAGCCTCCTGGCTGGAGCAGTAACAGCCCTGCAACACTTGTGTGAGACAGAGAGGATCTGCGGTGTCTAAGCTTTGACAATGTAGGAATTGGCAGGTCTGTGCCTTTAAGACCCAGCCCCAGGAACCCGCCCCCTGCTCCGGGGCTGACATGCAGCGTCCTGGGAGCAGAACGAAAACAGCCTCTGCCCCCCCACAACCCCCGACACCCCCAGATTTCCGAGCACAGCGGATGGCTCATCCCCAGGGGTCGCTGTTCCCCCCTCTTCCCCTCCCTAAACGGGGGGTTTGTCCCCGCACAGGGTCTGGCAGCGTCTCCCCCCCGGGCTTAACCCCGGCTACCACCCCCCACCCCCGATTTTCCCCCTTCAGCCCCTCTCCCGCCACTACCTGATCCCCCTTGGCCAGTAAATTTTTGCCCCCTGCTCAGACCCTGGCAGCCCCCCCGCTGCGATTTGCCCCCCTTGGTGCTTTTAAACCCCCCCAAAGAGGAGGCAGCAAATCGTAAGAAGAAGTGAGGGCAGAGAGAGGGCAGCGGCGACAGCAATGGTTACTGGGCATGCTCAATTCATGTGCGCATGCTCAGTGCAGCCAAAGTGGGGAATCTGTTTCTGTCGTTACAAGCTGGCTGGTGCTTTTTGCTGCTGCTGCTGCGTTATGTCCCCAGCCGCACAGGGCTCTGGCAGGGGAATTACTGAGAACCCAGCGATCCCTGGGGGGCAGGAACAGAAGCTTGGGGGGGGGCACTGACACCCCTGCACTGGCTCACCCAGCAAACTGCCCCTGCCAGGCCCCTCCCCACCCGGCTCAGGAAACAGCGAAGTTACGATACCCAGGAGAGGGGAAGGCTCCGAAATCACGTGGCCGCCGATCAGCTGTTTCCTCCTAACTCGGAACACGAACAGCGATTTAGCGCATTCTCTGCTTCGTCCCGCAACACACGGTCTGGCAGGGGCGAGAGGGGACCCCACTGCCCGCCCCAGGCCTGGGAGGGGGGAGTGAAGAGCCCCAGGAGCGGCCGAAGGAGCAGAGCTGAGGTGGAAATGGGGGGGGGGGTTGGGACAGATGGGGGGGGCAGTGGTGCAAGTAAAATTATCTCACCCCACCCCTGGGGCCAGGGAGGGGGAGCTGGGAGCGGTAGGACAGACCGTGCCTGGAAGGGCGGGAGGGAGTCCGGGGTTTTGCTCCTTTCCCCGCTAGGAGGGGCAGCAGCTGTACCGCTCCCAGTCCCCCACCCCTTCTCCTGAGGGACGAGGGGCGGGTTGGTGTCTCTGCGGTGCGGGCTGGTGCAGCCCGACCGGACCGGCCTATTGCCCTGCTAGGGGAGGGGTAGAATCGAGGTGTCAGATTTGGGGGCAGAACTACTGGGAGAGGGGGACTGATTTGAGGGTTGGGGGGCAGGTTATTTGCTGGGGAGGGGGCCGGGCAGAGGAGGAGGGGTGGGAGGTTGTGCCCTGGGGCAGAAATCACCTTGCTCGGTAAAGGGGGGGGGCAGCTAAGTGTGACCCACACACCCCTGGCCTGGCAGGGGGAGTTCAGACATTGACATCCCAAAACCCAGCATCAGTTTGTTTTATTAATCTCGTGCTCTGGGGGGTTTATTACACGATCCTTGGGAGATGCGGGGCTGACATTAGTTTTGAGCAGTGCGGGTTACCAATTCTGCACCTTTTATAAAAGCCACCACTTCTCTATTCCCACAGGCTGCATTTCAGGGAGGGAAACACCCACCTGCTCACAGCAGCCAGAGCGAGCATGTTCCTGAGCTTAGGGAAGTGAAACTGTCCAGGGGGAGCCAGCCAGGGCCTCAGGGAGCCCTATGGGATGGCTCCAGGATGAAGCTACTGGTGCCGTCGCTCTGGTGTACTGCGGAGAACCTGTCGCTCCGGAGTGTGGGAACAATTTCTGCCTATCTGCATCCCCCTGTGGCGTGAGGGAGCCATTAAGTCCATCTTCTGCCCTCAGCGCAGACCAGCTGTGCAGCAGAGAAGCCTCAGGCCAACCAGACAGCTGGCAAATTCTAGGGCAGGGCTAGTGTAACCTATGCCTGCTGGGTGTGGTGCGCTGTCCCATGTAGTGGCAATGACATTAATGAGTATGCTACAGTGCTGGCTAAGACCCCTGTAGCTTTTAGCTCATGGGTGGAGGCTCAGGCATTTAGCTCCAGAGGTCCCAGGTTGGATCTGGCCCACCCACGGCCAGGATCTGTGGGTGTTACTCCAGCTCTGCTGCTGTTAGCATTGAGAAGCCCTTTCTGTTTAAATGATGACGTTTCTTAGCACTTTAAACTCAGCATGTATGCTTGGATTGTGTTGAAATTTGATATGCCTTACAGGGGGCTGGGATAGGGCTGGAGATCCAAAATTGGGGTCATTTGACCAAGATACAGCCCTCGCTCCCCAGAAAAAATAAGCACTTTTCTTAAGGTTGACTGATTCTACCCACAAATTTCTACACACACATGGGGATCAAATCGTGGCTGTGAGCGGGCCCTAGAGGGTCTCTCTGACAGTCAGCCCCAGCTGGTGTGTGGCACCCATCAGGAAAAGCTATATTAAAAAATGTTACTTTCAATAAAGAGTTAATTTCTCCTGGTAGGCTGGAGCCTAATGACCACACAGCACATGAATTACTCTGCATGTGTGCAGAGTATGTATGAGAATTGCTCACCATCTAGTTTTCATACCCCAGGACAGTGGCTCTAAACCTTTCCAGACGACTGTATCCCTTTCAGGAGGCTGATTTGTCCTGCCTACCTCCAAGTTCCATCTCATTTAAAAATGACTTGCTTACAAAATCAGCCATGAAAATGCAAAAGTATCACAGCCACTAGTACTGAAAAAATGCTTCCTTTGTTGTCATATAATTATAAAATCAATTGGAATTTAAACCTTGTACTTACATTTCAGCATATGGTATATAGAGCAGTATAAACAAGTTATTGTCTGTTTATTTTAGTTGGCACTGACTTCGCTAGTGCTTTTTATGTAGCCTGTTTGTAAAACTAGGCAAATATCTAGATGAGTTGATGTACCCCGTGGAAGGCCTTTGCATACCCCAAGGGTATGTGTAACCTCAGCTGAGAACCACTGCCCTAGGTGGCTGAGCAGAACTTAAGAGTCTTTAGTAAATGGAAGTAACACTTGTGTATTATAAATTCAACACCTGCTGCTGGCACAAATCTGCAAATGAAACCTAGGTGGGTTGCCTGTATAAAAAGGGGCTTTTTATGCTGGGGAAATATAATTGGAGTACAGCGGAAGGTGCATATGCTATTTTAGAAAAGAAAAGAAATGACAGATGTGTCTCCTGACAGTTCTGTATCTGTAGATGGGCCATTCTATATGTATCACGCACACACGACATTCTGTCTCCTCGGAAGAGTAAAACTCCCCAGCCTGAAAAGAGTTCTTTCCTCTCATTGTTCTGCTTGTTGCTGTGTTGGGGATCTGGTGGGTATTCCCACTGATTCACTGTATTGTTTTCCAGAGACATCCCTGCATTGTGCCTGGTGATCAGTAGCCTTTATTTCAGAAGTTCCAAGACTGTGGGCACACACCCCTAGTGGGGCATGGAGAAAAGTTGGGGGGGGGGCATGGCAGGGCCTAGGCCAGCCCCCAGGGGGCAGGAAGAGAGCACCACCTAGCCCCACTCTGCTCCCAACTCTGCCTCGGTCCTGTCCTTAGCTACGTCCGTGGCTCCTGGTCCCACCCCACCCCAGTCTCGGTGCGGCCCTGCCCCATACCTCAGCCGCTGGCTGTGGTCCTGCTCCTGGGGGGTGCAGACAGAGGTAAGGGAAGGCCATGGCCCTCAAAATTTTGGGGACAGCTGCTTTATTTGGAGGAATGCTGATGTTAGACATGAGATGTAGTTCATATGAACAGTAATAGTTCCAACCTGTGTTGTCTTATGCCAAGATTACTCTATAGTTGACTATCCTCATGTTACTTTATAATTTCTCCTTTTGGTTACAGATTGACTCCTGCCTGAGAACAGATACGGGCTGGGCTTCGATCTTTAGACCTTGCAGTAATAAAAATATTACCATAAATGCCAGATGAGGAACAAGATGATATTTTTATTGGTTTGCTAAGGGAAGTTTCGTTCTGGGAGTGACGTGAAAAAAGAGTTGAAAAACAAAAGAGTCAGTAAGGTTTTGAAGAAAAGCAAAAGAGGCTCCTCAAACCTGTTACCTTCATCTGACGAGGGATATCTGGAAAAGCCTGGTGGATAATCAGCTGAACATGAGCTCCCTGAAAATAAGCCTGCTGCCGCCATGGAAACTTACCTTTCAGTAGGACTGTGTGTGCGTCTTTAAGGGCTGAATGAGTGTCCTGTTCCTGTTACTTCTCCATGTTTATTTTCTGAGTGGGTCAGAGCATCAAGAGAGAGAAACTTCTGTTCAGTGGAACTCAAACCAAACCCTTCAATTAAATCCGCGAGGAGAAGCGGATCTAAATAACTAATTCTGCAGGCTCATAAATGGAAATATTTGCTTGCAATGGGAGAGAAGAGATGAGGATTTAAGAGACGCTGTAAGAACCAATGAGATCATGAAAACACTGGGAAACTTCTGCCTGGGATCCATCAGACAGGTGAGCTTTGGTTACTTCTTTGTTGTTGTTGTTTGTTTATTTGTACTGTAGTACCACTGGTGAACCCCAGTCATGGTCAGGACCTATAGTGCAAGGTGCAGTACCAACACCGAACAAAATGATTCCTTGTTCTTTGGGGTTCAGCACCCCCGTTCTCCCTCTGGGGTGTCTGGACCCTGATTGTCATCATACCATCTATTTTTTTCTCTTTTTCAATCCCCCCTTTTTCTCTCCCCCACCCCAAAAGAAAACCTCAGTAGAAGTAGTTTGCATAAAGACAGATGTTCAAGCAGAGTTGAAGTTCTCAGGGGAATAAGCAAAGGTGTGTATTGATTTATCATTATTATATTATTGTGGACTAAGGTTTTCAGGGAGCTGAGGTGTGAAAATGTCAGTTCTAGGGGTTTTTTTTTGGTTGGATGTTGATCCCCCCCCCCCCCCCCCCCCCCCCCCCGGTTGAATAGTGTTGGTAATTGTCTGTCTAGCGTTGGGATAGCTATTTTTAAAATATATTTTATATCTTGCCATTAAACACAAATAAACTTAAATACACACATCCCAGGGATTGTCACTCATAAATGTCTCTTCCTGTGAAGGCAAATCCGTTAGAAATGTCTGTCCCTCACCATGGCTATTGGAGAGACATGATCACTGAATTCTAATGGTTCCACTTTAGAAATTGATGCTTTCTCCTCTTTCGCAGTTATTTTGGGGGGTCTGGGGTCCCTTTCCTTTAGAGGAACTGGTATCTCCCAAGTCTGGGCAGCTTCTACAGTAGACAGTTTGGATGGGAAGTGTGACAGAATCACAGGCCCAAAGCTCTGGAACTGCTCTGTATGAAGCCAGCCAGGACTCTGGGTAGTGTGACTCCTCTCAGGGCAGGCTGCCCAGGGCAAGGAGCCTCTTCGGCTATGGCCTTCCTGGGCCTGACCTCAGAGCATTCAGCATTCCTGTTCACACCATGCACTTCCCCTTGGCGGGTTCACCTAGACAGGACCCCTGGGAATGCCAGAGGGCCCTGCACACCAACTCCACGGTCAGTAGTGGCTCTCAGCCAGCAAGTAAAACAGAAGGTTTATTAGTGGACAGGAACACAGCATAGAACAGATCTTATGAGCACAGAAATCAGTGACTTTCAGCAAAGTCCATCTTGTGGGGACCCCAAGCTGGATGCCTCAGACTCTTTCCTCCCTCCTCCCCCAGTCCCCAACAGCAGACTGCTGTGACCTCCCACATGCCTGTTGCCCCTCCTCCTGGTCTTTGTCTCGCTTCCCGGGCAAAGTGTCACCTGGTCACATCCCCTTCCTGGTTTTCAGGTTAGGAAGGGCACCGTCCATCATTTATGTGTAGGCAACTGGAGCAGCTTCATCTGCCCCTGAGGGCCTCAGGAAAAGTCACACAGCCTCATCCCCACCACCTAGGCATTGGTGTAATACACAGGGAAACTGAGGTACACACAGTGTTCGTGCAGAACAATAAGACTCTCATACAACATAACAAGGGGGAACCCCACTTTGTCACAGGGAGTTTTGCTGCAAACCTTTACATTTTCTTTTGGCTGGGATAAGTGCTGGCACCTTAGAAAGGTCTGGCACTGGCATGGGTTTCTGTGGAGATTTTGGTTTTGGCTGTAAAGTGGTTGTTCTTTCATTATTGCTTCTGGCTTAGTTGACGTAAACATATTAAAATTATTTGCTGGAATTTCAGGTTGGAAAGACTTTTTGTCTTTCTTGAAAAAAGAGCAGGAGTACTTGTGCACCTTAGAGACTAACAAATTTATTTCAGCATAAGCTTTCGTGGGCTACAGCCCACTTCATCGGATGCATAGAGTGGAACATATAGTAAGGACGCCCGCGCGCGCGCACGCGCACACATTTTTAGAGAGAGAGAGAGAGAACAGACACAAAATGGCCAGAGGAGGAATCAGTCTTATAACTTTTAATCCAGTGGTTTGAGCACTCAACTGGGTTGACGTAAGGCTCTCTCAACCTCAGCTAGTGAAGCTGTTCCACTTCCAATAAATAAATAGTCATTGGGCCATAGAAAATGATTCTGTAGCTCAATGATTGGGGCACCTACCTGGGAGGTGGGAAACCAAGTCCGTTCCCCCCGGTCCAGGGACTCTAAACCTACATTTGGGATTAATGCATCTAAAGACCTTTGTGGATGTGGGCCATAGTGCTTCACTAACTCCTGATTTGCATGGAGTATTGTTAAGGTTCCTTCCTAAGCAACTGTGGGGAGATGCAGTTGATGACAGTGCTATAAAAACATCTGGACATTTGAATCCGGATCACCATATCAGAGTGTCCCATGAGCTGTTTATGGGCTGCACAAGATTTATTTAGTTATAACATAATCCTTATTATGCACACTGCATTTATTTTTTTCTCTCTCGTTTTGTCTTCATCAAGTTACAGTGAAAATGAAATTATTGTCTCTCCACCATGGCTCCACAGGAAGCATCTCTCTGCCTGGCTTCATCGTTTTCTTCATTAATTTACCGATTTACAACTTGGTGTCAGGTAGGCAATACCACTCATTCATCGTTTTTCCCCACTTTGCTCCCCCCCCGTTGTTACTTATATTATTCATTTGCTTTTCCATTGCTTAGCTGTTAAGGCGCATATAGGGACAAAATTATACAGTAACACTGCAAGTATTAGGAAAAAAACATCACTTTAGCCTACTTAATTCTACCACTTGATCAAAGGCTAGAAGAATTCATGTGCCAAATGCCATCCCATTTCCCTTCATGGTTTTCTGATATTCACCGAAATCACCAACCTTTTCCTGAGGTGTTTTTGTTTTTTTTTTAATTCATCAGCTGCAGCAAAATTATTACCAACATTAAACCAAAGCTCATAATTAGAAAAAAAAAAAGCAAGAAACAAATAGATATTTTGCTGCTTCATACCCATACAACCAGGGATTTGGAGCAATCAGATTTTTGAATTGCTCCACTCCGGCACCAATAGTGACTGCTCCAGCTTCGCTCTGACTCCGCTCCACCCTCCGACTTAAATTAATTTTTAACTAAATAAAAAAGTGCATACTGTAACTTTGAAAGAACATTATTTTTATTGTCATCAACAATGATACAAATTAGAATCATTCATAATTCTTTCTGTAAAAAATCATTGCAGCAATCAAGTCATCTTTCATAGCCTGCCGCAAATCATTTAAAATTAACTTTAACTTTAAAGCCAAAAACAGTCGCTCTACACGAGCTTGAGCTGTTGGCATGCTCGAAGCAATTCTATAGGCAGCCTGAATGTGGTGTGGGTAGCTGTGAATGGCCTCAAAACAGACTTAACTTTTAGCCTACCAATAGACTCTATTGCCTCACAGTCTTCCCGAAAGTTTCTCTTGAATAACGCTTCATTACAATTATGAATCACAGAAACTTGCCAGCATCTTTCTTGTTTATCCAATTCCTTTTTGACATTGTCATCTTCTGAAGAATTGATGCTTAATTATCTCCATTTCCCCATGATGCTTGAAGACGTCTCAGGGATGGACGCTCGAACAAATTCAGAGTGGAGACAGAACTTTGAGAACAGCCTGCTATTTCTGAAGGATGTGAACTTTCCAAAACCGCAAATATGATTGTTGATGACTGTCATAAACAGATAGCTAAGGGTTAATGTCTCTTTCACCTGAAACACCTGACCAGAAAACCAATCAGGAAACCGGATTTTTTCAACTTTGGGGGGAGGGAAGTGTGTGTCTGAGTCTTTTGTCTGTCTGCCTGTTTCCTCTGAGCTTTGGAGAAGTAGTTCTATTTTCTAGTCTTCTGTTTCTAAGTGTAAGGACAAAGAGATCAGATAGTAAGTTCTATGGTTTCTTTTTTTTGGTATTTGCATGAATATAAGTGCTGGAGGGCTTTGATTTGTATTCTTTTTGAATAAGGCTGTTTATTCAATATTCTTTTAAGCAATTGACCCTGTGTTGTATCATCTAATACAGAGAGCGCATTTGTTTGTATTTTTCTTTCTTTTTTATATAAAGCTTTCTTTTAAGACCTGTTGGAGTTTTTCTTTACTTCAGGGAAATTGAGTCTGTACTCACCAGGGAATTGGTGGGAGGAAGAAATCAGGGGAGTTCTGTGTGTTGGATTGCTAGCCTGATTTTGCATTCCCTCTGGGGGAATAGGAAAGTACTTTTGTTCCAGGATTGGGAACGGAGAGGGGGAATCACTCTGCGTAGTTTCACAGAGCTTGTGTCTGTGTATCTCTCCAGGAGCATCTGGAGGGGGGAAGGGAAAAAGGATTATTTCCCTTTGTTGTGAGACTCAAGGGATTTGGGTCTTGGGGTCCCCAGGGAAGGTTTTTCAGTGGGACCAGAGTGCCCCAAAACACTCTAATTTTTTGGGTGGTGGCAGCAGTACCAGGTCCAAGCTGGTAACTAAGCTTGGAGGTTTTCATGCTAACCCCCATATTTTGGACGCTAAGGTCCAAAATCTGGGAATAAGGTTATGTCATGGTGTAGCAGCGGTGGGATCTAGACAGAATCCAGAAGCCAGTAGGAATATTATATTTTTCTTTTCTCTGCTAAGGGCTTTTTAGCAGAGAGAAACAGTTTGGTTTTAAAAGGGAACCAGAGAGAATTTTTTTTTTCTGCTCTCTCTAGCAGTTTGCGGTTTGCATGTTAAGCGAGAAGACTGTTGAGGGTCTTTTGTCATGCAATAGCCCTCCCATTAGGTGGCAAGTACCAGCACTTATATGCATGCAAATAAAGTGGTTTTTCTGGTTTCCCTTAATTGAACATTAGCTAGAGAGAGAAAGGGAAAAAAACACTGTTGCTAGGCAGACTTCAGGAGGCAACAGAGCCTGCAGTTCAAAAGAGAAACACCGGAGGGCACCCCAACACAAGAAAACAGGAACCATGTCTACCAGGACAAAAATGGAGGCCGAAGACCAATTCAAAGAAGCTGAACACAGGCGAGAGATGGAAAAACACAAACAGGAACTAGAAATAAAACAAAAAGAGATGGAGATAAAAGAAAAGGAAGAAAACATGAAACTGGCAGCCTTCCAAAGAGAACAGGCAGCCCAAGAGGCAGCACACAAAAGAAACTAGAAGAAGAAGAGGTGGCCTACCGAAGGAAACAAGCAGAAGATGAGGCGGCCCACCACCGAGACATGGAAAAACACCAAAAAGAAATGGAAAAACAACAAAAACAAATGGAAAAAGAAAATGAAGAGAAGGAAAAACAGAGGAAACATGAACTGGAGTTGGCAAAAGCTGGGCTGCATGTGCCAGCCACCCCTAACAACCCGGCGCCAATTATTGCTCCACAGCACAGAAAATTTCCTACCTACAAGGCAGGTGATGACACCGAGGCCTTCTTGGAAAATTTTGAAAGAGCCTGTCTTGGGTACAGCATCCCCGAAGACCAGTACATGGTAGAATTAAGGCCACACCTCAGTGGACCTTTAGCAGAGGTGGCAGCTGAAATGCCCAAGCCGCAAATGAATGACTATAAACTTTTTCAAACCAAGGCCAGATACCGGATGGGGATAACCCCAGATCATGCCCGTCGGCGCTTCAGAACCCAAAAGTGGAAACCAGAGGTGTCATTTCCCAAACACGCCTACTACATTGCAAAAAACTATGAGGCCTGGTTAACAGGAAACAACATTCAAACCTTGGAAGAAGTGAACCTCCTCATACAAATGGAGCAGTTCTTGGATGGTGTTCCTGAAGACATCACACGGTACATACAAGATAGACATCCCAAAACTATCGCTGAGGCGGGGGAGATTGGAGCCAAATGGATGGAACTGGCAGAAAGCAAAAAAGCTACTGTCAAGGGGAACGATTACCCCAGGGGGCACACAGACCATAAACCCTACAACCGAGGACAGCCAAAGACCCTACATACCACCCAAGTAAAGCCACAGATACCCTACTCTTCAACCTCACCAGTCTCCAGTAACTCACCTCGGCCCAGTGACCCATCAGATGGAAGATGCTTTAAGTGTAATGAACTGGGACATATCAAGGCCAACTGTCCCAAGAACACCATGCGAGTGCAATTCATTACACCACCATCACCCCAAAGATCCCCAGGCCCAGATGCCTCTCAAATACCCTTGGAGCGAAGGGAAAATTTGAGAGTGGGCGGAAAGAAGGTTACTGCGTGGAGAGACACGGGGGCACAAGTGTCAGCTATCCACCAATCCTTCGTTGACCCCAAATTCATCAACCCAAAGGCCAAAGTTACAATTTACCCCTTCATGTCACAAGCTGTAGACTTGCCTACAGCTCAACTGCCTGTCCAGTACAAAGGCTGGTCAGGAATGTGGACTTTTGCAGTCTATGACAATTATCCTATCCCCATGCTACTGGGGGAAGACTTGGCCAACCAGGTGAGGCGGGCCAAGAGAGTGGGAATGGTTACCCGTAGCCAAACCAGGCAAGCTTCCAGACCCATTCCTGTTCCTGAGCCGTCCACAGAGGCCCCGTCTGTGTTACCAGAGACCCAGACAGAGGTAGTGGACCCGGATTCCATGCCTACCACTGAAACAGCCACAGCATCTCCAGTCCCAGGCCCGGAACTGGAACAGCAACCAGCACCAGCAAGTGCAACCACATCTTCAAACTCAACGCCAGAGGGCGCCAGCGAGCCAAAACTGGCAGAAGCACACGACAGCCATACCCAAAAGGCTCAGCCAGAGCCTGAAATACCCTCAGGTGCACCAGCGGAGAGCGGTTCACCAGCAACGGAAACAACCCCATCACCTACATCGCTTCCAGAGGGACCAAGCCCAAGTCCACAGTCTGAGGAAGAACTGGTGACCCCAGCCTCAAGGGAACAGTTCCAGGCTGAGCAGGAAGCAGATGACAGCCTTCAGAAAGCGTGGGCGGCGGCACGGAGCACCCCACCGCCTCTCAGCTCTTCTAATCGATCCCGGTTTGTTATAGACCAAGGACTTTTATACAAGGAAATTCTTTCTGGTGGACACCGGGAAGAATGGCAGCCGCAAAAACAGTTGGTGGTTCCAACTAAGTACCGGGGGAAGCTCTTAAGCTTAGCCCATGATCATCCCAGTGGCCATGCTGGGGTGAACAGAACCAAGGACCGGTTGGGGAAGTCCTTCCACTGGGAGGGGATGGGCAAGGACGTTGCCAAGTATGTCCAGTCTTGTGAGGTATGCCAAAAAGTGGGAAAGCCTCAAGACCAGGTCAAGGCCCCTCTCCAGCCACTCCCCATAATTGAGGTCCCATTTCAGCGAGTAGCTGTGGATATTCTGGGCCCTTTCCCAAAAAAGACGCCCAGAGGAAAGCAGTACGTACTGACTTTAGTGGACTTTGCTACCCGATGGCCAGAAGCAGTAGCTCTAGGCAACACCAGGGCTAACACTGTGTGCCTGGCCCTAACAGACATCTTTGCCAGGGTAGGTTGGCCCTCTGACATCCTTACAGATTCAGGGTCTAATTTCCTGGCAGGGACCATGGAAAAACTGTGGGAAACTCATGGGGTGAATCACTTGGTTGCCACCCCGTACCACCATCAAACCAATGGCCTGGTGGAAAGGTTCAATGGAACTTTGGGGGCCATGATAAGAAAATTCATCAACGAATTCTCCAATAATTGGGACCTAGTGTTGCAGCAGTTGCTGTTTGCCTACAGGGCTGTACCACATCCCAGTTTAGGGTTTTCACCATTTGAACTTGTGTATGGTCACAAGGTTAAGGGGCCATTACAGTTGGTGAAGCAGCAATGGGAGGGGTTTACGCCTTCTCCAGGAACTAACATTCTGGACTTTGTAAGCAACCTACAAAGCACCCTCCGACACTCTTTAGCCCTTGCTAGAGAGAACCTAAAGGATGCTCAAGAAGAGCAAAAGGCCTGGTATGACAGACATGCCAGAGAACGTTCCTTCAAGGTAGGAGACCAGGTTATGGTCTTGAAGGCGCAACAGGCCCATAAGATGGAAGCATCATGGGAAGGGCCATTCACGGTCCAAGAGCGCCTGGGAGCTGTAAACTACCTCATAGCATTTCCCAATTCCTCACTAAAGCCTAAAGTGTACCATGTTAATTCTCTCAAGCCTTTCTATTCCAGAGACTTACAGGTTTGTCAGTTTACAGTCCAGGGAGATGATGCTGAGTGGCCTGACGGTGTCTACTACGACGGAAAAAAAGACGGTGGCGTGGAAGAGGTGAACCTCTCAACCACCCTGAAACGTCTGCAGCGGCAACAAATCAAGGAGCTGTGCACTAGCTTCGCCCCATTGTTCTCAGCCACCCCAGGACGGACTGAACGGGCATACCACTCTATTGATACAGGTAATGCTCACCCAATCAGAACCCCACCCTACCGGGTGTCTCCTCATGCCCAAGCTGCTATAGAACGGGAGATCCAGAACATGCTACAGATGGGTATAATCCGCTCATCTACCAGTGCATGGGCATCTCCAGTGGTTCTGGTACCCAAACCAGATGGGGAAATACGCTTCTGCGTGGACTACCGTAAGCTAAATGCTGTAACTCGTCCGGACAACTATCCAATGCCACGTACTGATGAGCTATTGGAAAAGTTGGGACGTGCCCAGTTCATCTCTACCATAGACTTAACCAAGGGGTACTGGCAAGTACCGCTAGATGAACCTGCCAAGGAGAGGTCAGCATTCGTCACCCATACGGGGGTGTATGAATTCAATGTCCTTCCTTTCGGCCTTCGAAATGCACCCGCCACCTTCCAGAGGCTGGTAGACGGTCTACTAGCTGGACTGGGAGAATTTGCAGTTGCCTACCTCGATGATGTGGCCATTTTTTCAGACTCCTGGCCCGAACACCTACTCCACCTGGAAAAGGTCTTTGAGCGCATCAGGCAGGCAGGACTAACTGTTAAGGCCAAAAAGTGTCAAATAGGCCAAAACAGAGTGACTTACCTGGGGCACCAGGTGGGTCGAGGAACCATAAACCCCCTACAGGCCAAGGTGGATGCTATCCAAAAGTGGCCTGTCCCAAGGTCAAAGAAACAGGTCCAATCCTTCTTAGGCTTGGCCGGATACTACAGGCGATTTGTACCACACTACAGCCAAATCGCTGCCCCATTGACCGACCTAACCAAAAAGACCCAGCCAAATGCCGTTAAGTGGACTAATGAGTGTCAAAAAGCCTTTACCCAGCTTAAGGCAATGCTCATGTCTGACCCTGTACTCAGGGCCCCGGATTTTGACAAACCATTCCTAGTAACCACAGATGCATCTGAGCGTGGTATAGGAGCAGTGCTCATGCAGGAAGCAACAGATCACAACTTCCATCCTGTCGTGTTTCTCAGCAAGAAACTGTCTGAGAGGGAAAGTCACTGGTCAGTCAGTGAAAAGGAATGCTATGCCATTGTGTACGCCCTGGAAAAGCTACGCCCATATGTTTGGGGACGGCGGTTCCAACTACAAACTGACCATGCTGCACTAAAGTGGCTTCATACTGCCAAGGGGAACAACAAGAAACTTCTTCGTTGGAGTTTAGCTCTCCAAGATTTTAATTTTGAAATTCAACACATCACAGGAGCTTCTAACAAAGTTGCTGATGCACTCTCCCGTGACAGTTTCCCAGAATCCAGTAGTTAAAAAGTGTTCTTAAAATGTAAAAGTCTGTTAGTTATATACTTAGTAGTATATGTAAAGGTGCATGTGTTGTATTAATCTGTTTATTTTCAAGTTCTAGAAGGAAATTGCCGCCAGTGAGCTTCCCCACTGTCTGCAATTTGGGGGGCGTGTCATAAACAGATAGCTAAGGGTTAATGTCTCTTTCACCTGAAACACCTGACCAGAAAACCAATCAGGAAACCGGATTTTTTCAACTTTGGGGGGAGGGAAGTGTGTGTCTGAGTCTTTTGTCTGTCTGCCTGTTTCCTCTGAGCTTTGGAGAAGTAGTTCTATTTTCTAGTCTTCTGTTTCTAAGTGTAAGGACAAAGAGATCAGATAGTAAGTTCTATGGTTTCTTTTTTTTGGTATTTGCATGAATATAAGTGCTGGAGGGCTTTGATTTGTATTCTTTTTGAATAAGGCTGTTTATTCAATATTCTTTTAAGCAATTGACCCTGTGTTGTATCATCTAATACAGAGAGCGCATTTGTTTGTATTTTTCTTTCTTTTTTATATAAAGCTTTCTTTTAAGACCTGTTGGAGTTTTTCTTTACTTCAGGGAAATTGAGTCTGTACTCACCAGGGAATTGGTGGGAGGAAGAAATCAGGGGAGTTCTGTGTGTTGGATTGCTAGCCTGATTTTGCATTCCCTCTGGGGGAATAGGAAAGTACTTTTGTTCCAGGATTGGGAACGGAGAGGGGGAATCACTCTGCGTAGTTTCACAGAGCTTGTGTCTGTGTATCTCTCCAGGAGCATCTGGAGGGGGGAAGGGAAAAAGGATTATTTCCCTTTGTTGTGAGACTCAAGGGATTTGGGTCTTGGGGTCCCCAGGGAAGGTTTTTCAGTGGGACCAGAGTGCCCCAAAACACTCTAATTTTTTGGGTGGTGGCAGCAGTACCAGGTCCAAGCTGGTAACTAAGCTTGGAGGTTTTCATGCTAACCCCCATATTTTGGACGCTAAGGTCCAAAATCTGGGAATAAGGTTATGTCAATGACTCCTTTTGTTGTGTTTCATTTTCTTCAACCGTTTTTGCAGAGTTCAAATGTAGCAATAGATTGTTTTAAGAGTCGTCAAGCAATATCAAGGAGTCCTTCCTTTGCCTTTGGTATTTCCCTTGAGGTAAGAAGAATCCAATACTGTGGGTAAACATAAACTCCAGCAAGGAAATGAATATTGTCAAAAAGCTTCTCTTCGCGTTTCTGCATGGAGGATAGAATTCCTTCTGCAATTTGTCCACCATTTTCTTGCAAGAATTTTGACGGTTTTCACCATTCCTTCATTAAAACTCCCGGGGTTACATCGACAGCTTGAAGATTCACAGTTGTTTGGCTTGGCTTTGCCAAGAGGTCTTGCAAGTTCTTCACTTTGTCCCATTCAGCTTTTGTTAACTTGAGTTCTCTTGTTCCAGCAGAAGCCACTTGTTCACAGTAAGACTGAAAAATGAGAAGCCAATCAGTCATCACAATTGTTGAACCACAGCAAGTCACAGTATCCAATGATTGTTACCCCATGTAGATCAAGAATACTTGGAGTTTATAGTTTGGCAACGGCTTGTCGAATTTTTTCCAGTAATTTCTTTGCATGTTCTTTGTTCAGTCCATCCCAGATTGCCAACTGAAGAGTGTGAATACCACACATCATGAGTTGGACTTTTGAGTCGTCCTCAGGAAGCCATGTTGGAAGCATGAGGCTAGGGTCATTAATCCATTGCACAGCAGCATCCATGTTGAGTTTGATTTCATCCATTCCTTTAGTTCCTTCATCAGGCAAAATAACTTCAGTTCTGTCCACATACCTGTTCTCAGAGGTAGAAATGGTTTCATTGTCCTCACTGAAATTTTTGATGGCACACGTCATGTTTGATGCATTGTCAACGCAGATGCTCAGCACTTGCAATTCACTGATCCTAATTTTTTCTAAAATAGCTTTTACTTGACTTCTTACAAAGAATTGTGACACCCTTCAGTGTCGATTATGTCCAAGATTTTTACCACATCTTTATCTTTTCCTTCTCCATAGTACTGAGCATTGATTGCAATGAAATTTCTGTTTCCACAGGTTGCCACATCCATTTTCAGGTAGCACAATTTTTGCTCCAAAGCTTTCTTGAGCTCTTCATGACCAGACTCAGCTGTGCTGACAACTAAATGATGAACCACATCATGCCCTGTTGCAATGCCAAGCTGCCGACCCATTTCACCTGCAATTCTTTGGAATCCTTTGTTCTTTAGCCTGAAGGTAGTGAGCGGTGTTGAACTCAAGCAAACCATTTCCATCAGCCCTTCACGAAAAGTATTGGCATCCATGGTGACTGTAAACTTTGAGGACTTCAAATATGAGTCAAGTTTTTTTGGCTCAATTTTTTTGGGTCTCTTTTCAGATGAAGCTCTGCAAAAAATCTTTTCTCTAGGAGTTTTCAAAGAGCCTGATGAATGTCATTTAGCCGCGTCGGCTTTCTGTTTTGCCTCATCTTCCTCATCCTTTTTTGTAACCAGAGCTGCATAGTTT
This sequence comes from Gopherus evgoodei, assembly GCF_007399415.2. Lineage (NCBI taxonomy): Eukaryota > Metazoa > Chordata > Testudines > Testudinidae > Gopherus > Gopherus evgoodei. The sequence continues at coordinate 772,224 of NW_022059994.1, read as the reverse complement.
TCAGGATGGTTACATTTTACATGCCACCAAAGATTGAAAAACTTTTCACGGCACTTGCTTCACCTGTCTTGAAGCTACATGGTTTGAGCACGCCACTCACTTCCTTTTCCACCTTGCACGTTACCGATTTCTTCTTTGCTTTTCCCAAAAGCCCAAATTTGGGCTTTTCAAATTCAAAAGTAAAGACGTCATTGAGATCATTTTCCATAAATCGGCTGTCAGTCATGGGGGGCAGATTTGATAAAGCCATGACCAAATCTTGTGCTGCTACCGCATCCAAATATTTCTTGTTATGATCTTCAAAAAGCAATGAACAAAAACATTACATTTTTTTAATAATATACCTGCTTATGATATCTTAAACTACTTCGAATTTATTTTGGATTTTCTGGACAAAAATGATCGCATTTTCTTTTTACACAAAATTATTATTAAAGTATATTTTAATATTTTAACATGTTTCTTGCAGATTTAATGATGTAAGAAGTATTTTAATATACATAATTGCAATTTATAAATAAAAATTTATATTAATTAAGTTTTTCTTATGAAATTTTGTGGTAAAAATATTCAAAATATTTTCCAAGTTTTTAATTTAGTATCTCAAATGTTTTAATATAGATATAGCAATGAAATTTGGTATGTGCCGTACCATTGGTATGTACTATCACTGTTCTGCAACATTAATTGTTGGGAAGTAACGACGCTACATGTTACAAGGTTGAAAATAAACTTTAACGGGAAAAAGAACAGGAGTACTTGTGGCACCTTAGAGACTAACAGATTCATTTCAGTGTGAAAGCTCATGCTGAAATAAATGTGTTAGTCTCTAAGGTGCCACAAGTACTCCTGTTCTTTTTGCAGATACAGACTAACACGGCTACTACTCTGAAACCTGTCATTTAACGGGAAAGCAGATTCAAATTGCAAGGACAGTCCTTTTAGTAAAGAGAGCAAAATTTTGGAAATATGTTTTTGCTTCATCAGCCTGAATAGATTATACAAGATAGATATAGCAAATAATAGGTTCTATTTTGTATAATGTTTCCAGCCTGATGAAGGAAAAACATATTTCCAAAAAATTGCTCTCTCTACTAAAAGGACTGTGTTTGCAATTTGAATCCGCTTTCCCGTTAAACTTTATTTCCAACGTTCTATCATACAACATCATTCAAATAATTTTATTTAAACTACAGGCATCGTGAACTGTGGGGACTGGGCCAATTTTATTGATTTTTTTAAAAATCTTCGACTATTTAACGGATACAACCCTGGAATATGATTTAATGCTAAAACATACATTAAAATGGTACTCTTAATTTATTTTGTATAATTAACCATTTCTGAGAAAACTGTATAAAAATTCTAATCTGCTTAGATGCTTAGAATGATACAAACAATTTTACTTTTCAACTTTGGAACCATAAATTTTAAACGTAATAATAAATAATAACCAAAAATTATTAACTTATTATGGAACATAATATTACCGCTCGTAGCCAGAGTCAGTCGACGACAAGCCTTTCTTGAAATATGAAATAAAAATGACCAACTGCCAGTTCGGGACGCCTATGATTTAAATAATTTTGGATAATTATCGCTAAGACACAGACATAATTTCATTACTTTATATTAAAGCGTTTTTGAGGTATTAATCAGAAATTAACTTTTCATCACCTCCTTGAAGGGACTGTAGTTCTCTTAGGAAGAATTTTAGGACACGTGTTCACAGAAACATTGTTTCTTAAAATGCCCTAAGGATACACCCCCAAAGTTGTGTTGGACATTTTCCAATCACTCTGGATATATCACAAAAATCACTCCGAATTTATGCAAAACGTTTACTGTATATTTATATGCCTGCTGCATGTGACTTTTTCAGTAAATTTAAAATTACAAGCAACGCTACCAAAAGATCGTTGAATAGATAACATAAAATAAGTCCACCAGAGTGATATGGGAGCATGTACAAATAAACAAATGTACCGGTAGCAGGAGCCTATGTGAGAAATGAGCTTAAGTGGTTAATATCTCTTGCGATATCTTAATATATCAATAAACTAAAACATTGTTTTTGCAATATACCTGTTTGTGATATCTTAAGTGTTGCATCTTGTATCACACTTTTCCATAATCACAGCATTGAGCGTGTCTCTTTGATTAACCCTTACAAAAGAAGTATCAACACATACTAATTTAACTATCTAATCTACGCGAGTACGTACTCGTCTAACCTTGGCAGAAGGGTGGGAGCAGTCTGCAGTGTTGCCGAATGTCTGATAATTATCTGATTCATTAATAAAACATATCTCCAAAAAACTGTAATTTTGTATCAGTACATTAAATCTTGATTTTGACCGAAGTGAGAATAACTGTGACATATTACATAAAGTGGTAAAGTAGATGTTAGTATCAATTGTTATACAATCTGAAACTTTTTGGCACCTTTAGGACTTTCTTGCTAACTATCATTCATTTTGGATTGAAAATGAAAAACAAGAAACTGGAGCAGTCAAGATTTTCTGTGCTCTGGTTCTGCTCCAGCTCTGGGCAAAAACCTGCAGCTCCACTGCTCTGTGCTCCAGCTCTGGCCTCTGTTCCAAAGCCCTGCATACAACATCATCACACAACCTTAAAACACTAACAGGGTTAAAAAAAAAAACTAGATAAGTTCATGGAGGACAGGTCCATCAGTGGCTACTAGCCAGAGGTTGGGAGTGGGCAGCAGGGCATGGATCACTTAATGATTACCTATTCTTGTTCATTCCCTCTGGGGCACCTGTCATTGGCCACGGTTGGAAGCCAGGACACTGGGCTAGATGGATCATTGGTTTGACCCAGTATGGCCATTGTTATCTTAAGTCTTCCCCCTTCAGTTTTTCACCCCTTGGATGACTTAAAAGAATGACCAGCTTTTCTTTAACCTGTGCTGCAAGTACAGCGACTTCAAAGACAGAATCAAAATCATTCCAGCACAGAACAACTGGAATTACAGTGATGAGAGTATCTAGGTCCCCCGACAGAACAATGAAATTCCATCAAATATTTTCTAAACCAGTCTCTTGGAGTCTCTCTTTGCCCGTTTGGAAAATGAGGACAGTAATACTTACCTAGCTGACAATTCATTCATGCTCCTCTGGAGTACAGATACCATAGCCTGGGGGGGAAATATAAGTAGATGGACACCCACCTCCTCCACATCATCTGCTGCTGTCTCATGAGTGCAGCTACCAGCCAAGTTGAGGAATGTCCACAGTGCATTTACTACCAGTTCCTGAGGGCCAGCTGAGTTTGCTGAGTCTTTTCGATGCTGTCAAGTGTCTGCAAACCACACTTGGCTCACATTGCAGAGTCAAAACAAACATCATTTTAATATTTTGGTTTTAAAGCTTGAAACCCAGTGGTATAAGCTTTGGGAGGATTCTCCTTCCTATTTTTTTTCTCTGTCTCTGCAGAAAAGGCATTTTACAACTAGGTTAGATTTTTAAGGACAGGTCATTGTGGGGGAGATGAAACTAGGAAACCTCTTGAGAAAATGAGCACAAATTAGAACAAGGCCCTAAAGATACATTGCCATTTCCAAGCTGACTATGTACAGTAGAAGCTCAGAGTTGCGAACACCTGGGGAATGGAGGTTGTTCGTAACTCTGAACAAAACGTTATGGTGGTTCTTTCAAAACTTTATAGCTGAACATTGACTTAACGTTGCTTTGAAACTTTACTATGTAGAAGAAAAATGCTGCTTTTAACCATCTTAATTGTCAGATTTTTTTTGTAAATTCCCCCTTTTTTTTATAGTAGTTTGTTTAACATAGCCCTATACTGTATTTGCTGCCTTTTTTGTCTGGTCTGTCCTGCCTGATTGTGTACTTCTGGTTCCAAACGGGGTGTGTGGTTGACTGGTCAGTTCGTAAGTCTGCTGTTCGTAACTCTGAGGTTCTACAGTATGAAGATTTCAGAAAGGACTGAAAATTCTGCTTGAATCAGGAACCAAGTGCCTTCATAGTAAATACGAGGCCAGCTCTGATCAAATGTAACCATTTATATTTTTTATTAATCACCATAAGAATGGCCATAATGGGTCAAACCAAAGGTCCATCCAGCCCAGTATCCTGTCTTCCAACAGTGGCCAATGCCGAATGCCCCAGAGGGAATGAAGAGCACAAGCAATCACCAAGTGATCCATCCCCTACCTCCCACTCCCAGCCTCTGGCAAACGGAGGCTGGGATGGTGTCCCTAGCCTCATCTTGGCTAATAGATCCATCAATGGCTATCCTCCATGAATTTATCTAGTTTCTTTTTGAACCTTGTTATAGTCTTGGCCTTCACAAATCCTCTGGCAAAGAGTTCCACAGGTTAACTGTGTGTTGTGTGAAGAAATACTTCCTTTTGTTTGTTTTAAACCTGCTGCCTATTAACTTCATTTGATGACCCTTAGTTTTGTGTTATGAGGAGTAAAGAACACTTCCTTATTTACTTTCTCCACACTAGTCATGATTTTATAGACCTCTATCATATCCAGCCTTAGTTGTCCGTTTTCCAAGCTGAAAAGTCCCAGTCTTATTAATCTCTCCTCATATGGAAGCTGTTTCATACTCCTAATAATTTTTGTTGCCTTTTTCTGTACTTTTCCAATTCCAATATATCTTTTTTGAGATGGGGTGACCACATCTGCATGCAGTGTTCAAGATGTAGATGTACCATTAATTTATATAGAAGCAATATGATATTCTCAATTTGTTAAAGTTTATTTTCCTTGTGTCATGGTATGTTTCACAGCCCAGTTCACAGTCATCGGACCAGATCAACCTGTCACTGCTATTGTGGGTGAGGACATTGTGTTACCCTGTCACTTGTCTCCCGCAATGAGTGCTGAGAACATGGAGGTGAGATGGTCCCGGTCCGATTACTCTTCCTTTGTGCATCGCTATCGTGATGGAAAGGATCAGACTGAATATCAGATACCAGAATATACAGGAAGGACAGAGTTTCTGAAAGACGGCATCAGAAATGGAAGTGTTGCCTTGAGGTTACATAATATCAGACCCATGGATGAGGGACGATACACGTGCTATTTTGAGTCAACTTCCTTTTATAACGATGCCCATATGGAACTGGAGGTGGCAGGTCAGTAGCTTGTGCTTGTATTTCCTTTAGCAGTAGCATTTGATTGTTGGTGGTTGTTTTTTTTTTCTCATTTTCAGCTCAGTACCCAATAAGCTGGAAGCTTTTGGCATGTGTTTCTAAATTTAAGGTGTTTTTCCTACTCTTTTTTGGCTCACCTAAGAGAGGAAGAGGTGCATCCTCCTGGGTGGCTATAGTTGCTATATCTTGAGACCCCGGGGACAGCAAAGGAGCCCAACATGAACCTCACACCACAAGACCCAGTTCCTCCAAAGACTTCTCCAGGTCAATCAACATTGTGTTAGCCCAGTGTCCCAAATGCTGTTGGAAAATGAGACAGCAGAGAGACGACCAAATAATCATTCACTGAAAAGGAGATGTGCAGACAGATGTAAAAAGCAAAGTAATGGTGCATCTCTTAATCAAAATATCTCCTATCACAGTCAGGTCCACTGCTTTTATGTACATGGTGAGGGCCTGATCCAAAGCCCATAGCAATCAACTGGAGGTTTTCCAATGTCTTTGAAGCCGGCTGTAATATCTTCAGTAGACTTTGGTTCATGTCTCGAGTCAGGTGAGGTGAAAAGAGTTTAATTGTCTAGGTCAGTGGTTCTCAAACAGGGCCCCAGGACTCCTTGGGGGGCTGCAAACAGATTTCAGGGGGGTTGCCAAATAGGGCTGGCATTAGATTTGCTGGGGCCCGGGTCAGAAAGCTGAAGTCCCACTGCATAGGGCTGAATCTAAAGCCTGAGCAACTGAGCTTCATGTGGCCCCAAGTGGTGTGGGGCCCCAGGCAATTGCCCTGCTACCTACCCACTAACGCTGGCCCTGGCTTTTATATGCAGAAAAAAAGTTGGTGTGGCAGAGGAGGCCTGTGGAGTTTTTATAGCATGTTGTCGGGGTGGGGGGGGGCTCAGAGAGAAAAAGGTTGAGAACCCCTGGCATAGGTTGCTTTCATTAGGCAGGAAGAAAATGATTGAACTACACTATAGGAACCAGTTTACCCATGAGAAGCAGCAGAGATCAGCTGTGGTCCCTGATCATAAAGGCCACTGAGAGATCTATTGAAATCTGCAGGACGCCTTCCTGAATAACATCATTAAAAGATATTCAGCCGCAGATACCAACACTTTTTTTCCATCACCGGTCTCATGCTCAGCTGCTGCAGATCTCGGGAAATTGTGAAATCGTGATGTGACTGTAGATGTCTCCTCAGCAATTTACCCTCTAAAATGGATTTGAAAATGTGCATTCATGGATAAGATTGTGAATATCCTAAGTCTCCCGTTGTGAAGAGAGGTCTAATTTCTTTGTGGAAGAGGGACTGGCATCAGAGACGACACGTTCGGGGTGGGGCCTGCGAGGTCTCATCCCCCCCCCCATTTGCTACTTGGCTTGTACTGAGCATGCTCACACACACTGAGCATGCTCAGTAACACTGCTGAAGCCGGCTGCCCTCACTCTGCTCTCCCACTATTGGAGGGCACAGGTCAGCTCTGCCTGGCACCCTACTCTTTCAAAAGAGTGGCCATCAATAAGTGGCCTAATGGCTCCCATTAGTTTGTCACCATCCACCAACCTCGCCCGCCTTGTCTAATATCCTGCAACCGACATGGCTGCAACACCACGGCACAATATAAAATTGAAACAATTTTATTCCACTCTCCTCTAGCTCTAGGTGCTGCTCCTCTCCTCTCTGTTGAGGGTTATCAGGATGGAGGGATCCGAGTGGTGTGCCGATCGGCCGGGTGGTTCCCAGAGCCTGAGGTTTTCTGGAGAGGTCTCACTGGACAACATGTACCGTTGCTGTCTGAAAGAACATTCCAAGAGGCTAATGGCCTGTTTGAAACAGAAACTTTGTTCACTGCTCTCAGCACATCCTGAGCATCTGTCAGCAACAGTGGATGAAACTAAGGGGCTGCCTGCATTGCAGCCAGGGGCGTGGATTGTACCTCATGTAGATATGCCCACGCTAACTGTCCTGTAGCTAGCTCTCTAAAACTAGAAGTGGGCTTCAGAGCAGCTTTCAGCACCCTGGGAACATACCCGCTGGAGCAGCTGGCAATGAAGCCCATGTTGTGGCATCCTCGCTTTTACTTTTAGCGAGCCAGCTAGAGCATAGTTAGTGCTGATCCATCTACCTGAGCTGCCATGCACACCCAGAACGTCAGTGCAGAGATGGCTGCAGCTGTCTTCTCCTGTTCTAACGCTGTCCCCTTAAGCCAGACAGGTGCCTTTTTATGACTAACTTGACTTATGCACTTTATGCCATGTGGCACAGAGGGCCTTCACCGCTGCCTTGCGTCTTTGTTGGTTTCTTGCTTCAATCTGAGCTTCTTCCCAAGTCACTTGATGACTTTCGGCTCTGCTTCTGTTGAGCATTCCCATGCATTTGTTGTGCTGAAGGTTTAAATACTTACTCCTTATGCTGAATATCGGTATAAGTTACAATGTTAAAGAGATAAGTTGGGCCAGGTAATATCTCCTACTCGACCATCTTCTGTTGGGAAGAGAGCCAAGCTTTCTAGTTTACACAGAGCTCTTCTTCAGGTCTGGGAGCCTAACTCAGAGTGTTCCATCTTGTATTTACCTGTGACACACTCAGTTAGTTTCCCAGACTTGAAGAAGAGCTCTGTGTAAGCTCAAAAGCTTTCTCTCCCCAATGGAAATTGGTACAATAAAAGCTATTACCTCGCCCGCCTTGTCTAATATCCTGCAACCGACATGGCTGCAACACCACGGCACAATATAAAATTGAAACAATTTTATTCCACTCTCCTCTAGCTCTAGGTGCTGCTCCTCTCCTCTCTGTTGAGGGTTATCAGGATGGAGGGATCCGAGTGGTGTGCCGATCGGCCGGGTGGTTCCCAGAGCCTGAGGTTTTCTGGAGAGGTCTCACTGGACAACATGTACCGTTGCTGTCTGAAAGAACATTCCAAGAGGCTAATGGCCTGTTTGAAACAGAAACTTCTATAATCATAACAGAAACCTCAAACCAGAACATCTCCTGTTCCATTAGGAGCACTCTCCTCAAACAAGAAAAGGAATCAAGAATTTATATAGCAGGTCAGTTGCCATCCAAACCACAATGTGACCATCAACACGCACACACCCGCAATTGGCTAACAATGTTAAAATGTGTCTATACCAATGAAAACTGCCTTAGAAACAGCCACTAAGCATTATCATGTATGCAAATGAATAGTGATTGAATGATACATAAATATTCAAACAGAGGATGTTGTGAAGGCCAAGACTATAACACGGTTCAAAAAAGAACTAGATACGTTCATGGAGGACAGGTCCATTAATGATAGGCCAGGATGGACAGGGATGGTGTCCCTAGCCTCTGTTTGCCAGAAGTTGGGAATGGGCAACAAGGGATGGATCATTTGATGATCACTTGTTCTGTTCATTCCCGCTGGGGCACCTGGCATTGGCCACTGTCAGAAGACAGGATGCTGGGCTAGATGGACCTTTGGTCTGACCCAGTCTGGCCGTTCTTATGTTCTTATTGTGCCTAATTCCTTCCCAAGCTGTTGTCTCCCCACAGCTGAACAGTAGCGGATTTCACGGCCTCACATGTTTGCTGCCCATTGGAGGAGAGATCACCAAGGCAGAGTCTGGGTATATTCTTAGTGCATCATGTTTTATTTATGCTACAAACTTCAGTCCTTGAAGTGAAATGGTCACAAACAGCATATAGGTGAAACCCTCTTTCAGAAATATCAACTCAGACACCGCTTCCTCGTTCCCCGGGAACAGGTCTGCTCCAATAATTCACTCTCCTTAGAGAGATTAAGGCAGAGGGCAAACTCTCTGGCTCTTTGCCACAGCTCCCCACCAAATACACTACAGCACAAAGCTAATGACTGAAGGAACAAAAGGGACACTGTGTAGAATCAAGCATGTGGGGTTATTACATAGAGTGCTGGTGGAGTGTCACTTTGCTTATCAGACTCAGAGACACTGCCAAACAATTGATTACATTGGATTATATAGATTTTTCATGAGCGGAGAGAAGTAACGAGGTGGGTGGTCCTGAGCCCCTAGATAGGTCTAGCAGCAAGACAAGATAAGCACAGTAGTCAGTAGTCTAAAGATTACATAATGTCTCTGCCCATGGTTTCAGGTTAACAAATAACATACAATTAGTACACAGGTTTTTTTGTTTAAACAATGTATAAAGTGTATTAGTATTAAAGTATATATGTTGAATTCTGATTTTGGGTCATGGGAATGAAGTAGGTTCTGATTGTCCAACAGGTACATACCTGGGGGTTAAAGGAAAAAGACATTGAAAAGTACATGGCAATAGAAATTGCCTTTCATGTTGCTCATTTGTGTTTCTAAATGCAGACACTGGTATCTGGGAGGGAGAAGGGAGGAGGTCATATCTCACACTGACATGCATGAACCTCTTCCATAAACTCAAGGTTGGCATGTGGAGAGAACATGGCGATCTTCTCTTGCAGAGGAATGGACACAGATTCAGACACAGGGCCCCTTTCATTCCTTTGGTCTGTTTGCAGCTTCAGATAAGAGTGCCAATTACTGCTCCCCGTCTGGAGTTCTGCTGACCGTGCCTATTTTAGTAAAAGGCAAGGTTGTCTCTTGTTTGTTCTGCTTCTTTTCAGCTAATATTCACTATTTGCTGGGCCTCTCGGCCTCTTGACCAAACTCTGGAATTTGGGCCTGTAAAAAGAGCTGACATAGCCTGTATCGGGTATTTACATAAACAGCACATGGATTTTGGCCCTTCCATGACATTAAAGCATGTCTTGAAAGACTGAACAGGTTTCTCAATCCAAGGAGAAGAACTTGTAAGACTATGTTAATGGTGCATTCAGGTGACTCCAGCAATAATATATAGCTCAGCTCCCTTCTGTGTTTCATAACAAAACAAAGCTCCATCCAGGTTTGATCAATGCAAACAGCCTACACAGATTGTGTGGTGTGGATTCACTATGAATGGGTATGTGTCTGGAAGGTGGGGGCCACTGACGCACAGTTATTATGGCAGGTAGAGTGGCATTTCCAGTCTGTACAAGGAGCAGTAGGTGAGGCAGACTGGCTTTTTGCTTCATGGCAAAATGGAGGATGTGGAGCGGTGTGGTTTCCTATCTCCGTGTACAAAATAAAACCAGTTGAACAGGTCAGAATAAATGTTCATTGCCAATTTAAACCTTCTAAGGGAATTGAATCATTCATGAACTGTCCTGATTTCTAGGAATGTATTTTTTATTCTTAACTATTTGCTGGATATTTTGGGTGAAACTGACTGGCAGCCCTCAATCCACAGTCATGGTCCCTTATGTACTATGGTGATAATGTTGCTGTCTATTTGCCATGGCTGTTCTCCAGCATCTAAAGTTACATTTTAAAAAACACCACTCTAACATTTGTGGTTCTGAATTAAACCTTCAAAATGTGATTTCTGTGTAATCAATGCATTGGTGTCTGCCTGTGTCTGAAGAGAGCCTGAAACAATAGCTTGAGAGGTGTGAACTGCCCCTGTTTATTTCAGTGGGACAGCCCTGCTGAAGTCTAATAAGCATACTTTGATGATCAGATTTCTCTAGAACAGGAATCCTTTCCAGTGTACCTTCAAATGAGCAAATAAAACTAAGGAAATCTCTCTACCAGAATCTTTTTAAAGTAATGTTAAGGTTGTAAAGTTCTTTATCTGCCAATGAAAAGCACTATATTAGAGCTGAGTTATTTATTATTATCCCTCAGTATTACATCATGGGGATTTTTTTTTTCAAACAAAGATCCTTCACATCATACAAAAATCTTTTAGCTTAGAAAGGGGAAACCTTTAATTTGTCCCCATGAGTGTCCAGTAAATCATGACCATGAACCAACTTCGTAGGTTTGGTAGTCTGGAGTTTTGTTAAACCCTCTGCAGAATTCCTGTCATTTAGGTGCTCAAATGCCCTAATTCTCCTTTCCCTTAAGAGTGCTGTCTTCCTGAGGTCGACAACAATCAGGATATAGTGAAGTACTAACATATTCTTGAGCTACGCATTCATATCCTTATGGATTCCTCCAGGTGCTCCGTTAATCACTGGGATTTATTTTTGTTCTAGTTTTTCCATAATAATTGATGGCAAATTATGAAGAACTCTATGTTCTCTTATTTCTTTTTTTTTTAATAGTTCTGTCGGCTGGTATGTCTTTGTCTTCTTTTCTACAACAGCTGTATCAAACCTGTTTGCCCGCATGGTTTGGTCTGTGACAATTGCCAGATCCCATTAAATCTTATACCTCTTCATTTTCTAGAACATTTTCAACTTGGTGATGATAACACTGCATGGTTCATTTGAATATATATTTTCCACAGAGGCTCCAATGCAGATGCTTGGCAACCTCATTGTGTCTATTCATATATTCTCTCCCAGCCAGGATCCTGCAGGCCCTCAACACATGCTCCACCATCTTTCTTTTCAGAATACATTCTGCATCTTGGGGAGCAGTTCTGTTTAATCTATTATGTTTCAAGTGTCATTAGGCCTTAACGACTACTCATAGGCAACCAGAATGCAGCTGTCTCTCTTTTGAGGATAACCATCTACAAGCCACTAATTTCTTAATCTTCTATCACTAATGGGTTTGATCTCTCTCCAGGCATTGCTTTCTGTGCAAATATTTTGGGTCTTTCTCTGGTGATTTGCTTTCTCCTTTCTCTTATGCTTTCTTGGACTGGGATACGCGTTCAGCCATCACCTGTTGTTGTGACCAGATGGGCTTTTACTCTTCTTGACTCTTCATATATTTTGATGTTGTTATATTCTTCACTGTCTGTCTGTTACTTCCTCCACCCCACCCCACCCCCAGATTTTTCCTCCATCACATCATTGGATGTAAATCCTCTCCATATCTTGATTAACATTCATTACTCTGTGTATTACGAGGAGGTTTTTTCTTGTTTTTCAATTTTGTTCTTCTCTGATAGATTCCAGTTGATCACTCCAGCCATGGGCCATACTTGCGGTATCATACATTGATGACTCAGACCAACTTGTTTGTTGTTTTTAGATTAGTTTTTATGTATGTGTAATATTGTTTCCTCACATCTTCTGTGATTTCCTTATGTTGTACCTCTGACAGTTCCCTGATCCTGAGATATTTATAGGGGCCACGGTGAGCGAGATGCTGGATTGTGCCTTTGTTGACTTGAGCACCATCAGACTGAACCATTTTTCCCCCTCTTTACAGATGCCGATGCTCATTGAGCCGATCCAAACCTTAGCTTTATGTCTTCACTAAACTGTTTTATGCATCTATCTCATCAGTCTCTGTATCTCCCTTTGTGACTGTCCATACATTTTCAGATCATCCCTGTGTAGCAGATAGTTAGCTGGTAATGATTCTTTCCTGATATGACAACTGCAATTTGTCTTCCGGGGTGTCCTTGTGAGTTGCAGCACTGCTGCCACAAACAGCTGTGATGCTATGGAATCCCCTTGAAAGATTTGGACCTCATCAATGAGATTCCCTTCCAGGAAGAGTCGAGGGTCCCAGTTAACCATTCATTGCTGCCAAAAGAATATGATCATGGAGGAACCTTGCGCATTTTCACTATCTCAGTGATCCACTAATGTGGGATTCTGTCATATCTTTTTTGTAGACTACTGTAGCCCATAGGGCTGGTTTGCCTTCATTATATTCTGCTGTAAAACAAGGAACCTACAGGCCTGGATCCTGTAAGTCAGTAGCTTAAGCAAGTTAGCATAAGTACAGTCAAATATAGTAGGCCTGAGTTGTTTCTTTGTTTTTTTTATAGCTAAATGGCCAGTTACCCATAGATTCTGGGGAACTAGAAATAGCTTCCTCAATAGCAGGAGTTGAAATCTAATAGTAAATAGCAGCCGCAGGAACAAGGAAGCGATCACTGAAACTCGCCTGAGTAGGAAGTGATGGGTATGATAATGAGAGAAATGGCAATTTGTATAAATATGCTGACCTACAGGATAAGTGCACCCCGATATTATGAGGGTGAGGAAGTTAGATGTGGGCATGGAAGGCTGAGCATTCACATGAATAATCATGATGGTGCTCCAGCCCTGTAATAGGGCAAACCACCATGTGGAGGGGGTTAACTTTCCATCATTGTACCCTTCAACTCTGTAGTTATCTACTATCAGTCTTGGGCATTGAGGAACCTGGACCATTGGACTCATTCAGCATGCCAGAGGTGGGACTAGTCCTTAGTTTCTTACCACCAGGTCCTCAAGGAAGGGTGTGAGTAAGCAAATCTAAGAGCGCATGCAAAGAATGATACCGCAGATATCCCCAATGCCGTGTTATTGATGATTATTTATGTGGCTTGGAATTTTTCTGGCTTTCTTATTGATCTTAATAAAAATCTCTAAAGCTTTGCTTTGCCCACAGTGTGTGAGTCCTCACCCTACACCACGAGGTTCCCTACAAGATATTGAACTCGTTTGTTTGAGTTCAGTGTAGCCTGATTCTGGGACAAGAATCCTCTTGCCCTCAGTCTACTAATAAGATTCAACTGGCAACCAATACAAGTATTATTAACAATTAAAAAGATTAGGCAACACTAATCATACCTCTCTAGCTTTTTCTTTTTTCTGTTTTGCATCCTTTGTGACCCTTCTGTTCAGCGTCAGGTGGTCTTGCATCCCTTTCATGTTTGCTGTGGAATTTTCCTGCTCGGGATGCAGCATTCCACTGCAAATTAGCACGATCCAAATTTTCTTTGCCAGAAGTGCCATTATAGAAGTTTCCATATAGTTGGTAAACACATGATCACCCTGTAACTCTGAGGATCACTGCAGCTTGCTTTCTTCCTTCTTTCTTTTCTCTCTGTCACCATCCATCTTGGACATCTGTTCTTCAAACATTTGTTAATTTTTTCCAGTAGGCAGTCATAGAGAGTGGTTTGTCATTTCGTCCACAATCCATGCCCCCATTTAATCCTCATGCTTTCTAATTTTTCATTCCTCTCAGTGTCTCATCTATTTCTTTCTTTGACATTTTTGTATGTTCCTCAATCGTGTGTTTTTTCCCATATTTCCCCACTGTTTATTACATTGTTATAATTCTCTTATGTTGTTAGTAGTAGTAATTTGAGTATGTTATATTGAAGAACTCTCTAAAGTTCTGGGGAAAAAATAGAAGCCAAGAAATTCATAGTTAAGATTAAATTACAAGAAACCCACATCTTTTGAAAACTGGAAATTTGCAGGTAAGATAGCTAATTTTTTTAACTCTATTTTTTTTTTAAATAAAGGTAGTATAGACTCAAACCATTGATATGTGTCTGGATTCTTCACTTTAGCAAACTTTTCTGTGTAGGTAATTTTTATCTTATGGGTTGTTTGTCAAAAACTGTTCACTTCAACTGTAATTATTATATGTGATATCACAGCATTGAACAATATCTCAGCAGTGAATCAAGCCAAGCTCACTTACTCACTGACACCATATATTACTGTTAAAATGGTTCTAATCAAGATCATTTTAAGTCAGTTTCTGATCAATTTCGTAGTGTAAACAGGGCCATCTCTGATTCCTTGTCTCACCCAAATTCTGCTGTACATGTATATATTTGTAATAAAAATCATTTGACCTTTGTCCTTGCTTCCAAAGTAATGCCAGTTCTTTTTTTTTTTTTTTCTCCCAGAACTTTTTTTCCCGAAGAAATCTGCCTGGATCGCCATTCTGTGCACGATCGTGGTTATTCAGTTTTTTTTTATTGGTCTCTTAATTTATCACTTGAAAACAAAAGGTAATACATTAAATAAAGGAAGTAAACCATAAAGAGGCATTCTCTTAATAAATATTTTTTTTAATGATATGCAGTGATGGTGATGACTCCATAGTTAAGGTTGTTACTTTTATTTTCAAATGATTGCAAAGTCTGTTTTTGTTCCCCTCTCTAAATCCCAAAACAGTGATATCAGCACAAAAAAATTATAGCCCTAGAGCAGGGGGTGACTTTTGTTCTGCAAAATTGGAAGTGATTTGAACAAAGTGTTCCCAATTTACAGCATCCTAAATATGAGAATGTTCATCCAAGCTCCATTTTTTTCTTTTACCATTTCTTAAGAACAAAACAAAGTAGAAACTTAAAATTTAGTGTATGGGACTTTGCAGTTGAGATCTAATATGCAGAGCCAAAATACAGTTGTATAAAGTGGAAATATGCAACACGGATAAGGCCCAAATTGTCACATGTCATCACTGATTTGAATTTCCTCAGTTTTTGTGTAATGAATCCAAGTGTATGACTGACTTCAGAACTAGCCCTGGCTTTCACTCAGCTGTTGCTCGTAGCCCCATCTTTCATTCACACACACAATCCTCTGGCCTGAGTTCAGTGGTCCTTTCCACCCAGGCTAGTTCACACAGCTGGGGCTCTGCTTTCAGTCAGGCTGGTATTCCAGTGAGGGCTCAGGCTAAATTACTAGAATTCTGATGGTCCTCCAGTTCCTTCCCATAATTCCCCCGGGTGCCGAGAAGGAGAGACAAGTTCTTCCAAAAATCATTGGAAAAGAATCGTAGAATGGCTCAGCTTAGCATAGACCAAAGAACCCTGGGATATGTCCCCAGAAGTCCTAGTACTGCACAATGGTGAATGCAACAGTAGTGAAGACACAGTAAATTTCTGAGTATGTGTTCGCAGAGCGGCTGCAAACCTGGTCCAGGCTAACCTAGATGCTCAGACCCAAGTGCCAATCATTCAAGTTAACTCTGCATTGAAGATACACCCTGAGACTCCTGGAGCCTGGTTTTAAGATCAGAGGAATCCAAGTTCCAGCAGGAGTCAAAGGTTACTGTACATGCTGAGCTCTTCTGAAAATCAGGCACAGGGTGTGTCATGCTGGACATATTAAAACTCAGGAACCCAAACAATGACCATTTTCACTGTGCACCAGTTTTGTGGGGACTGGAGCCAAGAGATCTGGGACCCCATTCCTATGGGACCCCATGCCTATTTGCATTCAGAGCAGAGTCACTTTACCTTGCATTTAGTGAACTCATAGACACTTTGTTTGGCCACTCTGCCAGCGTACCCCAGTGCAGTCCCTGGGGGAGGTTTGTAGAGCCATAGGTAAATTTTGACCATAAAGGGTATAGTCTTTTTACTGTGTATCCCTGGGGGAAAGAAATGTAATAATAATAGTGTATTTATTTCTGCTTATTTTTTTAGAGAAGAAGGCTGCAGAACGTAGTAAGTGTTATTCCCTCTCCTTTCACAATCTTTTGCACACAGTACCCTTGTTTGGGGGTGCGGTGGGGGTTGGTTGCTTGTTTGGGGTGTTTTTATAATGTCATTTGGTTTTTAATTTAATTTTTAAAAGATGTTGCGGGGTGGGTTAATATTAAATATGTGGAATTTCACATTGAAAGGAAACTTTTTTTTAAAAAGTTTTATATGTGACTAAAACCAGGAAAGTTGAATAGAAATGACCCAT
Source organism: Gopherus evgoodei (assembly GCF_007399415.2). Lineage (NCBI taxonomy): Eukaryota > Metazoa > Chordata > Testudines > Testudinidae > Gopherus > Gopherus evgoodei. The sequence continues at coordinate 755,649 of NW_022059994.1, read as the reverse complement.
CAGCCTTAATCTTGGTACTGACGATCTAATATAATAAAGGCATGAGATTTAACATACACAACGAAGGGAAAATCTAAGGCCCTGATTCAAGAAAGTTTTATACAAGTATTTAAGTGTCTCCCTATTTAGGGCAGCCCTTAAGCACATGTTTAACTTTAGGCATGGAGTTTTTTGTCTCATTGAAGGTAATTGGCACGTAAGCGCATGTCAACGTTTTGCATGTGTCTAAACCTTTACTTTCTAGTAAGGACATGAGGCACTGAAGAGGGGAAGTTTATATTTCTAGAAATCAAAGATACAATAAATGCTTAAAGTATGTTATCAAAATATAAATATTAGTAATTTTATTTCCTGTTGTTATTTCAAATCTTTGGAAAATCAGACCTTCTCCAGGTGGGTTGGATACAAAGCCAGGGTCTTTCCCTTCAGTCTTGTGAGATTTGGAATTGGGTCCATAGGATACAATTGAGGATTTGCCATGGACATCAGTGAGTGAAGCATTAGACCTTTAATAAAAAGGGTTATTTGTTTTGCTTGTTTGTTTTAAAGATAACTTTAGTGTATCTCCAGGTTAAGTATGATGATAATATAGAAATAAATATTAGTTATTGGAAATTTCTGTAAACTCTCTATTAAATGTGTAGCCTTTGAAAGAGAACTGCTCATGTGCTGTATATGTATTTCTGACATTATGTCATGGTAACTTTTTACTAGAATTTATAACTAGAGGTGTTTGGAAGATGTGCTGGACATTTTGCTCTTTGAAAATTAGTTTCCCCCAAAAAGTCAAAATATTAAAAAAAATAATAATGGAACCAAAAGGTTCTAAAAAATGAAAATTATCATTTCAAATTGACATTTAGCACAAAGTAAGGTTTTTTGTTTAAACAGGAAAATTTATTTGAAAAATGATATTTTAATTTGAAATGAAACACGAATTGTCTCATTTCTAAATGTTGATTTACATTTTTTTTTAACATTTCACCACAGAAAAAAAGGTTCCCCTTCCCCCCCCCAAGAATCATCATTTTTCCTCCAAAAATTACCATTTCAATTAAATATTCTTTGCAGGAAAAGTTTTCAAACACATTTGTGACCAGATTTACTTCTGTTTCCCCCTTTCCACTCCCCACATTTCATTCTGTATAATATTGCTGCTTGCTAATTTAATGTTCGTTCAGAGGAGTTCTCATTTCTATTTATTGATTGCAGGGTGGAGAGACTGCCTTACAGAAGCAGGTAATGAATGTTCACATTTTATCAAAGTCCAAATCCCATCCCTCCCAAGGGTTCCTAATATTCTGTTCACTTTTTTGACTGTCGCTGCACACAGAGCAGAAGTTTTCAGAGTAGAGTAGTCCATTTTGGTTGGATGTAGTCCTGGAGATTTCATCACATGACATAATCTTTAATTAAAGATGAAACTTTAGTTCTTGGAGACTCCTGGAAAATCCTGGAGGGTTTGCAACCCTATGTCAGAGAACTATCCACAATGACTCCAAGGTCTGTCTCTTGAGTGGCAACAGCGAATTTGGACCCCCAAATTTCATTGGGATTGTTTTCCCATGTGCAGTATTTTGCGTCTATCAGCATTGAATTCTATCAGCCATTTTGGTGCAGGCAGTTTCCTGGCTCAGAAATCCCTTGGTCTGCCACACCAGCAAGCTGCGTGCCCAGGGAGTTCTGGCCCCAGTCCACAAACCCAGACCAAGGCACCTAATGCCCAGTTTTAGGCATCACGGGATCCACAAAACCCCTGCCTGGCTGCCACCTGAATGGAGGTGTCTCAGCTCAGGGACTTTCACTGAAAAATGTAGGCACCAAGGACCTAAGTTTCTACCTCTCGGCAGGCACACCGCTGCCTCCCTCCCACCCAATCCCCCATGCGAGCCAGAGACAACAGCCTATTTTGTCTGTGAGGCCCAACGTGGTAGGCAGGCTCAGAGGCCACCGAGTTCTGTGTAGAACAGTTGAAGGGAAAGGCCCCTTGTAGCTTTCAGCCAGTGGTGAGGGTACTCATCCAGGATGTGGAAATCCTCCAGTTCAAGTCCCTCTCCATCTGTGAGGAGAACAGGATTTTAAAATGGGGCTGGGATGGGGACAAGAGCCAGGGGCATCTCTTAGGCCTCCCACCCCCCCCGCCCTGGGCAGGTTGAGGGTCTGGGGCTTCCCACAGCGACTCAGGCTCCACGGGGAGTTCTGATCACGGCCCAGCTCAGGTGGCATGGGGATGGGACTTTGGGGGAAGAGGAGGGGCAGAGGGTGGGGACCATGAAGGGAGGGGTGAGGCCATGGGGGAAGAGGAGAAGCAGGGAGTGGGGGCTACAGAGTGGGGTGGGACTGCATAAAGGGGCGGGGCTACAGGAGCAAGAGGAGGAGCAGAGGGCAGGGCCTCGGGGGGAAGAGGTGGAGCAGGGGGCAAGGCCGTGGAGAGGGGTGGGGCCACAAGCGGAAGAGAAGGGTGGGGCCACAGAAGGGGGCGGGGCCTGATGTCCCCCACTCTGAGGCCAGAGCACTTATCTGAGAGATGGGAGATCCCTGTTTTAATCCCTTCTCTCGAGCAGGCAGAGTTAGGGGTCTCCTATAGCCCAGGTGAGCACCCTAATCACTGGACTAAAGGGAATAAGGGTATAAGGGAATGTGCATTTTTCCTCACCCCCACTGTTTTCTGTAGAACTAATCAGCCTCTGAGCACATCTACCAGCTCAGGCAGGACAGGCATTCAGCTGCCTGCATCCCCCAGGTTCATGGATCACAAGCAGGGATAGGCACCTCTGTGCTGTCCAGACTTAGGTATTATCTCCATGAGCGAGGCGGGGCTTACCATGCACCCCTCCCACCAGTTAGTTTAGGCAGCTCCCTGTCTAGCATGCCGGCTTTTGTGAATCCTCTCCTTAAAGTGCATCTACCCTGCACAATATTCTTGTGGCTGTGCATAGAGCGCATAGGCTACATGCCCCCCTAGCACAGGTATAAATAGTTTGTAGTTATAGATGATGAGGCTCAGCTTAGGGAAGTGAAAACACCCATGTGCCCTGCGGGGTATATACCCTACATGGCTCTCTACATGCCCAAGCAAAACCTTCCCCAGGATGTGCCGCTGCCTCCCCACTGCCGGATCCTTTCCCCGTTGCCTCCACTCTGCCAGAGCCTTTCACTGAAATGTGTAGCTACACACCACAGTGTTGATGCTTTTCCCTGCAGCGTGTGGATACACATACCCTGCACCCTACTGCCAGTGGTGTGCAATGTCGATGTAGCATTAGGGGCCTCTCTCCCCATTCATATAGGAAGCCTCACTCAGGATTTGGGGTTCCCATTGTTCTCACTGTGATTTTGTTCAGTGTGGTAACACTGAGTGTCCCTTGGTGGAATGGGGGGGGCTCTGTTCTCTCTGTCCCCTCTCAGGGTCACTCTCACAACTGCTTCTCTGACTTTCTCCCTGGAATACACACACTGCAAACCCAAACCTCTAATCCCTACTTCTGCCACAAAGGAAACCCCTCACACCATGAAACTTAGCTCTATCCTGCACTTGTAGCCTTCCTTGTTTCCAGATGTTTTTACTATGTAAAGAGGCTTGATTGCGCCTCCCATGGATGGTAACAGAGTGAGCTCAGCACACCCACTGGCTTTAAGAAGGTCTTTGGTTCTTTTTTCTTCTTAATTCAGGACCGTATACACACACACACCACACCCATTTCAGCATAATCATACTGTTCTTTCACCTGTTCTTAGCTGAGGGGATCCAGCAATGATCCCTGAGCTCAGCTTCAGAGACAGCAGAAGCGTGAACAGTGGCAGATCTCTCCTGGTTGGAAAATGGAAAGGGGGGGGGGGGAAAGTTTTGCAAAAAAATATTTTTAAAATGCTTTCCTTTTGAAGTATTTAACATATTTTTCTTTTTTTAGGATTTTATGAGGATCTTTTTTCATGGTTTTTTTAATATAAAAATGGTCAAAATTGGTGTGTGTGTGTGTGTGTGTGTGTGTGTGTGTGTGTGTGTGTTTGTTTGTTTGTTTGTTTTTTATTTATTTATTTATCCAAAATTGTTTTTTATTTATCCAAAATTGTTTTTTGGCAAATGAAAAGTTTGGATAACATTTGTGATCATTTAAAAATATTAATTAAAATCTGTTCATCATCCAGCCGTCCTTCCTCACTCAGATATACAATCAAGAGCAAGGAGAGAAATTGATTCTCTCTCCAACTGGGACAGCTTCTGTAACTGACACGATCAAAGCCTCCCTCAGGGCTGAGCTCTGTCTCTAACACTCTGATTCTCTTACTCTCTCTAGAGAAGGTGACCCTGGATCCAGACTCAGCAAATCCCTACCTCATCTTGTCGAAGGATCAGAAAAGAGTCAGACTGGAAGGCGTAGACAAGAAGCTGCTCGCCAATCATGAGGGATTTCGTTATTCTCCCTGTGTGCTGGCCTCTGAGGGATTCACCTCTGGGAGACATTACTGGGGGGTGAAAGTTGGGAGCAAAGGAGGCTGGGCTGTGGGGGTGGCCAGAGAGTCTGTGCGGAGGAAGGAAGGAGTAGTGATCCTTAAGCCTGAGGAGGGGATCTGGGCTGTAGAGCGACAGTGGTGGGGTGAGTTCTGGGCTCTCACTAGCCCTATGACACTCCTTTCCCTAAGTAGGAAACCTGAGAAGATTCGGGTTTCTCTGGACTACGAAGAGGGGCTGGTGGAATTTTTTGATGCTGATAATGTGAAACCGTTCTACGCTTTCCGCTCGGTCTCTTTTACTGGCGAGAAAATCTTCCCTTTCTTCCGGGTTGGGGGTGCAGGAGCCCACCTCAGAGTGTATCTGTGAGAAAGGGTACATTATTCCACTTGGACTCATTCAAAGGTGTTCTCATCAACTTAGGATATCTTTCATTCAGTTTACAAAGATCACTCACAGCTCCTCTTTTAACTTTGTACTAATTCCCTGTAAATGAAGACATTTTTGAAATAATGGATGTATTTTCTGCTCTTCTGTCTACTTTATTTATTATTTCAGCTGCAATTTTGGGGGAGGAGGGTGGGGTGAGGAAGGGTCTGCTTCCCCATTAGGGTTGCAGCTGCCCTCTTGACAGTCTGACAAGAGCCTGAGGCCTAGTCTATGCTACAGAGTTAGGTTGATGCAAGGTAGCTGACGTCGACCTGACTAGGGAACTACAATAACTGTCCTGCCACAGCAATTTAATAACTCCACTTCCATGAGAGGTGTAGAGTGAAAGTCGATGTAGTTCGGTCGATGCAGTGTCAGTGGAGACACACTGAGTTTACTAGCTTTCAGAAGCCAGCTTACAATGCCACCCAGTGACGGTACAATCAATACAAGCACTCCCAGTGAGGACGCGCACCGCTGATACAAGAAGCAAAGTGTAGACACGCACAAGCCACGTAATTACTGCGGCAGCTGTATGCTGACAGAGTTAGGCCTACTTAATTTTGTAGTGTAGACATTCCCTACGAGGAGTTGTGATCAGTTTCCTTCAGTTTGATGTTATGATTCTTGTGATTTATGTATCAATATAAGTGCTATGATGGTGCTTTTCTGGGTTCATGATTTGATAAGTTCCCGCAGTCGTCCATTCTGTCTAATTCATAAAAGACCAATGCCCAAAAGCCCCGGCAGTGATAGGACCACATTATGTTGTGCACTGTTCAAACCCAGAAAAGACACCATCTTTCCCCTGAAAGAGTTATGTGAGAGCTGTCTGGAAAATGTTCCTCTCTGCTTTTCCGCCCCCACCCCCCGCCAAAAAAAAAAAATGAAGAACAAATGTTTTGGTAGAATGTTCCATAGAAATTTTTGACTTTTCATCCAAAACTTGAAATACGCAAAAACTGAAAATTTTCAACCACAAATTTCTCAGTTTTCAACCAAAAGTTGAAATTTTTCTTACTCTCTGTGGAACAATTCATGTATTCAGAAGCTTAATTTTCTGTCAAAAACCAAATTACAGAGGATTAATTCTGCTGCTCTCAGGGAAACTTTACTATTCTTTGTCCTTGTCCTGTTGTTCTCTTAGTCTTTGATCCAGCAAAGCACTTAAGCACATGCTTAACTTTAAGCCTGTGAGTAGCCCTATTAAATTCAATGGGGCTAACAACATATTTAAAGTTACACAACTTGTCGATCGCGTTACTTGCCTGGATCGTCAGCTCGTAAAGGAAATCAAATGGAAAGGCATTTTCTGTTCTTGGGCTACAGAAAAATATACTGAGTCTAGTGATGAGGAAGGATAGGGTTATAAACCGCAGCAAAATGCTCACAGAAAGTGAAGAAACTCTGAGGATATCGTCTGGTTTAAAAAAAAAAAATAGAAATGTTGACACAGGCATCTACTGTGACAATCAGGGTTAGCCATCCTGAGGGACAAATAGAAGGTTTAATGCCCCCCAAAATCAGTTAAACCAAGTGATTGCATACAGTGTCAGTACTGTAAAACTATATTCAGCAAGGTCTTTTACAAAAGCTCGTAATGTTCTGACTCTGATGGTCATTGTCAGCTATGAAGACAGACTGTGGTTATGAGTTTATACATTTGTGTAGAGGAGCTAAGATCACGTGTAGTAGAGCTAAGATATGAAAAAGTTATCTAAGAAAACTGGGATCACAATTTGTGATGCAACTTTAGCTACACCTTATGGCAGAATGGGAAGCAGTCAAGTGGGGAGGGGTACCTCCAAATCCAGTTGTGTACCTGGAACTGGCCTCAAGTAACGATCCAGTGTCCAGCCCGAGGCGAGAACAGTGGTGAACTATCCCAGTTAATGGAAAGACACCAAGACAAGTGGAAATTGAAAAGCACATTCCAAGCTCCAGAACATTGTCAGGAGGGTAGTTTCCCCATTGAATAACCAGGCATCACCCTGGATTGAAAGAAAAAGCCTTTTAAAAACAGACTTGGCGCTGAGGTTTGTCTCCAGAGCTGGGGGACAGTCCAGAAGCAGAAGGCTGTTCCCTGAGTGACATTGTGATGAAAGAAGGGGGGGAGGAGGTAGCTCCCTTTTATGGACACCCAGGCAGCCAGCCAGTTAGCTATAAAAATCTGTTAGTAGCTGTTCTCTACTTGCTTTACCTGTAAAGGGTTAAAAAGTCTCACTGCTATGCATAGGTAAGTGAGTGGGCACCCGGCCAAAAGAGCCAATGGGAAGGCTAGAACTTTTTAAAATTGAAACAAGACTCCCCTTTGGTCTGTCTGTTGTTGTTCTCTCTGGACAGGGGACATAGAAGCAGCAATAACAAGAAGTCTGGTGGCACCTTAAAGACCAACAGATTTATTTGGGCATACGCTTTCGTGGGTAAAAAAAAACACCTCACTTCTTCAGATGCATGGCGTGAAAGAAGCAGCAATGCTGTGAGAAGCTTGCGCCATTTTGAAAAATCATCAAATCACACCTAGAACTACTCATTTGAAACCTCAGATATGTAAGTAGATCAGGCATTGTCTAGGAAGATGCGATGAGGGTTAATCTCTTTTATTTCTGAAAGGCTTGTGGACTCCTCTGTGCTAACCCCAGGTGCTTTTGTTTTGCTTATAACCTTTAAGCTGGATCTCAAGAAAACCATTAGTGATGCTTAATTATTATATTTGCTCTTTTAAATCTAGCAGTAGCCTAAGTTCCAGATGTATTTTCTGTCTTTCTTGTTTTTAATAAAATTTACCTTTTTTAAGAACAGGCTAGGGTTTTTTGGTGTCCTAAGGGGTTTGTACATGTTGTTTAATTAGCTGGTGGCAACAGCTGATTTCCTTGGTTTTCTTTCTCAGCTCTTCCCCGGAGGAGGAGTGAAAGGGCTTGAGGGTGCCCCTCAGGGAGGAATTCCCAAGTGTGCCTTCCTGGGTCCAAAGGGTTGTTTTTTTTTGCACTTGGGTAGTGGCAGCATCTACCCATCCAAGGTCAGAGAGAAGCTGTAACCTTGGGAGTTTAATATAAGCCTGGAGTGGCCAGTATTAATTTTAGTATTAACTTTTAGAATCCTCGAAGTGCCAGAGTGGGGAATCAGCCTTGACAGACGTTGTTAACCCACCCTAAGTCCTCATGTGGACAGTGCTAGGTTGACAGAAGAATGCTTCCATTGATGTAGATATTGCCTCTCGGGGAGCTGGATTACCTACGCCAATGGGAGAATCCCACCCAACAGCATAGGTTGTGTTTACACTGAAGTGCTACAGCAGTGTGATGGTGCCACTGTAGCATTTTTATAAGTGTAGCCACGCCCCATAAAAAAACACCCATTAGCCACCCTTCCACAGCAATGGCCACAAAGATACAAGGCAACAGTGACTTGATCACAGGATAAAAATGCAGTGTGTAGTACAAATCACGCAGGTGTTATGTGCATTAAATGATCTGCAATACACAAAACCCATATCGGATTAGAAGCGGAGACATGCCTGCCTCGTTGGCTAATCTCATGGGGGATTCTGACCACCTGGATTCAACAATTAATTCCATCCATATTCAGCAACACTCTATAACAGGGGCTTTAAGTGGGGGCACATATTTCATGACGTGCTCATTTTAAAATCAGCAAGGATAATTCTGATTGATTCTCATTTTAATTAGACTCCTTCCTCCCCTCCCCTGTGAAAGTATCAGAAGCAAAAAGGTCAGTCAGAGGTAGAAAACTGCAGTGACAACAGGCAGGAAACACTATGAATGGTGGTTGGGTTTGTAGCCGTATGTTTCTTCCTGTATTCCAACTAAAAGGATTTATTTTGTTACAAATCTCCCTTTGACTTCATCACTGAGTGCAGGATGTAGCCCAGTGCTCATGAATAAAGCAAGACCAAAATAAATAACTAATTCAATGAGCTGCAAAAACTTGGTGTTACAGTGTTAGGAAAATGATCTGAAATGTATTTTGAATACTGTATATACAACGCGGTGTTTCATAAAGAGCTAAAACAACTCATGGCTAAATCATCTAGCCAAGAAAGAATCTTTTCGCAAAATGGTTTTCAGGCAAAATTCACTTACCTGGCTGACCCTTCTGGGAAGTTTCGTGACCGTCAGCATGTGAACAGACTTTATAAACTCTTTATCTGGTTTATTGAGGCACTTTAGGGGAGGGATAGCTCAGTGGTTTGAGCATTAGCCTGTTAAACCCAGCATTGAGAGTTCAATCCTTGAGGGGGCCACCTAGGGATCTGCAGCAAAAATCAGTACTTGGTCCTACTAGTGGAGGCAGGGGGCTAGACTCAAAGACCTTGGTCCCTTCCAGTTCTAGGAGATAGTCCTTGAATGAATGGATGGAGATAGCCTATTTCATTTTTTCAATGTGTACAGTTAATTTTAGCTATAAAATAGCAGTGTGTGGACAATAATAGCTTTTCCTTTCCTTGCAGGTTTAAGAGGCCTTTTTTGTTCCGTACTGCTACATCTGCTTTCCTCTTGCAGCATTTAATGAGTTTGAAAGTAAAGTAATAGAGGAACTGGACAGCTGTAGTCATCTCAAATGCTGTCAGGTGGGGAGATGCAGATCTTCTCTTAAGAGACAGCCACGGCTGAGCTGACTGGATCAGTACCAGCCGATTCAAATAGCCAGGTGCCACAAGATACCTGAATGCATGACTGACTTTTAAAAGTCTCGTATTCCTGCTTTTTTCTGAACTACATTAAATAGCACAAATAATGATTACATTCTAAAGCACAGCATCATCAGAATACAAATGCCCCAGGAGATAACTGGGAATACTGGGCCAGATCCACAAAGAAACTTAGGCACCTCAGTCCCAGATTTAGGCACCTAAAGCCGAGTTTGGGCACTACTGCAAGCCACAAAAGTATCTGCTCAGTTGCTGCCTTACCCTATAGGTGCCTAACCGAAGCACCTATGTTTTTTCAGCAAAATGTCTCTAGGCACCTCCATTTTTGCCTCCCTCTATGTATCCAGTTACCTGTCTCCCACCTAAGTCCCGGGGCCAGGAGCAGTGAAAACATCCTAAAAGTGGGGGGGTCACCAGCACTCAAACTGTGCCCCCCCCGCACTGCCCTTGCCCTTTCCTCAAGCCCCCACTCACTCCTCTCCACCCCTGCCCCCTTCCCCTCATCACACATCCTTGTGACTGGAAAAAAGTGGGAGGGCTGTGGCCCCCTGGCTCCCTCCCCCATTCTGCTGCCCCTTCATGGATTGGTTAAAAGACAGGGAACAAAGGGTAGGAATAAATGGTAAATTCTCAGAATGGAGTGGGGTAATTAGTGGTGTTCCCCAAGGGTCAGTCCTCAGACCAATCCTATTCAACTTATTCATAAATGATCTGGAGAAAGGGATAAAAAGTGAGGTGGTAAAGTTTGCAGATGATACTAAACTGCTCAAGACAGTTAAGACCAAAGCAGGCTGTGAAGAACTTCAAAAAGATCTCACAAAACTAAGTGATTGGGTAACAAAATGGCAAATGAAATTTAATGTGGATAAATATAAAGTAATGCACATTGGAAAAAATAACCCCAACTATACATACAATATGATGAGGGCTAATTTAGCTACAACAAATCAGGAAAAAGATCTTGGAGTCATCGTAGATAGTTTTCTGAAGACATCCACGCAGTGTGCAGAGGCGGTCAAAAAAGCAAACAGGATGTTAGGAATCATTAAAAAGGGGATAGAGAATAAGATGGAGAATATATTATTGCCCTTATATAAATCCATGGTAAGCCCACATCTTGAATACTGTGTACAGATGTGGTCTCCTCATATCAAAAAAGATATACTGGCACTAGAAAAGGTTCAGAGAAGGACAACTAAAATGATTAGGGCTTTGGAATGGGTCCCATATGAGGAGAGATTAAAGAGGCTAGGACTTTTCACCATGGAAAAGAGGAGACTAAGGGGGGCTATGATAGAGGTATATAAAATCACGACTGATGTGGAGAAAGTAGGTAAGGAAAAGTTATTTACTTATTCCCATAATATAAGAACTAGGGGCCACCAAATGAAATTAATAGGCAGCAGGTTTAAAACAAATAAAAGGAAGGTCTTCTTCACACAGCGCACAGTTAACTTGTGGAACTCATTGCCTGGGGAGGTTGTGAAGGCTAGGACTATAACAGTGTTTAAAAGAGAACTGGATAAATTCATGGTGGTTAAGTCCATTAATGGCTATTAGCCAGGATGGGTAAGGAAGGGTGTCCCTAGCCTCTGTTTGTCAGAGGGTGGAGATGGATGGCAGGAGAGAGATCACTTGATCGTAACCTGTTAGGTTCACTCCCTCTGGGGCACCTGGCACTGGCCACTGTCGGCAGACAGGATACTGGGCTGGATGGACTTTTGGTCTGACACACTATGGCCGTTCTTATGTTCTTACTGAACATTGGAGAAGCCACATGGGTGAGCGGCCCTAGATGGTCCAAGCATGATTAGGGATATTCTCCTGTGCGGGTTCTCTGATACATAATATGATTTGCTCTCTTAATATAACTTTTTCCACAATCCAAGCATTTATGTTTCCTGTCTCTTGTGCATTGTCTGATGTTGCATAAGGTCCAACCTCTGGATGAAACTTTCCCCGCATTCCAAGCAGGTATGGGATCTGTCTCTTGTGTGAGTTCCCTGGTGTCTGGTAAGGTTTGACTTCCAAATGAAACATTTCCCGCAATCAAAGCATTTATAAGGTCTCTCACCAGTGTGGATTTTCCCATGTTTACGAAGGTTTGAGTTGTTATTGAAACTTTTCCCACAGTTCAAGCATTTGTAGGGTCTCTCTCCCGTGTGGGTTCTGTGATGCTTAGCGAGGTCTGAGGTGCTACTGAAGCTTTTCCCACAGTCCAAACATTTATGGGGTTTCTCTCCTGTATGAATCTTCTGATGTGTAATAAATGATGACTGCCAATTGAAACATTTCCCACAGTCGAGGCATTTATAGGTTCTCTCCCCGGTGTGGATTTGCTGATGTGAAGTAAGATATGAACTCTGGCTGAAGCATTTCCCACAGTCCAAACATTTAAAGGGTTTCTCTCCTGTGTGGATTTTCTGATGTGCAACAAGGGTTGATCTCTGTGTGAACTTTTTCCCGCAGTCCGAGCACTTATGGGGTTTCTCTCTCGTGTGGGTTTTCTGATGTCTAATAAGGTCAGATCTGTGCATGAAACTTTTCCCACAGTCCGAGCATTTATGGGGCTTCTCGCCTGTATGGGTTCTCTGATGTGTAATAAGGCTTGACTTCCAGTTGAAACACTTCCCACACTCAAGGCATTTATAGGGTCTGAATCCAGTGTGGATTCTCTGATGTATTGCAAGGTATGAGCATCTATTAAAGCTTTTCCCACACTCCAAGCATTTATGGAGTTTCTCTCCCGTATGGACTGCCTGATGCCTAACAAGCGTTGACTTCTGATTGAAACATTTCCCACAATCAAGACATTTATAGAGTCTCTCGCCAGTGTGGTTTCTCCAATGAGAAATAAGGTTTGTACTTATATGAGATCTATTCTCAATATTGGGGCATTTATAAGGTATTTCTTCCTTGTGACTTCTCTGCTGGGCTGAGGTTTCCTTGGGATCCTTGCATCCTGCCCCACAGTCAATGGATTCATTCACTTTTGCCACTTTTCCCAGCTGTTTTTCTGACTTGCCCCGATTTCCCCAGGCTTCTCCCTGTTCCAAGCACTGGGAAAAATTCCCTTCAGCTCTTCCCACAAAGGTCCCCCATGGTTCCACTTCCCCGGGAACTGCCCGCTGTTGATTGTTCTCCTCATTCACACTCACTCTCTCACCACCTGCTGAGAGACAGAATCCAGACAGGAGTCACTGCCTGTGCTGGGGAGAAAGGGGAATAGCAAAAAGGGAAAACTCAACACAATAAAGGGGGGAGATGGAGAAATTGGATTCTCTCTCCACATCCCCATCCAAACACTCACTGGGAAGTAAAATCAGGAAGGAAATTCCTGACAGCGAACAGGGTGGATGGGAGATGGTGAGTGATATCTGACTACAGCCTGCCCTGGGAGAGATGAGGAAGACCTCACAGCACATTTTTGGGAGTCTGAGTTTTTTCCTTCAGATGGTTTTCATGTCAGTCTCACCGACTCCTCACCTGTGCAGGTGCCTCTCTGGTTCTCCCTTTCCTCAGCGGCCTGCAGATCCGCAACCCACGGCTCTTCCCCTCGTTCCAGCTGGGAGATCAGGTCAGGTTTGGGAATGGGGAATCCTGTGCAGGGGGTGAAATCGGGCAAGCTCAGGGTGCATCAGATATTGGAGGAATATTTGTCACAAAGAACATTCCTAAGTTTAACCGGACCCCATGCTGTGCCGGGGGGACATGGGATCTGAAGGAAGGTGGAGCATGGTCCCTGACAGGAAAGGCAAATATCGGGGGGCGGGTGATGGTTCTGAAGCCATCCCTAGGGCTTTCCAGGATCTGGGGGACTTGCTGAGGCAGACTCAGCTCAGGAGTTAAACCCCTGCATATTGCGAAATCTCCAGAGCCCTCCCCATGGCTGGGGCTAGTCCCAGGAAGGGAGGGGAACTGGGATTCTGTGAGAGAGAGTGTTAAATCAGACAGGACAATACAGTGCTTCTGCCCCCTTGAAAGTTGGAGGGATAGGGATGAATCGGCATGTGCATTAGGTTTATGATTCCCTGATCCCACAAGAGGTGGTATGGAGATGAAAGCCTTTCTCCCACACTGGAGCTAGGGACTACGTGACCATGGAAAAAACAGATTTAGAAATTCAGAACCAAGTTTCCAATAACCAAGGGGACAGGAATCCCTTACCCAGCGAGGTCACTGTCTCATAGTTCTCCTGCATGACGTCCCTGTAGAGGGCTCTCTGAGCGGGGTCCAGCAGAGCCCCCTGCCCCTGAGTGAAATACACAGCCACCTCCTCGAAGGTCACCAGCACCTATGACAACAAGAGTCCCCCACTCAGCACCTGCTGCCCCAGCCACAATCCCCCTAGTCATGGGGGAGAAAGATCAATAAAATGGAAGCTCTGGGAGAACCAGAGTAGCAGAATCCCACCCCCACCCTGCTCAGAGCAGCCAGGAGGCTTCAGGGGGTGGGAGAAGGTGAGAGCTCCTTGTCCCCCCAACACACGGAGCAGGGCAGGGTCTTCTCATTTCCCACATGCCTGCCAGCCACAGGCTGATCCGGGAAGCAGAGCTCTGAGCCGGGGACAGGGACAGAAATCCCGACAGCTTCCCTGCGTATTTCACAGCAGCCTCTGGCCAATGGGGTCAGGCTCCAGCACTGGGAGTCTGGTCAGTTTTCCCAGCCCTGCCGGGGGAGCAGGGGTTTTTCCTGTATCAGAAATGGCGGAATGTCCCCCCCACCCCCCACCCACGTGTCCCAGCAGGTTTTTCATACCCTGTCCCCTCCCTCTCTCACCCTGTGTTTCCTGCCCCTCCCCCTCTACAGCAAACCCCCCTGCAGCTCCCTGAAAATCCCCTACCTGAGCTGGCTCCATCACAGTCAATTCTCTTCCCTGTCCCCTGGAAGACTGGATGATCTGGAGCGACACGTGGACGTGATTTCTCAGCCTGTCAGGGCGAGAGGGGCAATGGGGGAGGTTTCAGAAGGGGCTTGAATCCATTTCACACCCCAATTCCCCCCAGGCTCTCTCCCTGCAGACAGATGCTCTGGACTTTGCCATACTGGGAAAATCCTCAGTCACTTTATCACAACACAGACCCTGCCCCTCCCACCAGCACTGAACCCGAGACACTTTTAAACCTTCCCAGGGACAGAGTCACTAAATCGAATCCTAGAAAAGAGCAGAATCAAAGGAGCCACTTTGGGGGATTCCCCCTGACATTGGCCCAAAGGGCAGAGATTCTCCCCAGCAGTGTGGGGACTGTCCATAGCAAGAACTGGTTTTTCCTGTCAGCTTCTCCCCTTGTTCCCAGGAGAGTCAGTCTGCCCGGGGTGATGTAGGGAATGGATCCGGGCAGGGCTGGGAGCTGGGAACCTCCCTCCCCACTTCTTGCTCCTGCTGCCCCTTTCGGTCTCACCCCTCCCCTTCCTGTCTCCTTCTCTCCCCCTCTACCTGGGAGAACTGGGGACTGTCCCGGTTCGTTCCCATGGACATTTGCCTGGCTGTGTCACTGAGGGCAGCAGCTCTGGGACACGCAGACACACAGGGAGCCCCTCCCCCTCTGGGACAAACTCACCAGCAGGTCCCTGAACGGGGCCCTTTGTGCAGAGTCACTGTCCTGCCTGGCCCCAGCCCTTTCCCCCAGGTCTCCCCATCACCTGCAGGCTGCGGCTCAGCGGCTGGTGTGGGCAGAGCCCAGGGCTGCCCCAGGGGCTGGTTCCACCCATCAGAGAAAGTGGCCACCTGGGCTGGGCACAGTAGGGACTTTAATGAAGATCTGTCCTCAGCACAGCCCCAGCTGGGGAGCAGCTATTTCACACTCTGGGCTCTCAGGTAGAGGAGGCTGCAGCACCTGACCCAGGCAGCTCAATGCAAGGGCTCAAACATCAGGAGCAGAGAAAGACACACACCAGATGACTCCTCCCCCTGAGCAATAGCCAGCAGCTAATGTAGGGGTAGCAGCAGCTAATGACTGGGGTGCAGGTTTTAGCCAGTCTCCCACACCCAGGTCCCACCCTGTCCCCTACGCCTGGGAGCTGGCCCACTGTGCCCCCCGGCTCCCAACCTTCATGCCCTCCAGGTTCCAACCCCGGGTTCCAGCCCCGCACTCCCCACATCCCAGCCCCCCCACACTGTGGCTGCTGGCTGGGCAGGGGGGACAGATAAATTAGGCCTCAACTGGAGTATTGTGTCCAGTTCTGGGCACCGCATTTCAAGAAAGATGTGGAGAAATTGGAGAGGGTCCAGAGAAGAGCAACAAGAATGATTAAAGGTCTTGAGAACATGACCTATGAAGGAAGGCTGAAGGAATTGGGTTTGTTTAGTTTGGAAAAGAGAAGACTGAGAGGGGACATGATAGCAGTTTTCAGGTATCTAAAAGGGTGTCATCAGGAGGAGGGAGAAAACTTGTTCACCTTAGCCTCCAATGATAGAACAAGAAGCAATGGGCTTAAACTGCAGCAAGGGAGATTTAGGTTGGACATTAGGAAAAAGTTCCTAACTGTCAGGGTAGTTAAACATTGGAATAGATTGCCTAGGGAAGTTGTGGAATCTCCATCTCTGGAGATATTTAAGAGTAGGTTAGATAAATGTCTATTAGGGATGGTCTAGACAGTATTTGGTCCTGCCATGAGGGCAGAGGACTGGACTCGATGACCTCTCAAGGTCCCTTCCAGTCCTAGAGTCTATGAGTCTATAAGTAAGGGGGTTGGCTTTCAGCACCCCCAATATTCAAAGTGTTCCCATGCTACAGGACATGTTCCTCTCTAAGCTCCTAGCTCTGTGAACTGCCAACCCCGTAGGTCCCACTGGCCAGGAACCACGGTCTATGAGAGGTGTGGAGGTGGTGCCTCCCAAAGATAAGTGACACCCAGAGCCCTCACCCCCTCCCACACTCCAACCTCAAGCCCTGAGCCCCCTCCCACATGCAAACTCCTCCTGCTGTTGTTGGGGGCAGGAGGGTGCTGGCCCGGGACTGACCCAGCAGTGGCTGGTGCGACTGGCCCAGGGACCTGAGCTGCTTGGGCATTCCCGGAGCCAGCCACACCGGCTGCTGCAGAAGTCACCGAATCCGTGAGTTCCATGACAAACTCACAGCCTTAATCATGAGCAGACAGAGAGAAACACCAGCCTCCTCTGCCTTAGCAGTAACCCGCCCCACAACCCCTTATGAGGACAATTCAGCAGCTGTGGATTTCATTTGCCCACCTGGACTCACACCAGAACAAAGCCAGAGAACCAGCTTGAACCAATATGCTTAACTGAACTGGAACCAGACTTAAACCACCATTTTTCCTCTTTCTCAGTGAACCTGAATCTGAATCGAACTCAGGGAAAAACGGCTACCAGGTAAAATAAAGTGTCAGCAATTTTTCAGCTCAATATTTGACAAAATAAAACAAAAGCTACTCTGATCTCACTCATTATAAAACAAGACACCAAAACAACCCCCAGGCATGTGATCGCTACCAGAACGGCCTGTCCTAGGAGAAGAGAAGGGGGCAGCCCACAGGAGCAGGGAGGGAGGGAGGGGAGAGAAGTGGGGGCTCCCTGTCCCAGAAGTTAACATTAACTCTTCAAGGCCAAGGAAAAAGGCTGCTCAATTCTTCTTCCCTTTAGACAGGGCTCCTCTCACCCACCCTCACCCCTTAGGGCAGCTCCTCCCTCCAATTGCCCCACCTGAGGCAGGCCCCATGCCCCAAATTCAGTTCCCCACTGAAGCAAGCCACAGGGCTCACTCCCAACCCCCCTCCCCCTTCTGGGGATTGACCGGGACTGGAACCAAACACACCGACTGCCACTGAACCCGAACCAAACGCAATTCCACTCCTTGCAGCTCACAGTGACTCTGGTTGGACACCGAATCCTGCGCCGAAATCAGACCAGCCCCTGTTCAGTGCCGTCAGCCCAGGAATCAGATCCTCCAAATAAGGAGATTGTCTTTAAACACAAATATTGAAATTGGGAGCAGGGTGTGTTGGGGGGAGGGGTTCTGGGTGGACATTTGCCTTGTAAATTCTCAGCCCTTCATAGGAAGTCTCCAGGACAGGCAGTCACTCTGCCCACCCCACACTGCTGGTTTGGCCATTCGTAGGGGAACAAATCCCTGCTGGCTGCTGGGCAGGGCAGCCCCCACAACCTTCCTTACCCCAATGGGCAGGGGAGCTGCCTTGTCCCTCCCCCCTGGTTCTCCCTTCCCCAGCCAGTCTTCTCACAGCCTCCCGTCCACACATCCCCCGCTTTCCATCGCAGTGCCCCCCACTCACATCTTCCCTCTATTCCAGCCCTGTTCCCCATAATCCCCCCATTCCCCTGCATCACCCCATCCTCCCTTCAGTGCAACCACTAGCCCCTGCCACCAACCCCTCCTGCTCCCTGCGTCCCCCTCCTGCACCTGGCCTCACACACCTCTGTTCCCCCGTAAATCTCACCTTACTTACACCCCCTGTCCCTCTTCACTCCTTCCCCCTCCCCCTCCCTCCGTGTTGCCGTCCTGCCTTCAATCTTTCAGCACTTACCTGGGATGTGGGAGACGCCTGGTCAAACCTGCTTTCCTCCTCTGCTTAAACCTGGGTCTCCTACATCCCAGACCACTTAGATGCCACCAGAACGGTTCCCATTCATGGATCCCTAAGCAGACCAAGAGCCTTCCTGCGCCAATGAGGCATTATGCAGAGATAGCGACTGATCAGGGATTACTTTAAACACTAAAACTATGGGAGCAGAGGGGGGTATGTGAAATATTGCACAGAATCGGGGCTCCTTTAGCAGCTCCAAGCATCTGGGCCTTGGGGTGCAACTGTGTGAGAACCCAGCGCTGGGAGCGGGTGCTGTGTGTAGCATCCCCCGGGGCGGCGGGGGGGAGCCCCCTGACCATCCTTTTTTGCAAGCACTGCAGATTTCTCACCCCCACTGCTGTCGCTTTTAACCCCTCTATACCCTGGGGTTTCCCCACTGACACTGTCTGGCCGGGCCGTAGCCACATTCTTACCCCTGGTTCCTACCCCTGTCTCTGATTTTCCCCATCTCCCTCCCCTGCCTCCAGCGCTGGGACCCTCCTGCCCGCTCTGACCCCTCGGGCCAGCAGAACCCCTCGGCCTCCCAGGTCAGCGAGCGGCACCGTCACACGAGCACCTACATCGGCAGCAACAGAGCACGGGGGGCGGGGAGGGATGGCGGCACTTCCCGTGTGTCTGTCCCACCCCCAGCACGGCCCGGGCTGGCGGCAGCTTTCCCGGGCCCCGGGCGGGAATCGCAGCCAGCTCCGCTGGGAGCAGCCTGGGGCCAAACCTCCCCCTGCAGCCCGGGGGTGCCGAGGGGGGGCGGGTCTCTCTCACCTTCCCTCCGAGCGGGGCCCCCCGGGGCAGGGGCCGGGCCGGGCCGGGGGCTCTGCCCTGGGAGAGGCTCCTGGGGAGCAGCGGGAAGGGCCCTGCTGGAGATTCCCCTCTCCCGGCTGCAGCCAGGGCTCCGGGCTCCCAGCACCAGCCGCCGGGGCTCGGGGATCTCGCCAGGAGCCTGGGAGCCAGAGTCACCGCAGCGGCTGCGAGTCACTTCCTGCTGCCGGGACGCAGGGAGCCCGGCCATTGTTCCCACCCAGCGGCTCCTGGGTCCTAGCGATCAACCCAGCGCTATTCAACCGCCTGCACCAGACCATGCCCCTTGGGGACAGCTTCTCCCAGCACTATGTAGGTGCCCTGCCTAGAAGCCTCAGGATCAATGTGGGGGCAGAAAGGAGCCGGGCAGATCCCGGGGATGGGGGAGAAGGGGGGTTTCTAGGGAGACTCCGATTGTTCCAGAGAATCCAGGGGTGATGGGGAGTCAGGGACGCTCTAGGAGCAGCTGGGCCGAGCTGGGCTCTTGTCTCCACACCACACTCACTAGTTACCAGCCCTGGGCCTGAGCTCCCAGCTCTGTGCCCCTCGCTCAGGTCATGGAGCTGTCTGAGTTTTGCCACTGGGCTCTTCCAGTTATTTGTAGGTCCAGATGAACCTGCCCTGGGCTCTATTTATCCCCTTCATGTCTGCCCCCCCTCTCAGGGATCCCCTCTGTTCACATCCCAGCTGGCTCCCCCATGTGGGTACTGACTGCAGCTCCCCCTCAGGCACCTGGATGTCAGCAGAGAAGCTCCTGTTGTTCTGGGTCAGGAACTGGTGCTCTGACCACTCAGGATTGTGCTTTTTTCCCCTTCTTATTTTCCAATTTTCACCAAAATCACCCACCTTCCCCTGATGGCCTCCTAGAAAATTCCCTGAAATGTTGGAATTGATCAGATGCAGCCATCGAAACAGACCAGTGCCGCCGAGGTAAGTGCAGGGCCTCATTTTGATAGGCCAAAACCAGATCAAGGGTTTGGCTACACTTGCAGCTGTACAGCGCTGGGAGTTACTGCTGTCTTCATACAGCTGCGTAGGGAAAGTGCTGCAGTGTGGCCACACTGACAGCTACCAGCGCTGCAGTGTGGCCACATTTGCAGCGGTTTTGGGAGTGGTGCATTATGGGCAGCTATCCCAGCATTCAAGTGGCTGCAACGTGCTCTTCAAAAGAGGAGGGTGGGGGAGACAGAGAGTGTGGGGGTATGGCTACACTGGAGAGTTGCAGTGCTGGTGATGGGGTTACAGTGCTGCAACTCACTCTGTGTCCACACTTGCAAAGCATGGCCAGTGCTGCAACCAGGGAGTTGCAGCATTGGCTGTACACCTGTTTTGCTTGGGGTGTAGCGATTCCAGCGCTGGTTATCAAGTGTAGCCACCAACAGCACTGTTATTGGCCTCCAGGGTATTAGGAGGTATCCCAGAATTCCTGTCCACAACAAACCGGAATGGCTGAACTCCGATCTCCCCCTAGCTACTTAGCTAAAAAACAAACACTGCTGCTCTTTGCTCCAGTGAGTGAGTGAGCGAGCGAGCGAGCGGAGGCAGGGGAATTGCTTTGGAATGTTCACAGCTGTTTGCTTGAGGAGAGAGGGGAGTCCATGTTGAGCAGCTGCTTATATGGTCTACAGACTATTTAGGAGTGCATAATTTGCATTTAGTGAATAAGAGACAGGTGGGGGAAAGGTCAAAATGATTGAAGGTAGGCACTGTGTATCTTCCAGTCCTTAGAACTTGCAAGGCAGGGAGCTGAGAACAGTGTCAGCTCCAAAAATCCACTCTCTCTGTCTCCCCCAGGCTCCCTGTCACACCCCACCCCACCCCACCCCCCTCTTTTGAAAAGCACGTTACAGCCACTTGAACGCTGGGATAGCTGCCCATAATGCACCACTCCCAACAGCGCTGAAAATGTGGCCACACTGCAGCGCTTTCCCTACACAGCTGTACAAACACAGCTGTAACTCCCAGCGCTGCACATCTCCAAGTGTAGCCATACCCTGGATTTTTGGAGCTGACACTGTGTCAGCTCCCTGCCTTGCAAGTTCTGACCCCTTCCCCCACTCCTCTCTCATTCAATAAATGCAAATAGCCCTCTTTGTGTTTTTTCCTCACAGACCAGATAAGCAGCTGCTCCCAAACGGACCCCTCCCTCACGCTGTGCTGCTTCTCTCCTCAAGCAAACACTAGCTGTGGACATTCCAAAGGGATCCCCTCTCACCACCTCTGCTCATTCACAGCAAACAGAGGCATCACAACAATACAAAGAGTGTAATCTTTACTTAAAAGCATTATGGGAAGGTTCCGGAGGTCAGTTACAGCGTAGTAAGATTAATCGCTGTTTACACTGGCACCCCAGTGCTGTTCTCTTTATTCCTCTCGTGGAGGTGGAGTACATGCAGCGCTGTAGCCAGGGAGATACAGCGCTGTATGTGCCTTGCCAGTGTGGATGGGGAGTAAGTTACAGCACTGTAAAGCCACCACCAGCGCTGTAACTCTCAAGTGTAGCCAAGGCCAAAGATCAAGATATTAGAAGCACTCTTAGGCTATGGCTACTGATGCAGCTGCGCCACTCCAAGCTCTCTAGCGCAGGGGTTCTCACAATAAATTTTCTGGTGGCCTCAAAATTCGGCCACCAACTCTTGTCTTGCTTGTGGCCACTCTGACAGGCGGGCAGGCCAGCAGTGGGGGCCAGTGGCAATGGGGATGGTGTTGAGGCCCAAAGCCCTGCAGCCAAGGTCTGGATCCTGCTGCCACATGGCCAGAGTCCAGAGCTAGATGAGGCAGCAGAGGTCAGGGCTGATGTGGGTGGGGTTGAACCTGGGTAAGGACTGGACCCTGAAGCCCCATGGCTGGAGCCTTCCACCTACCACACCAGGGCTGAAGCTGGAAACCTGAGCCCCACCACCCCCAACATGGGAATTCACACTGGCTGCCTGCTCCTCCTGAGTTTGTGGCTCCAGAAGAGGGCAGGGCCCAATCCCAGCTGGCAGCCCAGGGGAGTGGGCCCCTGCTTCTCTCCTCCTTACTGCCCAGGAGGCTGTGGCCACAAGAAAAGCCCCTGGTTGTCACATTTGAGAAATGCTACTCTTGTGTACCTGCTCTAAGCCAGCGGGAGAACTAATTAATCCACCCCCAATTAGGGTTGCCAACGTTCCAATTCCATAAAACCAAATATCCTAGACCCGCCCACTGCCATGCCCCTTCCCAAGACCCTGCCCCTTCCCGAGCCCCTCCCCCACCCCTACCCCCACCTTCCCCATCCCTCCATCGCTTGCTCTCCCTCACCCTCACTCACGTGCTCATTTTCACTGCAAGGCCCAAACAGGCACATTTATCGTTTTGACAGGTGTGTTATGCTACATTCTGGTTTTATTTGTTACAAGATGCTAGAGCTGGCAGCAAAATAGTCCAAAAGGGTCATTTTTTAAAAAAAGGAAATTTCACAAAGGTTTTCATGATTTTTTCCCTCCCCTCTTCCCATTTTTCATAACCAGATCCATGTTTCTTGTTCACTAAAGTTATTGCAATTTTATGTGTAGAATTAGGACCACACATTAGCACAGCTGCAATGGGTCACTCCTGGAGCCCAAATACACATCCATAGAGCACAGCCACAGAAATGCACCTGTCCAGATACCTATAGAAATAAATCTGTAGAAATGGACTCCCACACCGACATGCAGATACACACGTGTATTCATGGCTACACATTTAGCATGCACTAAAACAGATACTTCCACATTACTTATTATTACAATTGTTTAGTGCCTAAAGACCCCAAATAAGATCAGGGCTCCAGGATGGTAGGTGCTGGACATACACATAAGAAGAGAGAGTCTGCAACAAAGAGTTGATAATGTAGCTTGAAAAAGGTGGGGAGGAATGTCTGATACACTGGCTCTGCTGCAATTACTAGTCAACGACAGTCACTTTTTAAGAAAAAATACATTTCCCTTAGAGTTCCCTTCTCTTTTAAATGAATATGCACATATTTTATGTCATCAGTTTTTTTTGTGCACAAGCCAGCAAAAGGAATAAAAATCAAAAAGAGTTAGGTTGCACATTGTATTCACACAGGTAGACACACGTGGCAATACACGCACCTCCTACACAAAGACACAGTCTCTTACACACATACAATGCATGCATGCACACACTTGCCTACACAGAGACATCCAGCTGGGAAGGGAGGCTGGTGGGTTGGAGGGGAATAGATGTGGGGGTGGACGAGAAAGGATGGGGAGGGAAAGAGGCCAAGGACAAGAGCAGGGTGGGAGTGAGAGGGGGCAGTGGAGGAGAGAGGAGGGGCTGTGGGGGGGTATGTGGGTTGGATGGGAATGCAGGGGGAAGCAGAAGAAGGCTACAGGTGCATGAGGATGTACAAATTCAGGTACATTACTCATGAAAAGTTACGCAGAGAGTTGGTTGTGGAAAGCACAATATATCAATGAGTGAAGACTGTCCCTCAGTAATTGAGAATTTTGGATAGGTTGTCCATTTAGAAAAAAACAGTCCATCAGGAAAGTATTTGAGTTACTTTCCTGACTGCGCTTCTCACTGGCACTCCAACTCACTCCTCCTGGTACTGCTTATGTTCCGTGATGTGTTCTACATAGATGTCCCTTGAACACCTGATGGCATCCGACACCATGAGTTGCCACATCAGCCGAGCGACTCCACATTCTCTCAGCACTCACTTGTTACCAGGGTCCCATGAGCCCCAGGCTCCGCCGATTAGCATCTGAGTTTGAACCTTGTAGCCCCTAGCTCTCAAGGTGTTGGCCAGAGAGGCGTATTTCTCCACCTTTTGAGCTCAGACATCATGGAAGGCCAGGGTCCTGTTCTCAGAGGGCACTGTGATGTCCACCATGATGATCTTCTTTCAGTCCTCATTGGTGATGATGATGTCCGGTCGCAGTTGGCTGTCGGTTCTGGGGATGGCGGAGTTCACAATCACCTTTCCCACAGGTGGCAGGATAGCTCTGACCAGGCAATCTTGGATGGTGTTGTGTAGCAGATGCCAGACTCTGGAATGGGGCTTGCAGCTACACAGGACGTGGGGTAGTTTCTTGTTGGCATAACTGCACTTCTTGCATCGCTTGTCCCAATTCCCTTGGCAGATGGCTCCATTCAGTGGGACACAGTTGAGCTGGGCCTTGAGGATGAACCTCCAGTCAGCAAATGGGGTGAGGCTGCCCCCTGGGAAGAAGTGGCTGCTGGCATGCCACTTGCATGTCACCTCGAACACCTTGCCCTGGTCCAGCTTTCACTTCAGGTTTTCCACATACTTGCAGCAGGTGGCATCCTTCAGGGTTCTCTCCAGAATGGTTCTGGCTATCAAAATGATGGTGTGCTCCGTGTTCTTCACTTGTGGCACTAGGACTCCCAGCGTTCCTTGCACCATGTCCAGTGGCAGCCGATACATTTCTCCAGTCGTCGCGTACCGTTGTGGGCACATACTAAAGTGATTTGTAACCCAACACACGCCTAAACTGATCACTTGGGCAGATACCTAGGCAGAGTAGGTGAGTTCATGTAAATACAGTCTGTTCCTAAAGCCTTTCCACCCACCCCTGGCTCATCACTAGCTGTCATTCAGACCTTGCTTACAAATCAGAATTTGAAATTATTAGGTAGGCTAATATAGCGAAATGAATGGGCCGACATTGTCATAAATGCAGCAAAGAATCCTGTGGCACCTTATAGACTAACAGATGTTTTGGAGCATGAGCTTTCGTGGGTGAATACCCACTTCTTCAGATGCATGTGGTGGAAATTTCCAGGGGCAGGTATATATATGCTAGCAAGCAAGCTAGAGATAACGAGGTCAGTTGAATCAGGGAGGATGAGGCCCTGTTCTAGCAGTTGAGGTGTGAAAACCAAGAGAGGAGAAACTGGTTCTGTAGTTGGCAAGCCATTCACAATCTTTGTTCAATCCTGAGCTGATGGTGTCAAATTTGCAGATGAACTGAAGCTCAGCAGTTTCTCTTTGAAGTCTGGTCCTGAAGTTTTTTTCCTGCAAGATGGCCACCTTAAGGTCTGCTATAGTGTAGCCAGGGAGGTTGAAGTGCTCTCCTACAGGTTTTTGTATATTGCCATTCCTAATGTCTGATTTGTGTCCATTTATCCTTTTCCGTAGAGACTGTCCAGTTTGGCCGATGTACATAGCAGAGGGGCATTGCTGGCATATGATGGCGTATATTACATTGGTGGATGTGCAGGTGAATGAACCAGTGATGGTGTGGCTGATCTGGTTAGGCCCTGTGATGGTGTCGCTGGTGTAGATATGTGGGCAGAGTTGGCATCGAGGTTTGTTGCATGGATTGGTTCCTGAGCTAGAGTTATTATGGTGTGGTGTGCAGTTACTGGTGAGAATATGTTTCAGGTTGGCAGGTTGTCTGTGGGCAAGGACTGGCCTGCCACCCAAGGCCTGTGAAAGTGTGGGATCATTGTCCAGGACGGGTTGTAGATCCTTGATGATGTGTTGGAGGGGTTTTAGCTGGGGGCTATGTGATGGCCAGTGGAGTCCTGTAGGTTTCTTTTTTGGGTTTGTCTTGCAGTAGGAGGCTTCTGGGTACACGTCTGGCTCTGTTGATCTGTTTTCTTATTTCCTTGTGCGGGTATTGTAGTTTTG
Organism: Gopherus evgoodei; assembly: GCF_007399415.2. Lineage (NCBI taxonomy): Eukaryota > Metazoa > Chordata > Testudines > Testudinidae > Gopherus > Gopherus evgoodei. The sequence continues at coordinate 730,107 of NW_022059994.1, read as the reverse complement.
AGAATGCTTGGTGGAGATTTTGTAGTGTTGGTCTCTGTTTGAGTGGTTAGAGCAGATGCGGTTGTACCTCAGTGCTTGGCTGTAGACAATGGATTGTGTGATGTGTCCGGGATGGAAGCTGGAGGCATGAAGGTAGGCATAGCAGTCGGTAGGTTTTCGATATAGGGTGGTGTTAATGTGACCATTACTTATTTGCACCGTGGTGTCAAGAACGTGGACCTCCCGTGTAGATTGGTCCAGGCTGAGATTGATGGTGGGGTGGAAGCTGTTGAAATCGTGGTGGAATTTTTCCAGAGTCTCCTTCCCATGGGTCCAGATGATGAAGATGTCATCAATGTAGCGTAGGTAGAGAAGGGGCATGAGTGGACGAGAGCTGAGGAAGCGTTGTTCCAGGTTGGCCATAAAGATATTGGCATATTGTGGGGCCATGCGGGTGCCCATAGCAGTGCCACTGATCTGGAGATATATATTGTCATCAAATTTGAAATAGTTGTGTGTAAGTATAAAGGCACAGAGCTCAGCAGCCAGTTGTGCTGTGGCATCATCAGGGATAGTGTTCCTGACAGCTTGTATTCCATCTGTGTGTGGGATGTTTGTGTAGAGAGCCTCTGCATCCATGGTGGCTAGGATGGTGTTTTCTGGGAGGTGACCAATGCACTGTAGTTTCCTCAGGAAATCAGTGGTGTCACGGAGATAGCTGGGAGTGCTGGTGGCATAGGGTCTGAGTAGAGAGTCCATATATCCAGACAGTCCTTCAGTGAGAGTGCCAATGCCCGAGATGATGGGGCATCCAGGATTTCCGGGTTTGTGGATCTTGGGTAGTAGATAGAATAACCCTGGTTGGGGCTCTAGGGGTATGTTGATTTCTTCTGGTGTTAGTGTAGGGAGTGTCCTGAGTAGATGCTGTAGTTTCTTAGTGTATTCCTCAGTGGGATCTGAGGGAAGTGGCCTGTAGAATTTGGTATTGGAGAGCTGTCTGGCAGCCTCCTTTTGGTAGTCAGACCTGTTCATGATGACACGGCACCTCCTTTATCAGCCTCTTTGATGATAATGTCAGGGTGGTTTCTGAGGCTGTGGATGGCATTGCGTTCTGCACGAGTTAGGTTGTGAGGCAAGCGATGTTGTTGTTCCACGATTTCTGCCTGTGCACGCCGGCGGAAGCATTCAATGTATAGGTCCAGACTGTCATTTCGACCCTCAGGAGGAGTCCATGTGGAGTTCTTCTTCTTGTGCTGTTGGTGGGAGGGCACCTGTGTATCAGTGCACTGTTCAGTGTTGTCCTGGAAGTATTCTTTGAGTCGGAGACAGCGAAAGTAGGCTTCCAGATCGCCACAGAACTGTATCATGTTGGTGGGGGTGGCAGGGCAGAAAGAGAGTTCCCGAGATAGGACAGACTTTTCTTCTGGGCTGAGTGTGTAGTTGGATAGATTGACGAACTATGGCTTGCCAACTACAGAACCAGTTTCTCCTCTCTTGGTTTTCACACCTCAACTGCTAGAATAGGGCCTCATCCTCCCTGATTCAACTGACCTCGTTATCTCTAGCTTGCTTGCTAGCATATATATACCTGCCCCTGGAAATTTCCACCACATGCATCTGAAGAAGTGGGTATTCACCCACGAAAGCTCATGCTCCAAAACGTCTGTTAGTCTATAAGGTGCCACAGGATTCTTTGCTGCTTTTACAGATCCAGACTAACACAGCTACCCCTCTGATAATTGTCATAAATAACAGCTGTATGGGGAAGCCAGTCTTTGTTCAGACTTTTCAAACCCATTGTGCTTTTTCAGGTACAAGTACTTTCCCATACACCTTCCCCATTTCAGTCTCTGACTCTCAGAGTGCATATCCAGCACTCGCCCTCAGTGTTTTTGCAAATAGATACTGGTCATTTTCATTGTCCAAGAGACAAGAAAATCTCATGACAAAGGCTAGGGAAATGTGAAAATAAAAATCAGAAAGGCTTAATTTTGGCAAATGATCGTTTGTCTTTTGCAGTCCCCAAGAAATCTGAGCACCATCCTGTCAAGTTAATTTAATATCAAAATACATCAGAGAACAGCCTTCACCAAAAAGAGAAAACCCCACAATGCAGGGTGAGCTACAAACCACTTTCCCATTCATGAAGTGAAATCCCAGAGAATCTTAAGACTCGAAATCTGGAGAACAAATTTACCTATTTCCTTCTGAACAGGCTGTAGCTGCTTTCCTCAGCACTGCTGCATTATTTGGCTGGGTTATTGACCAAAGCTTTAGCAGCAGCATCATAAAAGAAAGGAAGTTTTTGGTTAGGTTTGTCTTTTTTTTTTCTATCTACAAATGATCTGGCTCAGGCTGGAAAAACTCCAGATGCCACTTTACCAATAGCTGGAGGTTGGGATTTAAGCTCAAACTGTGCTTTGGGGTTCATTTGAATTTCCCCTTCAGGAATGTGACATTTTCTTCCTCAGCCCTCAGGGGCCTGATTGAGGATCAAAGGAATCAAAGCCTGATTCCTAAGCATGGTGCGAAAGGACACTGTGGTAAATGACACACATGAAAAGGATAAACTCTCCACAGCTTGGGCAGAGGCTGCTCTGTGAGAGATGTGTGAGGTTGACGGGGGAAGGAGGAGGAGTACCTGTGGCACCTTAGACACTAACAAATTTATTTGAGCATAAGTTTTCATGGGCTACAGCTCACTTCATCAGATGCATAGAAGGAACATATAGTAGGAAGATATATATACATACAGAGAACATGAAAAGGTGGAAGTAGCCATACCAACTCTAAGAGGCTAATTAATTAAGATGAGCTATCTTAAGCAGGAGAAAAAAAAACTTTTGTAGTGATAATCAAGATGGCCCATTTCAGACAGTTGACAAGGTGTGAGGATACTTAACATAAGGAAATTGATTCAATTTGTGTAATGACCCAGCCACTCCTAGTCTCTATTCAAGCCCAAGTTAATGGTATCTAGTTTGCAAATTAATTCCAGTTCAGCAGTTTCTCATTGGAGTCTGTTTTTGAAGCTTTTCTGTTGCAAAACTGCCACCTTAAGTCTGTTAATGAGTGACCAGACAGGTTGAAGTGTTCTCCTACTGGTTTTTGAATGTTATGATTCTTGATGTCAGATTTGTGTCCATTTATTCTTTTGCATAGAGAAGAGTCTGGTTTGGCCAATGTACATGGCAGAGGGACACTGCTGGTACATGGTGGCATAGGGAATCCCCCAGACTCATCCCGTCCCTCTCAAAGAACACAGAAGGTAAAACACCACATTCTTTTACCACCTTCTCCAACTTGCAGTGCTTCATAGAAGGCTTATACAATTGAGTCTTACATCTACATCCTTATTGGTTTCTTGTTATAATTTTGCACAACTCTGTTAATGTTCTTGAATGCAATGTGTTCATCTTTGCTGGCTTCTCGTGTGTCCGGTCCTTCCATTCCTTCAATTGATATGCTTACTAGTTCATCCACATGATCAGGCAGAAGGCGACTTCATTCAGAACAAAAAATTCTATTCAGTGAGGAAAAAGAACCCTCAACTATAGCTGTTGTGACTGGGAGTAGCAAGAGATTAATTCCTACTTCTTTCATCCCAGGAAACATAACACAAAGATCGGGTCGAGCCACTAGTGATGAAAAAAAAAGAAGTTGAAGTAAAATCTTCATTCGTCATATGATATTCCACTCTGTATTCAAATTCTCTGTTCTGTCCTGGTAGCCCCCTTACTGGTAGTGCCTCACTCCACTCAATTGTTGGTATTTTATAGGACAGGGATCTGTAAAAGCAATGTAGAGGTTGAGTAGAATCCAGAAGTCGCTGTTGTGGATTTTTAAGAATCAAGTCTGTGTACTTTTTCAGTTGTCTTAACAAACACTTGTCCTCTTCACTTAAGGATTCAATATAAATGCCTTCATTAGTCAACTTCTGGACTGAAGTCTTTGCTTCTTCCAGTATTTTTTCAATGGATCTGTCTGATTGATCCAAATGTAGCTTCTGCTGCTGGACAAAGATCTACTACTGTTGTAGAAGATGCCTGGGTGGCATTGTTTAATGACCCAAGTGGTTTCAACAGTAGACTTACATGAGAGAGAATAGCAATAGTCTTCTCTGACCATAGTAGCAAATGTAATGCACCAGCCTCACTACTTAGATCCATCCCATCCTGGTAGATACTTTCCAAAACCAGTAATAACAGCTGGAGTAATTTTAAGACAATAGCCAAGGATCATGCATGAGAAAGCCAGAGGGTTTTCCCTGGTTGGAGTAATTTGAACTTCAGTCCCAGTATATCTTCTATATTTTCCAAGCTATTCAGTCTTTTTGGACTCTGGCTGAAAAAAGAATATAATGAAGACATTATATTTATAGCTTTTTAAATGTATTTTGAAGAGTCTGCAGCTTGTACTAGTGCTAGTTAGAGATGATGGCCTCTGCAGTGTGTATTGGAGAGATTAGGGTTATACTTTTCTCTGAACAAGGCTTGTACTCCACCATTTTTTCCAGAGAAGTTTGTGGCTCCATCAAATGCACAAACAGCCATCTGTTTGGGGTCCAACTGACCAGCATTTAACTCTTCTAAGATGTGGGTTGTCACAGATGCAGCCGATGTGTCTTCTATAACTTGAACATCTAGAAATGCATCTACTAGCCTACCACTGCATCAAGATAACGTGCACAATGACTTAATGCTTGATGTCCACTTGCATCGGTGCATTCATCAGCCATGCATACAATTTTTTGAACGTGGTGAGAGAGTTCTTCACTTTTTCAACGGTTGAGTCTTTCACTGTTGCACCACATGCGTCTAGCCAGTCAGTTGAGTTTCTTGCAGAAAGATAGTGAGCATTTGCTGGTCTTGTGTGGAACCAGTGTTCAGTTTCAGGATGAACAAGTGACAATGCACTTAACATTGGCCTCCAATTTGTAGTATCTCTTGCTTAAATAGAAAGTATGATGCCACAGCCATGTTTGTTCGCATGAACTGTGTTGTCTCCAGCATTCTTAACAGCCTGTCATAGGTTTCACCCCCACTCTGAACTTTAGGGTACAGATGTGAGGACCTGCATGAACACTTCTAAGCTTAATTACCAGCTTGGATCTGGTCTCGCTGCCACCATCCAGATTTCTGAGTACCTGGAACACTCTCTTTCCCCAAAAAACCTTCCCCTCCCTGGGTAGTCTTGAGAGATTCCTCCACCAAGTCCCTGGTGAACACTGATCCAAATCCCTTGGATATTAAAACAAGGAGAATTTAACCATCTCCCCTCCTTTCCCCCACCAATTCCTGGTGAGTCCAGTTCCAATCCCCTTGGATCTTAAATAAGGAAAAATCAATTCAGGTTTTTCAAAAGAAGGCTTTTAATTAAAGAGAAGAAAGGTAAAAGAAAAAAAAAACCTCTGGGAGATAGCATACAGCTGACCTCACAGACAACAGATTTAAAACACAGTATGTTCCCCTGGGCAAAAACCTTAATACACACAAGAATACCCAATTTGATAATTCCCCTAATTGCACAAAGACAAGTTACAAAAAGAAAATAAACATAAACCTATTTATTCCTTTCTAAAACTTACTACTCTGATAAGAGGCTGGTTCCTTGATCTTTTTTCTCCAGCTGAAACTGAAACTGACTCTAAGCAAAGGAAACTTCCCTCCTTCCTTTTGAAACATCTTGTTCCCCCATTGGTTCCTCTGGTCAGGTGTTAGCTAGGCTAGGTGAACTTCTTAACCCTTTACAGGTAAGAGGCATTAACCCTTAACTATCTGTTTATGACACAGCCTCATTAACACTCACTGGTGTTGTTCTTGGTCAATGGAGACTCAGAGTTCAGAGGTGCTTTCACATGAGTTCACTTTCCAGGTGGGGGGCAAGAAGGCACCTTTCTCATTCCTCTAGCTGCTCACTGTTTGCTCTGGCCACTGTTGTTCATTCTGCCACCATTCACTCCATCGCTCTGTTGCCAATGGCCCTGCACAGTCACCTTCTGCTGCCACCTGCCACTGTGACCTCTGCGAATTGGGTTCCACCAGCTCTCAGTGATTTCAGCTGAGCTCTCAGTGGGGGAACCTCGCAGCTAGTGTAGGCTGGGCCATCTCTTCCACAGAAACACTGTCCCACGGCAAGTCTAAGCACTTAGACCTGATTATCAGTGATTTCAGCTGCAGTGGTCACTTAACAGAACAAAAGACTCTATGGAGTGTAATCAGCTCTGTCTTTAAACAGTGGAGACGGGCAAGTCAAATAGTACTTGTGACTCACACAGACCATCAAGAAAAACACCTGTCTCCTCCCTCTCTCTTGATGCCCTCAATCAGCACAGGCGAAGTACAGTTCTACTGTCTTTTACTCATACAATAAGAATAACATTTCATTACACCCCTGTGTGATTTGTAACCCAACCCCAGCCAAAATCTATCACTTGGGCAACACAGCTCTGTTTGCTGGATACCTAGGTAAATTAGGTGTGAATGTAAATACAATCTGGTCCTGAAGCCTTTTCCCCCAGACTAAGCTCATCACTAGCTGCCAGGGAGAGCTCATTTAGACTTTGCTTATAAATCATAATTTGCAATGATTAAGTTGGCCAACATCACCTCCCAAAACTTACCTACAACACTCACGTTAATACACCCCAGAACAATACCAGCCTTTTCCCCAGCTGCGTCAGTGGGTGACAGCCAGACAGTGTCTGAATGAGTCCATTAAAGACTATTCACCTTCCCCATCATTATTTACACATTATTTAAAACAAGTCCATTATTTAAAACAAGTCTATTAAAGACCATTCACCCGCCCCACTCTTATTTAAAACAATTCAACTTTATTCTTTTCAAAACAAGAAATAAAAGCTCAATTCCCTCCCCTCCCCACCCCTGCTCCAAAACCCAGCTCGGCACGGTGCATTTCAGCCTCATCCCAGGACACTGGTGCTCCAACCACACACACGCCCCAGGGAAAGAGGAACAAGTTAAATCTGGTAGAAAAACCTCACAGTCCATGAGAGAGGTATTTATCCGGCCTCTTCTCAGTAATGGGAAGACACCGACCCCTCTCCTCATCAGTCCCCTTGGGGCATCATTGGTAGCCCTTCGGAGTTCAAGGACGACTTCACCCAGCACTTGCAGGACATTTCCTTTCTCTCTGGGACACATGCAGTGAGTTCACAGTTCTCAGCCTCAGCTCTCTGGCTTGCAAGAGCAAACACTGCCCATTCAAAGTGTGACAGGTTAGATCCCCTTTTGGGGTGCCACCGGATGTGCTGGGGTCCCACTAAGTCCGCCTGTCTCACCAGCCTGGGTTTCCCTCACTCTGTGTTGCTGAGACCAGCTCTTAAGCCCCTTTCTAGCACACACACAAGTAGGGACACACCCATCTGTAGAATCACAGAGTCTGCAATCAGCTCTCAGTGGGAGAACTCAGCTTGGGCAATGGCCACCACTCCTGTGCACACACCCCTGGAGTGTAAACCCAAAATTATATTAGCTTATGCTGTATATAAATCCACATAGCATAAGCCATGAAATTCGCCCGCTCCCATAAGGTGGAGGTAGATATGCACAGCTTTCTCCCTCCCCATGCCCATGCGTTATGAACCGCACAATCTGGGTTTTTTTATAAACCAGAAATGAGTTTATTAACTACAAAAGGTAAATTTTAAGTGATTTTAAGGGCTAGCAAACAGACCAAAGCAGATTACTAAGCAAATAAAACAAAACACACAAACTAAGCTTAGGTTTCAGAGTGGTAGCCGTGTTAGTCTGTGTCTTAACGTTTGTTCCCCCAGAGACCAGCACCCTGGAGGATTTGGGGAGGGGAGGAGTTACCAGCCCAAGGTAAGTGAGGAGCCCAGGCCAGGGGCTGATGGAAGATATGAGGATGGAGACAGGCATCTAGAGTGAAGGTAGGGCCTGGCTCAAGTGTCCTTCTCCTCATCTCCATGGCAGGGGGATCCCGGCTGGGAGGAAAAGCGGGGGGGGGGGGGGACTTCAGTCCAGCAGAGGGAGCGGCTGGAGGAGTTTCTCTCTTTCCCTTCCCCGACCTGTGGCCCATCAGCTCAGCAGCCTGGGCTGCAGCAGGGAGGAGGGGCTGATCGGGGCTTCTCCTCCTGTGCCTGGGGTTTGCTTAGACCAGGCAGAGCCAGAGGGTCACGGACCAGCAGCTGTTCGACTGCTGCTGTGTCCTCACCACAGCGATGGGTGGCTGGAACCTTGAGAGTCAAATACCCCTGATGTGTGCAGGAATGAGGAAATGGGTTTGTGACCATGGCCGGCCCCAGTCAGGGCACTCAAAGAATTTTCCGTCTGTGTGGAGGAGTCTCTGATGTTCAACATGTTAGCTCCACTTGGACTATGTCCCACACTGAGAACCTCTCAGGTTTCTTCCCTGTATGGATTTGTGGATGCCTGATATTCTGGGAGCACCAAATGAAGCTTCCCCCACATTCAAGGTCTCTCTGTTGTGTGGGTCACTGAAGTGTGAAGTCAAATTGAATCTTTTCTTGTAGTAAAGCTATTTCACTCACCCTTGTGGATTCTCTCATGTTTGGTCAGTGCTGAGCTCTTACTGAAGCTTTTCCCAAAGTCAAGGCATTTTTAGTGCATCTCTCCAATATGGATTCTCCCATGTTTAGTAAGGTATAAGCACTGACTGAATGTTTTCCCAAACTCAAGGCATTTATAGGGTCTCTCTCCTACGTGCACTCCCTGGTGAACAGTAAGTTTTGATTTGTGTATGAAGCTTTTCCCACAGTCCAAGCATTTATGGGCTCTCTCTTGTGTGGATTCTCTGATGACTAGTAAGTTTTATTCTGTCAATGAAACTTTTCCCAGAATTGAGGCGTTTATAGGGTTTGTCGCATGTGTGAATTTTCTGATGCTTAATTAGGTGTGAGTGCTTAATGAGAGTTTTCCGAGAGTCAAGGCATTAATATGGTCTCTTTCCTGTGTGCACTCTCTGGTGTATACTAAGTTTTGACTTCTGAATGAAGCTTTTCCCACAGTCCAAGCATTTATGGGGTCTCTCTCCTGTGTGGGTTTTCTGATGTGTATTAAGGGTTGATTTCACATTGAAACTTTTTCCACACTCCAGGCATTTATAGGGTTTTTCTCCTGTGTGAATTCTTCCATGTTTAGTAAGGGATGAACTTTTGCTGAAGCTCTTCCCACACTCAAGGCACATGTAGGGTCTCTCTCCCGTGTGCAGTCTCTGGTGTATAATAAGGCATTGCTTCCAGCTGAAGCTTTTCCCACAGTCTGAGCATTTATAGGGCTTCTCTCCTGTGTGAGTTCTGTGATGTGACCTAAGATGTGATCTCTGACTAAAACTTTTCCCACACTCAAAGCATTTATGGGGTTTCTCTCCTGTGTGCAGTCTCTGGTGTACAGTAAGACATAGCTTTCTACTGAAGCTTTTCCCACAGTCTGAGCATTTATAGGGCTTCTCTCCTGTGTGAGTTCTGTGATGTTTCATAAGCTGTGAGCTCTGACTAAATCTTTTCCCACACTCAAGGCATTCATAGGGTCTCTCTCCTGTGTGGGTTCTCTGATGTGCAATAAGATTTGAGCTCTGATTAAAACTTTTGCCACATTCCAGGCATTTATAGGGTCTCTCGCCTGTGTGCAGTCTCTGGTGTGTAATAAAGTTTGACTTCTCACGGAAGCTCTTCCCACAGTCCAAGCATTCGTAGGGCTTCTCTCCTGTGTGGGTTCTCCAGTGTGTAAGAAGGTTTGCACTGAAATGAAATCTTTTCCCGCACTCAAGGCATTTGTAGGGTTTCTCTTCATTGTGACTTGTCTGCAGATCTGTGGTTTTCTTGGGATCCTTGCATCCTCCGCCATGTTCAGTGAATTCATCCTGTTTCTTCCTGGGATAATTTTCCAACTGCATCTCTGATCTGTGTCGATCTCCCCAGGCATTTCCCTGCTCCAAGCGCTGCGAAAAATTCCCTTCAGCTCTTCTCAAAAACCTCTCCTGCAGTTCCACTTGCTCAGGACTTTCCTGCTGCTGATTCTCCTCCTTGTTCTCACTCACTGTCCTATCACCTGCCGGGAGAGAGAGAATCCAGACAGGAGTCACTGCCTGTGCCGGGGAGAAAGGACATAAAGGGGAACAGCACAGAGGGAAAACACAACACAGTGACTGTTGGGGAGATGGAAACATTGGATTCTGCCTCCGTATCTCACCCAACACCCCCAGGGAAGGAAAGTCAGGGAGGAAATTCCTGACAGTTAACAGGATGGGTGGGAAGCCGTGACTGATATTTGCCTTGATGCTACGACACCTGCTGACTGCAGCCGACCTGAGTGAGACGGGGCAGAACTGAGGGCTCTCACTCACAGCACATTTTGAGAGTCCCAGCTTTTTCCTTCACTTGACAGATGGTTCTGTCTGAATTTCCCTGACTCCTCACCTGTGTGGGTACCTCTTGGGCTCCCCCTTTCCTTAGAGGCTTGAAGATCCGGGACCCATGGCTCTTCCCCTCGTTCCAGCCGGGCAATCAGGTCAGGTTTGGGAATGGAAAATCCTGCTCAGGGGGTGAAATCAGGCAAGTTCAGGACACATGGAGCATTGGTGGAGTATCTGTCACAAGGAACATTCCCCGAGATTAACCTGACCCTACATGGGACTGTGGTAACTCAGACCCTATGGGAGCACCAGATATCTGAGGCCGCAGATTTACTGTTACCCCCTCACTAGGAGGTCTCAAGATAGATGCTCTGGGGGACTTGCTGACACACACACAGCTCAGGTGTTAAACTTCTGCCTATTTCCAAGTCTGCAGAACCTAGAGCCCTCCCCATGGATGGAGCTAGTCTCAAGAGGGCAGGTGAACGGTGCGTGAAGGAGAAATAATACAGACAGGACAATACCCTAGTTCTGGCCCCTTAACAGCTGGAGAGATGGGGATGAATTAGCCTGTCCATTAGGTTTCTCACTCCCCGATTCCCTTGAATGTGGTATGGAGATGAAAGTATCTCTCAAACTGAAGCTATGGACTCTGTGACCCTCCTCCCCAATCTGACCAGGGAAGAACCTGACCAGATTCAGACACACACACTCCACAGCTTCCAATAGCTGAGGGCACAGAAATCCTTTACCCAGCGAGGTCACCATCTCGTAGTTCTCCTGCATGACGTCCCTGTAGAGGGCTCTCTGAGCGGGGTCCAGCAGAGCCCCCTGCCCCTGGGTGAAATACACAGCCACCTCCTCGAAGGTCACTGGCATCTGAAACAACAAGAGTTCCCCACTCAGCACCTGCTGCCCCAGCCACAATCCCACTAGTCATGGGGGAGGAGGCCCAGAAAAGCAGAATCCCACCCCCACCTTGCTCAGAGCAGCCAGGAGGCTTCAGGGGACGGGAGAAGGTGAGAGCTCCTTGTCCTCCCCAGCACACGGAGCAGGGCAGGGTCTGCTCATTTCCCACATGCCTGCCAGCCACAGGCTGATGCAGAAAGCAGAGCTCTGAGCCAGGGACAGGGACAGGAATCCCAACAGCTTCCCTGCGTATTTCACAGCAGCCTCTGGCCAGTGGGTTCAGACTCCAGCCCTGGGAGTCTGGTCAGTTTTCCCAGACCTGCCCAGGGGAGTGTTTCCTGTATGAGAACTGGAGGAATGTTCCCTCCTTCCCCACATGCCAATGGGCCTGTTCAGAAAATTAGGCTCCAAACTGAATGTGTCCCAGAAGATTTATCACACCCTGTCCCCTCTCTGCTTCCCCGTGTGTTTGCTGCCCCTCCCCCTCTACAGCAAACCCCTCTGCAGCTCCCTGAAAATCCCTTACCTGAGCTGGCTCCATCACAGCCATTTCCCTTCCCCGTCCCCTGGAAGACGATCTGGAGCGAAACATGGCTCTGATTCCTCAGCCTGTTGGGGCAAGAAGGACAGGGAGATTTCAGAAGGGGCTTGAATCCATTTCACAGCCCGATTCCTCCTAGGCTCTCTCCCTGCAGACAGACACTGTGGACTCTGCCACACTGGGAAAACCCTAAGTCACTTTATTACAACACTGACCCGGCCCCTCCCACCAGCACTGAACCCGAGACACTTTTAAACCCTCCCAGGGACAGAGTCACTAAGACAAATGCTAGAAAAGAGCAGAATCAAAGGAGCCACTTTGGGGGATTCCCCTTGATATTGGTCCCGAGGGCAGCGCATCCCCCCAGCAGCTAAGACAGAACCCGGTTTTTCCTCCGTCAGCTCCTCCCCTTGTTCCCAGGAGAGTCAGTCGGCCCAGGGGGTGCAGGGAATGGATCCAGGCAGGGCTGGAAGCTGGGAATCTCCCTCCCCACTTCTTGCTCCTGCTGTCCCTTTCAGTCTCACCCCTCCCCTTCCTGTCTCCTTCCCTTTCCCTCTGCCTGGGAGAACTGGGGACTGTCCCATTCCCATGGGCGTTTGCTCTCCAGTGTCAGCCTGGCTGTGTCACAGGGCAGGAGCTCTGGGCTCGCAGGCTCCCTACCCGGCTTCTCAGAAGTGGTGACATCTCCCTCCCTAAACTTCTAGTTTCCAGGACTTCCCATGACAAACTCGCAGCCTTAATCATGAGCAGACGGAGACAGACACCAGCCTCCTCTGTCTTAGCAATAACCAGCCCCCCAACCCCTTATGAGGACAATTCAGCAGCTGCAGATTTCATTTGCCCACCTGGATTCACACCAGAACAGAGCCAGAGAATCAGCTTGAACCAATATGCTTAACTGAACTGGAACCAGACTTAAACCACCAGTTTTCCTCTTACTCAGTGAACCTGAATCTCAGTCGAACTTGGAAAAAAATGGCTGCCAGTTGAAATAAAGTTTCAGCAATTTTTCAGCTCAATATTTGTCAATATAAAATAAAACCTACTCTGATCTCACTCATTATAAAACAAGACACCAAAACAACACCCAGGCATGTGATCGCTACCAGAATGGCCTGTCCCAGTAGGAGAAGAGAAGGGGGCAGCCCACAGGAGCAGGGAGGGAGGGAGGGGAGAGAAGTGGGGGCTCCCTGTCCCAGAAGTTAACATTAACTCTTCAAGGCCAAGGAAAAAGGCTGCTCAATTCTTCTTCCCTTTAGACAGGGCTCCTCTCACCCACCCTCACCCCTTAGGGCAGCTCCTCCCTCCAATTGCCCCACCCGAGGCAGGCCCCATGCCTCAAATTCAGTTCCCCACTGAAGGAAGCCACAGGGCTCACTCCCAACCCCTCCCCCCTTCTGGGGAGCGCCTGGTAACTGAACAGGAACCGAACACACCGACTGCCACTGAACCCGAACCAAACCCCAATGCCACTCCTTGCGGCTCACAGTGACTCTGGTTGGACACCGAATCCTGTGCAGAAATCAGACCAGCCCCTGTTCAGTGCTGTCAGACCAGGAGTCAGACCCCCCTCACCCCCCCGCAAATAAGGAGATTGTCTTTGAACACAAATATGAAATTGGAAGTAGGGTGTGTGTGGGTGTGTGTGTGTGTGGATTCTGGGTGGACATTTGCCTGATAAATTCTCAGCCCTTTGGGGTAAATCTCCTGCCCGCCCCTATCTTTTCTAAAGGCAAAAGTGGGACACATATAGGAGCCCTGCCCCTCCTCTCCCCAAGGCCCCCCTGCTCCGCCTCTCCCCCCCAAGGCCCTGTCCTCTGGCCAGACCAGAAGCCGGCTGTGATAAAACTTGCACAGGGAGCCCAGGCCACTGCAAAGAGCTCTGGACCCTCCACTTGCCCTTGGCAGGGGGCTGGATTGCCGATTAAGGTGACCAGGTCTCTGATTTTGGACTGGACTGGAGCACCACTGACCGGGCCGTAGACTGTTCGGTTGGCAGGCTCCCAGTGGGAGAGGAAGCAGCAATGCCAGCTGCTCCATCCCTGCATCCAGGTCAGTTTCCCCATGTGAGTGCCGGAAGGAGACGCAGAACTTAGGGGCACAGGAGGGGGGTAGGAGTTGGGGTAAAGGGGGCACAATGTAGGGGTTAGCACGAAGGAGGGGACAAGGATTAGGGACAAAGGGGGCTCAGCTCAGGGGTCAGGGGTGAAGGGAGGGTGGGGAGGCAATTGGAGTGAGGGTGCTCCAGGCCCACAGGTGCCAGGGGCACCAAAATGCAAGTTTGCCCAGGGTGCCACTTTCCCTAAGACCAGCCCTGACAGGAGACTTGTAGTGTATTAAACTGTTTCGCGTAGGAATGTGCTACCAGAAGCAGGTACTGATACATAATGGATTCTAAGAAGTTGTGATTGTAGTAAACTGTTACCTGATGTAGCGAGTGCCTACAGGTAGCAGTTTCTTGCACTATAATGTATATGAAATTGCTACGTGTAGAAATGTGTTATCTGTAGCAGTTATTTATACATATAGATGGTAAGAAACAGCTTTTGTAAAAAGATGCTACTTCCCTCATAGGTCATGATTTCTAGACCTTATATATTTTTTTCTCTTCTCTGAACTCTCTCCAATTTGTACACATCTTTCCTGAAATGTGGTGCCCAGAACTGAACACAATAGTCCAGCTGAGGCCTAATCAGCGCAGAGTAGAGCAGACATCCCAGAGTGATGTTCTGTTTTTTTTGGAGCAGCGTTATACTGTTCACTCATATTCAGCTTGTGGTCCACTATGACCCACAGATCTCTTTTTGCAGTACCCCTTCCTAGGCAGTCATTTCCCATTTTGTATGTGTGCAGCTTGTTATCATTCACAAACTTTGTAAGTGTACTCTGTATGCCATTATCTCAATCATTGATTAAGATTTGCAATAGAAACTTATCCAGAACTGATCCCTGGAGAACCCCACTCGTTATGCCCTTTCAGCCTGACTCAGCCTGTGAATCACTGATAACGACTGTCGGAACTGTTTTCCAACTAGTTTTGCACCCATCTTATTTTAGCTCCATCTAGGTTGTATTTCCATAGTTTGTTTATGAGAAGGTCATGGGAGACAGTATCAAAAACCTTACTAAAGGCAAGATAGCGCATGTTGACCGCTTTCCCCCATCCACAAGGCTTGTTACCCTGTTAAAGAAAGCTAGCAGTTTGGTTTTATATGTGAGGCTGCTTGAATTAGCTACATCAGATGTCCTTTTTTTAGCAAAGTTATGTAAGAAATTGCAATCTGCTGGAATGTGCTACCTGCAACACTGCAATCTGGAGAAGCTAATTCCTACACAGAGCAGTTCTAATTTTCTGCAATCGATTTTTTTTCCAGGGAGAAAGACATTATAGAAGATAGTATACTCCCTTTATTGCATATTTGAGAATCAAGCTGTACACAATGGCATGGAGAAAAACACTAAGGGCTAGACTGAGAGGCAAAATAACAGTTTCAGAAATGCAATCCCCATTGGTGGATTGACTCAAAACAAAGTTTTGACACTAGGCCAGAAATTCAGTCAGCTCTAAAATGAGAAGAAAAAATTAATTTTAAAAATTCAGGGAATCCCAGCAGCAGATAAGTCAACTTGGGAAACTGCTCGGAGACTTTGTGCAATCAGATGCAGTGATAAGGGATTCTTTGTTTCTGAGGGGATATGTGTAAAATGTTTCACTGAATTAAAAATCAGGGATTATCTACACTGGCAAGTTAAAGTGCTCTAACTTGCTGGCTATGGGGTGTGAAAAATCACACACACCCCACCCCCCACCCCGAGCCCAAGTTTGAGTGATTTAAAGTGCTAGTGTGGACAGGGTTGGCTCCCAGTGCTTGGAGATAATCCCTTCATCGAGGTGGATTACCAGGAGCACTGGCACCCACGGCAGTGCTTTGAACTTTGTAGTGTAGACATAGCCTCAGTAGGTTAGATCAGATAAAGAGGAGTTGCATTATCTAGGCATTGGGATGCCTGTGCCTTTAAGAACCCAGCCCTGGGAAGCCCATGCTGAGAGGTGCTGCTTGTGAGTGAGGAGATAAAAAAGCCCTTTTGCCCCCCACCATTTTTGCAAACACTGGGGTCTCAGTCCCACTGGGGTAACTGTTACCCCCCGAAATGAGCTGCCAAAATATTAACAACCGGTTCCCTCCTCCTCACCCCATGAGTGGGTCGTGCCCCTCCCCAGGACTCCAGCCTCATCCAACCCCCCACGTTCCTTGACAGCCTCCCCTGGGATCCCTGCTGTCATACCTTAGTCCCAGATTTGGACCTTAGCGTCCAAAATATGGGGGTTAGCATGAAAACCTCCAAGCTTAGTTACCAGCTTGGACCTGGTACTTGCTGCCACCACCCAAAAACATTAGAGTGTTTTGGGGCACTCTGGTCCCCCTGAAAAACCTTCCCTGGGGACCCCAAGACCCAAATCCCTTGAGTCTCACAACAAAGGGAAATAATCCTTTTCCCTTCCCCCCTCCAGGTGCTCCTGGAGAGATACACAGACACAAGCTCTGTGAATCCAAACAGAGTGACTCCCCCTCTCCGTTCCCAGTCCTGAAAACAAAAGCACTTTCCTCTTCACCCAGAGGGAATGCAAAATCAGGCTAGCAAATCCAACACACACAGATCTCCCCCTGATTTCTTCCTCCCACCAATTTCCTGGTGAGTACAGACTCAATTTCCCTGAAAATTCCCAGTAAAGAAAACTTTAACAGGTTTTAAAAAGAAAGCTTTATATAAAAAAGAAAGAAAAAATACATACAAATGGTCTCTCTGTATTAAGGTGACAAATACAGGGTTAATTGCTTAAAAGAAATATGAATAAACAGCCTTATTCAAAAAGAATACAAATCAAAGCACTCCAGCACTTATATTCATGCAAATACCAAAGAAAAGAAACCATATAACTTACTATCTGATCTCTTTGTCCTTACACTTAGAAACAGAAGACTAGAAAGCAGAAACTACTTCTCCAAAGCTCAGAGAAAGCAGGCAGACAGACAAAGACCTCAGACACAAAATTCCCTCCACCCAGAGTTGAAAAAATCCGGTTTCCTGATTGGTCCTCTGGTCAGGTGCTTCAGGTGAAAGAGACATTAACCCTTAGCTATCTGTTTATGACACGCCCCCCAAATTGCAGACAGTGGGGAAGCTCACTGGCGGCGATTTCCTTCTAGAACTTTAAAACAAACAGATTACTACAACACATGCACCTTTACATATACCACTAAGTATATAACTAACAGACTTTAACATTTTAAGAACACTTTTTAACTACTGAATTCTGGGAAACTCTCACGGGAGAGTGCATCAGCTACTTTGTTAGAAGCTTCTGTGATGTGCTGAATTTTAAAATCAAAATCTTGAAGAGCTAAACTCCAACTAAGAAGTTTCTTGTTGTTCCCTTTGGCAGTATGAAGCCACTTTAGTGCAGCATGGTCAGTTTGTAGTTGGAACCGCCGTCCCCAAACATATGGGCGTAGCTTTTCCAGGGCGTACACAATGGCATAGCATTCCTTTTCACTGACTGACCAGTGACTTTCCCTCTCAGACAGTTTTTTGCTGAGAAACACGACAGGATGGAAGTTGTGATCTGTTGCTTCCTGCATGAGCACTGCTCCTATACCATGCTCAGATGCATCTGTGGTTACCAGGAATGGCTTGTCAAAATCCGGGGCCCTGAGTACAGGGTCAGACATGAGCATTGCCTTAAGTTGGGTAAAGGCCTTTTGACACTGATCAGTCCACTTAACTGCATTTGGCTGGGTCTTTTTGGTCAGGTCGGTCAGTGGGGCAGCGATTTGGCTGTAGTGTGGTACAAATCGCCTGTAGTATCCGGCCAAGCCTAAGAAGGATTGGACCTGCTTCTTGGACCGTGGGACAGGCCACTTTTGGATAGCATCCACCTTGGCCTGTAGGGGGTTTATGGTTCCTCGACCCACCTGGTGCCACAGGTAAGTCACTCTGTTTTGGCCTATTTGACACTTTTTGGCCTTAACAGTTAGTCCGGCCTGCCTGATGCGCTCAAAGACCTTTTCCAGGTGTAGTAGGTGTTTGGGCCAGGAGTCTGAAAAAATGGCCACATCATCGAGGTAGGCCACTGCAAATTCTCCCAGTCCAGCTAGTAGACCATCTACCAGCCTCTGGAAGGTGGCGGGTGCATTTCAAAGGCCGAAAGGAAGGACATTGAATTCATACACCCCCGCATGGGTGACGAATGCGGACCTCTCCTTGGCAGGTTCATCTAGCGGTACTTGCCAGTACCCCTTGGTTAAGTTTATTGTAGTGATGAACTGGGCACGTCCCAACTTCTCCAATAGCTCATTGGTGCGTGGCATTGGATAGTTGTCCGGACGAGTTACCGCATTTAGCTTATGGTAGTCCACGCAAAAGCGTATTTCCCCATCTGGTTTGGCTACCAGAATCACTGGAGATGCCCATGCACTGGTAGATGGACGGATTATACCCATCTGTAGCATGTTCTGGATCTCCCGTTCTATAGCAGCTTGGGCATGAGGAGACACCCGGTAGGGTGGGGTTCTGATTGGGTAAGCATTACCTGTGTCAATGGAGTGGTATGCCCGTTCAGTCCGTCCTAGGGTGGCTGAGAACAATGGGGCAAAGCTAGTGCACAGCTCCTTGATTTGTCGCCGCTGCAGACGTTCCAGGGTGGTTGAGAGGTTCACCTCTTCCACGCCACCGTCTTTTTTTCCGTCGTAGTAGACACCATCAGGCCACTCAGCATCATCTCCCTGGACTGTAAACTGACAAAGCTGTAAGTCTCTGGAATAGAAAGGCTTGAGAGAATTAACATGGTACACTCTAGGCTTTAGTGAGGAATTGGGAAATGCTATGAGGTAGTTTACAGTTCCCAGGCACTCTTGGACCGTGAATGGCCCTTCCCATGATGCTTCCATCTTATGGGCCTGTTGCGCCTTCAAGACCATAACCTGGTCTCCTACCTTGAAGGAACGTTCTCTGGCATGTCTGTCATACCAGGCCTTTTGCTCTTCCTGAGCATCCTTTAGGTTCTCTCTAGCAAGGGCTAAAGAGTGTCGGAGGGTGCTTTGTAGGTTGCTTACAAAGTCCAGAATGTTAGTTCCTGGAGAAGGCGTAAACCCCTCCCATTGTTGCTTCACCAGCTGTAATGGCCCCTTAACCTCGTGACCATACACAAGTTCAAACGGTGAAAACCCTAAACTGGGATGTGATACAGCCCTGTAGGCAAACAGCAACTGCTGCAACACTAGGTCCCAATTATTGGAGTATTCGCTGATGAATTTACGTATCATGGCCCCCAAAGTTCCATTAAACCTTTCCACCAGGCCATTGGTTTGATGGTGGTACGGGGTGGCAACCAAGTGATTCACCCCATGAGTTTCCCACAGTTTTTGCATAGTCCCTGCCAGGAAATTAGATCCTGAATCAGTAAGGATGTCGGCGGGCCAACCGACCCTGGCAAAAATGTCTGTTAGGGCCAGGCACACAGTGTTAGCCCTGGTGTTGCCTAGAGCTACTGCTTCCGGCCATCGGGTAGCAAAGTCCACTAAAGTCAGTACGTACTGCTTTCCTCTGGGCGTCTTTTTTGGGAAAGGACCCAGAATATCCACAGCTACTCGCTGAAATGGGACCTCATTTATGGGGAGTGGCTGGAGAGGGGCCTTGACCTGGTCTTGAGGCTTACCCACTCTTTGGCATACCTCACAAGACCGGACATACTTGGCAACATCCTTGCCCATCCCCTCCCAGTGGAAGGACTTCCCCAACCGGTCCTTGGTTCTGTTCACCCCAGCATGGCCACTGGGATGATCATGGGCTAAGCTTAAAAGCTTCCCCCGGTACTTAGTTGGAACCACCAACTGTTTTTGCGGCTGCCATTCTTCCCGGTGTCCACCAGAAAGAATCTCCTTGTATAAAAGTCCTTGGTCTATAACAAACCGGGATCGATTAGAAGAGCTGAGAGGCGGTGGGGTGCTCCATGCCGCCGCCCAAGCTTTCTGAAGGCTGTCATCTGCTTCCTGCTCAATCTGGAACTGTTCCCTTGAGGCTGGGGTCACCAGTTCTTCCTCAGACTGTGGACTTGGGCTTGGTTCCTCTGGAAGCAATGTAGGTGATGGGGTTGTTTCCGTTGCTGGTGAACCGCTCTCCGCTGGTGCACCCGCTGGTGCACCTCTGGCTGAGCCTTTTGGGTATGGCTGTCTTTTGCTTCTGCCAGTTCTGGCTCGCTGGCGCCCTCTGGCGTTGAGTTTGAAGCTGTGGTTGCAATTGCTGGTGCTGGTTGCTGTTCCAGTTCCGGGCCTGGGACTGGAAGTACTGTGGCTGTTTCAGTGGTTGGCATGGAATCCGGGTCCATTACCTCTGTCTGGGTCTCTGGTAACACAGATGGGGCCTCTGTGGACGGCTCAGGAACAGGAATGGGTCTGGAAGCTTGCCTGGTTTGGCTACGTGTAACCATTCCCACTCTGTTGGCGCGCTTCACCTGGTTGGCCAAGTCTTCCCCCAGTAGCATGGGAATAGGATAATTGTCATAGACTGCAAAAGTCCACATTCCTGACCAGCCTTTGTACTGGACAGGCAGTTCAGCTGTAGGCAAGTCTACAGCTTGTGACATGAAGGGGTAAATTGTAACTTTGGCCTTTGGGTTGATGAATTTGGGGTCAACGAAGGATTGGTGGATAGCTGACACTTGTGCCCCCGTGTCTCTCCACGCAGTAACCTTCTTTCCGCCCACTCTCAAATTTTCCCTTTGCTCCAAAGGTATTTGAGAGGCCTCTGGGCCTGGGGATCTTTTGGGTGATGGTGGTGTAATGAATTGCACTCGCATGGTGTTCTTTGGACAGTTGGCCTTGATATGTCCCAGTTCATTACACTTAAAGCATCTTCCATCTGATGGGTCACTGGGCCGAGGTAAGTTACTGGAGACTGGTGAGGTGGAAGAATAGGGCGTCTGTGGCTTTACTTGGGTTGTATGTGGGGTCTTTGGCTGTCCTCGGTTGTAGGGTTTATGGTCGGTGTGCCCCCTGGGGTTTTCGTTTCCCTTGACAGTAGCTTTCCTGCTTTCAGCCACTTCCATCCATCTGGCTCCAATCTCCCCCGCCTCAGCGAGATCTTTGGGTTTTCCATCTTGTATGTACCGTGTGATGTCCTCAGGAACACCATCCAAGAACTGCTCCATTTGTATGAGGAGGTGCAGTTCTTCCAAGGTTTTAACATTGTGTCCTGATATCCAGGCCTCATAGTTTTTCCCAACGTAGTAGGCGTGTTTGGGAAATGACACATCTGGTTTCCACTTTTGGGTTCTGAAACGCCGACGGGCATGATCCGGGGTTATCCCCATTCTGTATCTGGCCTTGGTTTGAAAAAGTTTATAGTCATTCATTTGCTGCTTAGGCATTTCAGCTGCCACCTCTGCTAAAGGTCCACTGAGCTGTGGCCTCAATTCTACCATGTACTGGTTTTCACGGATGTTGTACCCAAGACAGGCTCTTTCAAAATTTTCCAAGAAGGCCTCGGTGTCATCACCTGCCTTGTAGGTGGGAAATTTTCTGTGCTGTGGAACAATCATTGGCGCAGGGTTGCTAGGGTTGGCTGTGTTTTGCTTAGCCTTTTCTAATTCCGTGGCCTGTCGGTGGGTTTCTCTTAGGAGTTCCAACTCTCTCCTGTGGGTAGCCTCTTTTTTCTCTTTCCCTCAGCTCCATGTCTTGTAGTCTTTTTTCCCGTTCTCGCCTGTGTTCAGCTTCTTTGATTTGTTCTTCGGCTTCCATTTTTTTTGTGTTGGGGTGCCCTCTGGTGTTTATCTTCTGAACTGCAGGTTCTGTTGCCTCCTGGGGTCTGCCTAGCAACAGTGCCTTTTCCCTTTTTTTTCTTTAGCTAATCTTTTCAATGTTAAGTAAACCAGAAAAACCACTTTATTTGCATATATATAGTGCTGGTATTTGCCTCCTAATGGGAGTGCTATTGTGTCACAAAAGACTCTTTTGTCACAGCTTAATGGCTCCTTGCTTAATATGCAAGCCAGAAACTTGCCAGAGAGAGCAGAAAAAAAATTTCTCTCTGGTTCCCTTTTAAAACCAAACTATTTCTCTCTGCTAAAAAGCCCCTAGCAGAGAAAAGAAAAATATAATATTCTTACTGGCTTCTGGATTCTATCCCACCCCTACCACCATGTCATACCTTAGTCCCAGATTTGGACCTTAGCGTCCAAAATATGGGGGTTCGCATGAAAATCTCCAAGCTTAGTTACCAGCTTGGACCTGGTACTTGCTGCCACCACCCAAAAAATTAGAGTGTTTTGGGGCACTCTGGTCCCCCTGAAAAACCTTCCCTGGGGACCCCAAGACCCAAATCCCTTGATTTTCACAACAAAGGGAAATAATCCTTTTCCCTTCTCCCCTGCAGGTGCTCCTGGAGAGATACACAGACACAAGCTCTGTGAATCCAAACAGAGTGACTCCCCCTCTCCGTTCCCAGTCCTGAAAACAAAAGCACTTTCCTCTTCACCCAGAGGGAATGCAAAATCAGG